>NC_092721.1:105510725-105828362 GCF_047496885.1 Scyliorhinus torazame
ATGAATATATTGGATGGGGTTTTCTGGTTGTTCACACTGGCAGAATCTTTCAGTCCTGCTGACGGCGTACCCCCGCCACAGGTTTCGTGGCAGTGAGGGGCGTGTTCAACGGGAAACCCCATTGATAACGGCGGGACCAGAAGATCCGACCACCGGCCACTGGTGAGCCGCCCTCCGCCGCTGCAGAATACGTCGTGGAAAACCTCGCCCATTACAAAGTAGCAGCTTCCCTAGTCACGACAGCACTCCCAGCCCCGCCAACCAAACACTCAAAAAGCACACTGGTGGTAGCCATGCTCCGGACATGGCACCAATTGAGAGGGCGGCATGTGGCACAGTGGTTAGCATTGCTGCCAAGGTGATGAGGTCCCAGGTTCGATCCCGGCTCTGGGTCACTGTCTGTGTGGAGTTTGCACATTCTTCATGTATCTGCGTGAGTTTCACCCCCATAACCCAAAAGATGTGCAGGGTAGGTGGATTGGCCACGCTAAGTTGCCCCTCAATTGGTAAAAATAATTTTTTAAAATTTTTAAAAAATATATAAATAGTACCAATTGAGACAACACTTCGGCCTAACCGAAATTTCCACCATAGCCCTCATCTGCAACAACCACAGGTTTACACCAGCAACAATGGACGCCACCTTTAAAAAGGTGGAGACAGGACGGGGGGACGTTGACAGTTAGCGACAAATGACAGATTAATGACTCTGGAAGAATTTACGGAGAGGTTTCACCTGACCAAAGGAAATGAGTTAAGACATATACAACTTAAAAACTTCCTCCGTAGATAAACTATGACGTACCCACGGATGCCAAGACACTCACTGGTAGAGGATCTGTTGGACGTGGGCGACATAGGGAATGAGAACTGCAGGGACTTGTATGGGCGACTGCTGAAGGAGGCACGTTCCCCCTTGGACGAGATGAAAGAAAAATGGGAGGAAGAACTAGGGATAGAAGTGGGGTGGGAGACTCTGGATCGAAGCACTGAACAGGGCAAACTCCACCTCCACATGCTGAGGGCTAAGCCTAATGCAGCTAATGGTGGTACACAGTCTACACCTAACCAGAACTCATGTCTGTGTGGGTTCCCTCCGGTTGCTCTGGTTTTCTTCCACAGCCCAAAGAAGTGCAGGTTAGGTGGCTTGGCCATGCTAAATTGCCCCTTAGAGTCCGAAAGGTTAGGTAGAGTTACTGGGTTATGAGGATAGGATGGAGGCATGGCCTTAAGTAGGGTGCCCTTTCCAAGGGCCAGTGCAGACTCAAGGGGCCAAATGGCCCCCTTCTGCACTGTAAATTCTATGATTCTATGATCCCGAATGAATAGGTTCATCCTGTAAATGGAGGACAAAGATGAACAATGCCAGGAGGCCCAGTCAACCACACCCACATGATTAGGGCCTGCCTCTTTGATGCAATGTCCAGGGTTGTGGGGGTGAGAATGGAGCCATGCCCAAAGGTAGCCATCTTCGGGGTCTCAGATCAGTCACAACTCTTCACGGGGAGTGGTGCCAAAGCCCTAGCCTTATGGCTTAGAAAGAGAGGGGAAAAATGGTGTTTTGAACTGTTACAGAGAAGGCTGTGGAAATAGACTAGGGAGGTTATGAAAGCTGCCACTGAGGCAGACTTTGAAAAAATATTCGAACAAATGTCCTTAACAGAAGATAAGTGCTTCGTAAATGCAAGTATTGTCTTTTTCTGTCTGTGACAGTGGAACAAGAGTTGCATTTTCATGCACAATGTGGTTTAATGGGAACTCCTGTGTTAAGGTTCAGAAACTGCAAGTAATCTGTTAGTGTTAGCTGAAGTAAAAGTTAATAAAGTTTGTTTATAAAATAACCAAGCCCTACTTCTTATATTATTACTCCCGGGACAAATTCATCTTTCTGCACAGACTTAAAGCTTAAAAAACATAAGTGTCTGGTTCAGCATCTTTCTGTTATTTTCATTTTTCCAATTAAGGGGCAACTTAGTGTGCCCAATCCACATACCCTGCCCATCTTTGGGTTGTGGGGTGAGACCCATGCAGACATAGGGAGAATGTACAAACTCCACACGGATAGTGACCTGGGGCCGAGATCGAAGGCAGCAGCTGTCTGGTTCAGTATCTTAGCCATTGTTGGGGGGTGACCAAGCGTCTGTAACACTATATACATTTAATTTTATGAAAGGTTTTATATCAACTGCTATTTTTTTCCATAAACAATCTTTGCATTAACTTGTGCCCTGATGAAAGGTCATCAATCCAAAACATTGACTCTGTTTGTTTCTCTACCCACAGCTGCTGCTAGGCGGCACAGTGGCACAGTAGTTAGCACTGTTGCTTAACGGCGTCAGGAACCCAAGTTCAATTTTGGTCTTCAGTGACGATCTGTGTGGAGTCTGCACGTTCGCCCTGCTCTGCGTGGGTTTCCTCCGGGTGCCGGTTTCCTCCCACAGTCCAGAGAAGTGCAGGTTAGTTGGATTGGCCATGATAAATTGCCCCTTGGTGTCCAAAAGTTTAAGTGGGGTTATTGGATTATGGGGATACGGTGGGGGTATATGCATAGGTAGGGTGCTCTTTCAGACAGTCAGTGCAGATTCAATGGGCCGAGTGGCCTCTTTCTGCACTGTAGGGATTCTATGGATAGTCCTGCTGATCATTGCCAGCATTTTCAGTTTTATTTTAGATATCCAGCATTCACTCTTCTCACTGCTTCCTTTTTCATCGCGTTGGAAACGTACAGTTCAAAGACGTTCCACTGTATTGTTTTATGAATTTGACTTTTGCACTGTTATTTTCAAAGTCTGTAGTATGATAATCGAATTCTTCTACTTTCACTGCACTGCAGTTTTGAAAGATTTAGCAATTTGTTTGAAAACCTGTTCCTGTATCTCCTTTCCACTGTACTACACATTCTGCAACCTTTCTCTATGGTTCTTGAATTCTAACCACTGTTATGGACAAGGCTGGTAAACAACGTGTTAGAATCATAGAATCATAGGATTTACAGTGCATTCGACCCATTGGGACTGCACCGTCCCTTGGAAAGAGCACTCCACTTAAGCCCACACCTCCACCCTATCCCAGTCACCCCACCTAACCTTTTTGGACCCGAAGGGCAATTTAGCAAGGCCAATCCACCTAACCTGCACATCTTTGGACTGTGGGAGGAAACTGGAGCACCCGGAGGACACGGGGAGAACGTGCAGACTCCACACAGACAGTGACCCAAGCCAGGAATAGAACCTGGGACCCTGGAGCTGTGAAACAATTGTGCTAACCACTGTGCTACCGCGCTGCCCATAGTTCTTCAAATCCCAGGTGGGAAATTTGAATCAACTGCCCTGAACTGCACTTTTGCAATTTGGTAGAGTATGAAAGGTTTGAAACCCAGAGAATCATGTCCCAGATATTGTGATGATTTTAATAAAAGTACATGTTTATTCAGAATAAAATGACAATAAAGTAATCTAGAAGTACACTTAACTAAGATTTACTCAGGATTGCTATTTTAAACAGTTCCAAATGATTTTAACCTAACTGCCTTCAGAGCTAACTCTCCACAAACTGTTCCACAACACCATATACATTTTTAAGATCTATAACAATCCAGTAACTGTTACCACACAATGTAGTACCGCCTCTTTGTGGTTGCTGCTGAGGTAAACCACAAGCTTGTTTTTCAAAACAGGCTTTCTGCACAGACACGCTGCTTGTTGGAAGTTAAGCAGGTTAATCCAGTTGTTGGCTGAGGTCTGAAAAAAACAGATCTAAATTGATACACCATCAATAATAGACGACGAGTGATAAACGTAACTGAAGCTTTAATACACTAAACAGCAAGCCTCCTGCCTCTGGACCCAAACTGGGTCTAGAGGCGGAGACTTGCCACTTTTATATAGAAGCCTGAGGGGAGGAGCCACAGGCGGAGCCAGTCTGGACAAGCCCAGGCATGTACAATACAGCACAGTGAATACAAGACAATAACGTGGTTTACCACATTCATCCCGTTTTAAAAAAAGTCCGGCGGGGTTGAAGTGGTCTTAAGGGTCCAGTCTGTCGGGGGCCTTGACCTTCCGCTGTGACCGCCTCAGTCCCAGCTGTGGTGTGTGCGCCGGCGTCGAGACCTGCGCGTCCGGGAGCATGTTGACTTCTTCTTCTTCACCCAGATGTTGAGTCGGCGAAGGGGGGGGGGGGGGTCGGTATATGGGCGGAGGTGGTGGTGCCTGTCCTCGGTGGGCCTGCGGGAGTCAGTTCATGAGGGAGGTGGGCGGAGGTGGCGGAAGAAGGTGTAGGGTGGGGTGTGGTGGTGATGGTCGCCGGGGAGCCTGCAGGAGCCAAATCCCAAAGGGAGACCATGTCCTGCCGCCCGTCTTGGTATGTCATGTAGGCATATTGGGGGTTTGCATGGAGCAGCAGGACCTTCTCGACGAGGGGGTTGGTTTTATGGCTCCTCGCCTACTTGCGGAGAAGGACGGGACCCGGGACTGTCAGCCAGGACGGAAGCGAGACCCCGGAGGTGGACTTCCTGGAGAAGGCAAACATACGTTCATGTGGAGTCTTGCTAGTGGCTGTACAGAGGAGTGACCAGGTGGAGTGGTGCGCATCGGGGAGGACCTCCTGCCAGCAGAAGACTGGGAGACTTTTCGACCGTAGGGCCAGGAGGACGGCCTTCCAGACCGTTGCGTTCTCCCTCTCCACCTGTCCGTTTCCCCGGGGGTTATAGCTGGTCGTCCTGCTGGAGGCGATGCCCTTGCTGAGCAGGAACTGGCGCAACTCATCGTTCATAAAAGAGGAGCCCTGATCACTGTGGATGTAGGAGGGGAACCCGAACAGGGTGAAAAGGCTGTGCAGGGCTTTGATAACGGAGGCAGACGTCATGTCAAAGCAGGGGATGGCGAAGGGGAATCTGGAGTACTCGTCAACGATGTCGAGGAAGTACACGTTACGGTCAGTGGAGGGGAGGGGCCCTCTGAAGTCCATGCTGAGGCGCTCAAAAGGGCGGGAGGCCTTTACCAGATGTGCTCTGTCTGGCTAATAGAAGTGCGGTTTGCACTCCGCGCAGACCTGGCAGTCCCTGGTCACGGACCTGACCTCCTCGATGGAGTAGGGCAGGTTGCGAGCTTTGATAAAGTGGAAAAGGCGGGTGACCCCCTGGTGACAGAGGTCGTTGTGGAGGGTACGGAGTCAATCTATTTGTGCGTTGGCACGTGTACCGCGGGATAGGGCATCTGGGGGCTCATTGAGCTTCCCGGGTAGATACAAGATATCATAGATGTAGGTGGAGAGCTCGATCCTCCACCTCAGAATCGTGTAATTCTTAATCTTGCCCCGCTGTGTATTATTGAACATGAAGGCAATCGACCGTTGGTCAGTGAGGAGAGTGAATCGCCTGCTGGCCAGGTAATGCCTCCAATGTCTCACAGCTTGTACTATGGCTTGGGCCTCCTTTTCGACGGAGGAGTGTCGAATTTCAGAGGCATGGAGGGTACGGGAGAAGAAAGCCACTGGCCTGCCCACCTGGTTGAGGGCAGCGGCCAGAGCAAAGTCCGACGCATCGCACTCCACTTGGAAAGGGATGGGCTCATCCACAGCATGCATTGCGGCTTTGGCAATGTCTGCTTTGATGCGATTGAAAGCCAGTTGGGCCTCAGTCGTCAGGGGAAACGTGATGGACTTGATCAGTGGGCGGGCCTTGTCTGCGTAGTTGGGGACCCATTGGGCATAGTAAGAGAAGAACCCCAGGCATCTCTTCAGGGCCTTAGGGCAGTGGGGAGGGGGAGTTCCAGGAGGGGACACATGCGGTCGGGGTCGGGCCCGGGCCCTAGGACTCCGTGTTCCACGACGTAGCCGAGTATGGCCATGCGGGTTGTGCGAAAGGCGCATTTCTCTCTATTATAAATTAGGTCCAGGAGTTTTGCGATGTGGAGAAACGCCGGAGGTTCTCGTCATGGTCTTGCTGGTCACGGCCGCAGATGGTGATGTTGTCTAGGTACAGGAACGTGGCCCGCAGCTCGTACTTGTCAACCATTCGGTCCATTTCCCTTTGGAAGACCGAGACCCCGTTGGTGACGCCGAAGGGAACCCTGAGGAAGTGATAGAGGCAGCTGCCTGCCTCGAAGGCAGAGTATTGGCGGTCCTCTGGGCGGATAGGGAGCTGGTGGTACACGGACTTAAAGTCGACTGTAGAGAAGACTTGATACTGCGCAATCTGATTGACCATGTCAGATATGCGGGGGAGGGGGTACGCATCGAGCTGCGTGTACCGGTTGATGGTCTGGCTATAATCGATGACCATCCGGTGCTTCTCCCCAGTCTTGGTGACCACCACTTGGGCTCTCCAGGGGCTGTTACTCGCCCCTCTCGGAGGAGTGCTGGACCTCTGACCTGACGAAGGCCCTGTCCTGGGCACTGTAGCGTCTGCTTCGGATAGTGACGGGCTTACAGTCCGGGGCGAGGTTTGCGAAGAGGGAGGGTGGGGCGACCTTAAGGATCGCGAGGCTACAGACAGTGAGGGGGGGCAGGGGTCCGTTGAACTTTAGTGTAAGGCTCTGGAGATGGCACTGGAAGTCAAGCCCCAGTAATAGGGCAGCGCAGAGATGTGGGAGGACATAGAGCCTAAAGTTAGTGTACTCTATGCCTTGCACAGTGAGGGTCGTGACACACTACCCCCGGATTTCCACTGCGAGGGATCCGGAAGCCAGGGAGATTTTCTGGGTCACGGGTAGAGTGGGGAGGGAGCAGCGCCTTACCGTATCTGGGTGTATGAAGCTGTCTGTGCTCCTGGAGTCGAAAAGGCAGGCCGTCTCGTGCCCATTGATCCGGACGGTCATCGTGGACTTCGCAAGATGGTGCGGCCGGGACTGGTCGAGTGCGACGGAGGCGAGTGTTGGAAGGCGGTCGGTAGGCCAGTCAGAGGTGGCGGCGGCCAGCGTACGGTCGGGTGAGCAGGGCTCCCGGGAGGCCGTGGAGTGGTCCCAAGATGGCGTCCAAGATGGTGGCCCCCGTGGGTCGCACGTGGCAGGTGGGGTGTAAGATGGCGTCCAATATGGCGGCCCCCGTGGGTCGCACGTGTCGGCCGAAATTAAAGATGGCGCACATGGGGGGTGGCGCGGCAGCTGGGGGCGGCCCCGACAAGCAGCAGGCAGCGCTGCTGGGCCTAGAAGGTTTAGTGGGAGGTCGGGCCTGGCAGACCTTTGCTAAGTGTCCCTTCTTCCCACAGCCGTTACAGGTCACATTCCGTGCCGGGCAGCGTTGTCGGGGGTGATTACTCTGGCCGCAGAAGTAGCACTTCGGGTCTGGCGTTGGCAGGCCACTGCGCGGCGCAGGCTTGCGTTGCACCCGGGTCGGTTGATGGCTGCGCCCACGAGGCCCACGAGGGTGTCGCGCGGTCGGAGATGTAGGCCCCCATGCTCTGGGAGGCCACCTCCAGTGAGTTGGAGAGTTGTACTGTCTCTGGGAGGCCGAGTGTCCCCCCTTCTAATAATCATTGGCGGATATAGCTTGAATGCATGCCCGCGACATAGGCGTCCCTGATCAGCAGCTCCGTGTGCTGGGTAGCCGATATCGCCCGGCAGTCACAGTTCCGGCAGAGGATGCGCAAGGCACACAGGAATTCCGCGAGTGATTCCCCAGGGCGTTGGCATCTCATGGCGAGGAGGTGCCTAGCATGTACCTGGTTAACGGATTTCACGTAATGTCCCTTTAGCCGCACTATTGTCTTCGCGTACGATGGGGCGTCCCTGATGAGGTTAAAGACTCTTGGGCTCACCCGTGCATGGAGGACCGGCTTCTTCTGGAGGTCTGAAGTCTTCGTTGAAAGATGTGAGGTACGCCTCGAAGCAGCTTAACCAGTGTTCAAAGGTCTCTGTAGCGTCTGCTGCTTGTGGGTTCAGTTGCAAGCGATGCGGCTTGAGTGAGGAGTTCATCTTGAGTGAAGAGTCCATCTTTAGAAGTTTAGTGTATTAAATTGATACACCATCCATAAAGGATGACGAGTAATAAACGTAACTGAGGCTTTAATACACTAAACAGCAAACCTCCTGCCTCTGGACCTGAACTGGGTCCAGAGGCGGAGACTTGCCACTTTTATACAGAAGCCTGAGGGGAGGAGCCAAAGGCGGAGCCAGCCTGGACAAGCCCAGGCATGTACAATACAGCACAGTGAATATGAAACAATAACGTGATTTACCACATAAGTATCTTCCTAAATACCTTTCCACCCCTTTGATCTTTCCCTCATCTGACCTAACTGTGTTCCGTAGGCTTAATTACCTTCTTCTTTTGATTTTAGCTTTTAGAGTTTAAAAGCAATGTAAACTCACTTTAGGCACCTCTTTTTCACACCTTGTATCGCTTCCTTTGAACCCCTTAACCCTGAAGGCAGCTCACCACCACCTTCACAAAGGCAGTCCAGGATGGGCAACAAATACTGGCCTAGCCAGCAATGACGATGGGGGGAGGGGGGTAACATCGCCTGATTTCGCCAATGCCTCACCTTGGGCACGATCTAAAGGCCGCGTTGATCCTCACTCAGGATGATTTACCTGGTTCGCCGTGAGATCTAATAGGATCTCACGAGATGTTGCAATCTGGATCCCACCCACAACAGGTGGGACCTACATTTGCATATTGGAAGTGTGCAGTTAGGCACTGTTGCCCTACAGCGCCGAGGATCCGGGTTCGATCCTGGCCCCGGGTTACTGTCCCTGTGAAGTTTGCGCATTCTCCACGTGTCTCAACCCCACAACCCAAAGATGTGCAGGGTAAGTAGATCGCCACGTTAAATTGCACCTTAATTGCCCATAAACCGGGACTAGGCAGAATGGCACTTGGTGGGAGGTCTCCCAGACAATCGGAGGCATAGTGGCGCAATGGTTATCACTGTTGCCTCACTGCGCCAAGCACCCTGGCACTGCTGATGCCACCTGGGCACATTGGCACTACCAGTCTGGCATCCAGGCAGTGCCACCAGGGTGCCAGCCTGACACTGCTAGGGTGCCAGCCTCGCACTGCCAGCCTGGCACCCTAGCTGCTTCTTGCCTGGCAGTGCCAAAGTGGCATTTTGCCTGCATCGAGGATCGGGCCCGAGGGGTGCCCTGCCCTTATGAGGTGGGGTACGGTGTTTGTGCGGTGGGCTTGATGACCCCCTTATACGTGCGTTGGATTCGGAGGCTGCAGTGGGAGCCTTGTGATGGCGTCCCAATCTCTGCCTGCATAGTGAGCGAATGGAACTAAGTGCAGCCCCAACGGAGCATTCCTCGCTAAGGCCCTAAAATGAAGCCGAGTCCTGTTTAATAACAGGATCGTTTTCAGCGCTGCCTGCACCAGGAAACACTCGGCTAAACACACTCAACACAGGACTCGGTTTCATTTCCATTAAATCGGGCCCCTTACCTGCTGATGAATCCCTCATTTATGCGATCGCTACCTCAAGGCTTGACCAATCCAACTAATTCCTGGCTGACCTCCCACTTTCTACACTCTGTAAATTTAAAGTAATCCAAAAATTTGCTGCCCATGTCCTAAAATGTGCCCAGTCCCAATCCCCATCATCCATGTTCTCAATGATTTGCATTGGCACCCAATCAAATTTCTTGATTTTAAAATTCACCTCCTTCTTTCCAAATCGCTCCATGGCCTTGCCCCTACCATTGTAGCCTCCTCCATTAAATCTTCAACATCTCTGTACTCAACTGATCACTGCCTTTTGAACATCCATGATTTTAGGTGCTCCATCATTCATGGCCATAGCCTTCTGCTACCTGAATTTTCCTTCCTAAAATCCTCTGGGCTCTCTGCCTCTCTTTTTCCCTTTAAGACTCTCCATAAAACCTTTGACCATGCTTTTGTCCTAATATTGACGAATTATAATTAATATCAATGTTTACTTTTGTAAACTTTTGTGAGATGCCTTAGGATGTTTTATGTTAAAGGTGCTATAGAAATAAATGGGCAGCACGGTGGCACAGTGATTAACACTGCTGCCTCACAGCTCCAGGGACCTGGACTCAATTCTGGCCTCAGGTGACTGTCTGCGTTTGGGTTTCCTCTCAGTGTCTGCCTGGATTTCCTTCGGGTGCTCTGGTTTCATCCCACAGTCCAAAGATGTGCAGGTGAGGTGGATTGGCCATGCTAAATTGCCCCTTACTGTCCAAAGGGTTGGATGGGGTTACTGGGACGGGGTGGAGGCATGGGCTTAAATGGGGTGCTCTTTCCAAGGGCCTGTGCAGACTCGATGGGCCGAATGACCTAATTCTGCTCTGTAAATTCTATGATTCTATATATTGTTGGTATTTCTTCATTACTGTTCATTTGCTTACATTATTTTTGGTGAGTCCCTGTCTCTGAGTTTCAATCTAAGCTTTCTTGTAAATCCAATAGGCTAAATTCCCAACTGTAAATACTGATGCAAGGTCCATTATTTAACATGGTCACCATTCCTTGTCATCATATAACAATAATAATCTTTATTATTGTTACAAGTAGGCTTACAATAGCATTGCAATGAAGTTACTCTAAAAATCCCCTAGTCGCCACACTCCAGCATCTGCTCAGGTACACTGAGGGAGAATTCAGTGTCCAATTCACCTAACAGCACGTCTTTCGGGACTTGTGGGAGGAAACCGGAGCACCCGGAGGAAACCCACGCAGACACAGGGAGAACGTGCAGACTCCGCACAGACAGTGACCCAAGCCGGGAATCGAACCTGGGACCCTGGCTTTATGAGTCAACAGTGCTAACCACTGTGCTACCATGCCGATCAGGTAAAGGACGACAGATTTCCTTCCCGAAAGCACAATAGTGAACAAGATTTATTTTTACAACAATTGATGATGGTTTGCAGGGTCACCATTCTTGATTTAATTAAATTCTAGTTATAACATTTGCCACTGTGAGATTTAAACATGTCCCCAGAGCACCTATGAAATACTAGCCCAGTGACAATACCAGTGCACCCCAGGCCACTGTCCATGTGGAGTTTTCACATTCTCCCATGTCTGCTTGGATCTCACCCCACAACCCAAAAAGATGTGCAGGGTAGGCGGATTGGCCATGCTAAATTGCCCCTTAATTGGAAAAAAAGAATTGGGTACTCTTAAAATAATTTTTAAAAACAATACCACTACACCACAGTCTCACTTTTCTCCCCACCCCCTTCTTATTACATAATCTCTCAGAGAAGTAATTTCCTCTTTAATCACGAATGTTTCTCCTCCCCTTTTGCCAATCCTTCCTGTTTACTTTATGGTGTGTTTAGCTCCCAGTGCAGACCATCCTGCAGCCTTGCGAACTGGTGGCTACCATGTCATAACTTCCAGGTGGAATTTGGGCCTGCAATTCATTCAATGTTATTATACTCCATGTATTTGTATTTATTTGAGCCACAACCTTTCCAGATAGCAGCAGCATCAGTGCAAAGCAAAACCATTGTATAGTGTAACTGAGAAACATTGATTCGATCAATCATTTCTAACTAAAAATACCTGAACAATATCTTATGTACAAAACAAATCTGCATATAAGCTCTCATTTGTAGAACATTTTTTCTGTTTTTCTCCAACTAAAGATAATGTTTCAGATCTAAAACTACATTCAAGACAAGTTCCAGTCCTTGTGAATGAATATTTCCTCAACGCTTCAGCTCCATTGCCGATCACACTCGGTCCCTTTAAGTCTAAAGTTCCCCGTTTTGTCTCAAAACTCATCGCATTACCTAAGGCAGCTGCAGAGACGGCGGGCATAGCTCCAGCTTGCATCAAATGATAGGACAGCCGGTTTAAAGTCCGCTCTCAGCTCCTCAACACCAGAGTGTGGTAGCAACGGCGGTGGATTTGATTAGGAACGGGAATAAACTTCCGGTGTTACTTGAACTGAATCTGGTCAATTGCTTTCATTTCCGGAGATAGGACTCCCGAAAAACAATTAGAGAGACAAATGGATCGGAACTCACTCTGACAGAGAGGGGGAAATGAAGGTTTACGGTAACAAAGGGAGAGAGAGAGAACAGAAGCCCAGGGTAACACAGGGAGAGAGAATGAAGTTCAAAGGGTGCCATGAATCCTGGAAGTTGGAGACTCAGCAAAGGTTTACAGAAGAATTTGCATTTGAGTTTGAGAATTTTAAATTGGATTGGATTGTTTATTGTCACGCGTGCCGAGGTACAGTGAAAAGTATTTTTCTGCAAACAGCTCAAACAGATCATTAAGTACATGAAAAGAAAACAAAAAGAAAATACATAATAGGGCAACACAAGGTACATGTCATGGTATGCAAACATGCAGCTAATGAACACATGGAATAGGACACGACCAATGAGCAGTCAGGACACTCAGGGGTGGTATCTCACTATAAAAGGGATGAGGCACTCACACCCCGCCTCTTTCCACAGACCAACATCTACAGAGTGAGACAGGGTGTATCTATCCTCAGCATCACACCACAGCACGTGGCTTGGAGCAAGGCTGGTTCAATTAGACTGAGTTACTACATTTAGATTAGCAGAGAGTCGAACTCATTGAGAACTGTGCTAATAGTTCATTAAAACACATTGAACTCACTTCAAAGTCTGGAGCATCTTTTACTCAAAACTGCATCAAGTGGCAGCTTGTGTTATTCCAAATTACATAACACAACAGTACACAATGTAAATACATAGACACCGGCATTGGTTGAAGCATACAGGAGTGTAGTGTGAATCAGGTCAGTCCATAAGAGGGTCGTTTAGGAGTCTGGTAACAGCGGGAAAGAAGCTGTTTTTGAGTCTGTTCATGCGTATTCTCAGACTTTTGTAACTCCTGCCCGATGGAAGAAGTTGGAAGAATAAGTCAGCCACTTTGGAGGGGGCTTTGATTATGCTGCCCGCTTTCCCCAGGCAGCAGAAGGTGTAGATGGAGTCAGTGGATGAGAGGCACATTCGTGTGATGGACAGGTGCTGTATTCACTACTCTCTGAAGTTTCTTGCGGTCTTGGGCTGAGCAGTTGCCATACCAGGCTGTGATGCAGCCAGATAGGATGCTTTCAATGATGCATCTGCAAAAGTTGGTAAGAGTTAGTGTGGACATGCTGAATTTCCTTACTTTCCTGAGGAAGTATAGGCGCTGTTGTGCTTTCTTGGTGGGAGCGTCGACGTGGGTGGACCAGGACAGATTTTTGGTGATGTGCACCCCTAGGAATTTGAAGCTATTAACCATCTCCACCTCGGCCCTGTTGATGGTGACAAGGGTGTGTACAGTTCCTTGCTTCCTGAAGTCAATGACCAACTCTTTAGTCTTGCAGTCATTGAGGGATAGATTTTTGTTGTTGCACCACTCCACTAGGTTCTCTATCTCCTGCCTGTATTCGGACTCATCGTTATTTGAGATCCGGCCCACTATGGTCGTGTCGGCAGCAAACTTGTAGATGGAGTTGGAACCAAATTTTGCCACACAGTCGTGTGTGTACAGGGAGTATAGTAGAGGGCTCAGTATGCAGGCATTGCATGCAAGGCTATAAACAATGAATTCATGGATGTGGGCAGTAGAGCTTTGAGTAAACTGAAGTTTGGAGCGTGTAGAGTGGAAGATGGCCGCATATCTTTGAATGATATTCTGAAGGGTCAACATCCAAATGAGGGGAAGGGGAGTCGTTTGGGACTCCAGAGGGAATTATACAGAAGTGGTCGGAGAATGCGTTGCTGGAGTGGGCTCAACTACGATTTAATAAGAGTGGAATCAATTGAGGGGCAATCTGACTGAATTGGACAGTGGGGGAGAAGTGTTTGGAAGAGAATGGAGTACAAGATAATGTTAAAGGCTGCAGAATGATGAAGAGGCACCACATCTGTCATGGAAGATATAATTTGTTTCTTTAACTCGGTCTGTTTCAGTGCTGCAGCATAGTCAGAAATGTGATTGGAAAGATTCAAATATAGTTGCAGCAAAGATAGGCAGAGATTTGGGAACATGTTTAATTAAGAAAAACAGAACATTTGAAAACTTTCAGAAGTCAGGCAGTATTTGATTTGGGTTTTTTTAATTTGATTTATTATTGTCACATGTACTAGTATACAGTGAAAAGTATTGTTTCTTGCATGCTGTACAAACAATGCATACCGTATATAGGGAAGGGAAGAGAGACTGCAGAATATAATGTTAGAGTTGTAGCAAGGTGTAGAGAAAAGATCAACTTAATACGAGGTAGGTCCATTCAAAAGTCTGATGGTAGCAGGGAAGAAGCTGTTCTTGAGTCGGTTGGTACGTGACCTCAAACTTTGGTATCTTTTTCCAGACGGAAGAAGGTGGAAGAGAGTATGTCCGGGGTGCGTGGGGTCCTTAATTATGCTGGATGCCTTTCCGAGGCAGCAGGAATTATAGATAGAGCCAATGGATGGGAGGCTGGTTTGTGTGATGGACTGGGCTACATTCACAACCTGCGGCCTTGGGCAGAGCAGGCTCCATACCAAGCTGTGATACAACCAGAAATAATGCTTTCTATGGTACATCTGTGGAAGTTGGTGAGAGTCGTAGCTGACATGCCAAATTTCCTTAGTCTTCTGAGAAAATAGTTGTTGGTGGGCTTTCTGAACTATAGTGTCGGCATGGGGGACCAGGACAGGTTGTTAGTGATCTGTACACCTAGAAACCTGAAGCTCTCGACCCTTTCTACTTCATTACCATTGATGTAGACATGGGCATGTTCTCCACTACGCTTCCTGAAGTCGATGACAATCTCCTTCGTTTTGTTGACATTGAGGGAGAGATTATTGTCGTCGCATCGGTTCACCAGATTCTCTATCTCATTCCTGTACTCTGTCTCGTCATTGTTTGAAATCCAACCCACTATGGTGGTGTCATCAGCAAATTTGAAAATTGAGTTGGAGGGGAATTTGGCTACACAGTCATAGGTGTATAAGGAGTATGGTGGGGGCTGAGGACACAGCCTTGTGGGGCATCGGTGTTGAGGATGATCGTGGAGGAGGTGTTGTTGCCTATCCTTACTGATTGTGGCCTGTGGTTTAGAAAGTTCAGGATCCAGTCGCAGAGGGAGGAGCCGAGGCCAAGGCCTCAGAGTTTGGAGATGAGTTTCGTAGGAATGATGGTGTTGAAGGCTGAGCTGTAGTCGATAAGTAGGAGTCTGACATAGGTGTCTTTGTTATCTAGGTGTTCCAGGGTAGAATGCAGGGCCATGGAGATGGCGTCTGCTGTGGACCGGTTGCAGCGGTAGGCGAACTGTAATGGATCAAGGCAATACGGGAGGCTGGATTTGATTCGTGCCATGACTAACCTTTTGAAGCACTTCATAATGATGGATGTCAGAGCCACTGGACGATAGTCATTAAGGCACGCTGCTTGACTTTTTTTTGGTACAGGGATGATGGTCATAGAAAGATGATGTAGAAAGAAAGAAAAAACAGTTAACATTTTAGGTCAGTGACCTTTTAGCACAATATGTTTGAGGACTTTGGTGGGGAAAGGGAGGTCAGTGATGGGGGTTTAATGGGGGGGGCGGCGGCAGTTTGCAACAATAGAAACATAGAGAGCAGGAGGAGGCTATTCGGACCATTGAGCCTGCTCCACCAGTCAGTATGATCACGACTGCTCCTCTATCTCAACACCATACACCTGCTTTCTCCCGGTACCCTTTCACACCTTTAGAGTCTTGAAACATATCTCTTTGTTTCTTAAATGCATTTAATGACTTAGGGCTCCACAGCCTTACATGGTAGAGAATTCCACAGGCTCACCACCCTCTTGAGTGAAGAGGTTTCTCCTCATCTCAGTCCTAAATGGCCTGCTCTGTATCCTGAAACCTACCCCGCTCCCACCACCCCCAGCCATTGGAAACATCATCCCTGCATCCAATCTGTCCAGCCGTCAAAATTGTGTGCGCTTTGATGAGATCCACCCTCTCGATCTCCTAAACCCTAGGAATGCAGGCTGAGTTTACCCAAATCTCTCCTTATATGACAGCCCTGCCATTCCAGGAATCAGTCTTGTGAACCTTCACTGCACTCCCCCCATGGCAAGTGTACCTCAGAAAGGAAGGGGTCAATAACTGTGAACATGCAAGCTAGCATGTTCTGCCACCTTTACCTGGTCTGGTATGTGGTTGACTTTTAATGTATTCCATGGTGGCTTACCAGCCCACTCTAATGTAAAACAACTTCAATGACCCAGAGGTGGGATTAGACAGAGTTGATCCTCGCTAGTTCTCCTCACGAATCTCTGGGGTCTGATGTCCAATTGAGAGACCAGAAAAGACATGCCCTTGTACTATATTTGAGCTAACATCCAAGACTCCTCCTCCAGTACCATCCTTGAGTGTGTCCTGACCCATCGGTCAAGTAGACCCCATATAAAGGTCAGGTGAGTGTTATCCTAAGTGACCTCTGCTTTCTCCAATTTCTTATGACTTAAGGTCACAAAATGCTTTCTACCTACTGCTTCCTCTTCCTAACCTCTCCCCAACTGACTAAAGTAGTATTCACTATGCTGCACACTATATGGGAAAAAGCACTGAGAGAGGGAAGAGGAAAACATTTTCTCTATTTGGGGACTTTAGTGGCTCATGTGCATACTCAGTGGCCAAATCCTGATGGACATAGCTTCACATGAATTTTGCATCAGATGGTGTGTAAACCAACAATGGACATGGTGTCACTAACCCACCTGTTAAAGATAAAACTGTTCATGATAACATTAACAGGAGTGGCACCACATAGTCCTTGTGAAAGAAAGTCTCCTCTTCACAGTGAAGGCTCCCCACATTGTGCAACATGGCACGATTGTCGTGTAGAGTGCATCAGACAGATCTAGCAGCCCCCAGGGCCAGGGTGGTGGAGCAGTGATTAGCACTGCTGCCTCACAGCGCCGAGTCCCAGGTTCGATCCCGGCCCTGGATCACTGTCCGTGTGGAGTTTTCACATTCTCCCCATGTGTGCGTGAGTGTAGCCCCCACAACCCAAAGATGTGCCGGGTAGGTGGATTGTCCATGCTAAATTGCCCCTTTTTTGGAAAAAATTGGGTACTCTAAACTTTTTTGAAAAATCAGATCTAGCAGCCCAAAAGTGGACGTTTATTAGGTGCTTGCTGTGAGCCACCAACAGCAGAATTGTATACCACCATAAAAAGTAAGTTCATGGCTGTAAGTTTATTCCTCTTTCTGTCAGGTCACTGTACATTTGCAAAATTTCCATTTCAAAAGACGGAGAAAAATAGATTTAATTCCCCTGGAATCTGACGTATCACTCTCCTTCAGTACTCTGGGATCAGACCTTCTATTTTCAGTGATTTTTCTACCTTTGATGTATTCATCTCCTGTAATGATTGTCCCACACACCTACAACACTCATATAGTGTAATTGTCTCACATTCCTCTGTATACAATGTTAAAGTGCATATTAAATATCTCTGCCATTTAGGGCAACACAGTGGCGCAGTGATTAGCACTGCTGCCTCACTGCGCTGAGGTCCCAGGTTCGATCCCGGCCCTGGGTCACTGTCCGCATGCAGTTTGCACATGCTCCCCGTGTTTGGGTGGGTTTCTCCACCACAACCCAAAAGATGTGCAGGACAGGTGGATTGGCCACGCTAAATTGCCCTGAATTGGAAACAATGAATTGGGTACTCTAAATTATTATTTTTTTTAAAGTATCTCTGCCATTCTAATACTCTTAAATGTGCAATATCGCCCTTTGTCTGTCATTGATCTCACACTTCGACTATCCTGGTAATTATGGGCTTGTAAAAGTTCATTATGATTTCCTTTATATTGACTGCTCAATTTTCTTATGTCCTATCTGTGGTGATATGCCTGTGAATAATATTGTACATAGTTAGCAATGCAACCTCCAACCAGCTGGTGGCATCAGATATTGGTTATGTGACATCCACTCTAGCCAGTTGGTAGTAAGGCGTACAACAGGTCAGTCGCACATAGGGTAGTTCCAGTAGAGTTCACAAAACTCAAATAGCAACCAAGTCTGTATAGCATTCTGTTTGTTATCTTTCCACGTGTTAATCAAGAATCATCATTCTAGACTTCCGGTGGCGGTCATGGAGGAGTAGGTCGCACATTTGATAGCTCCCGCCTGTGATGGACTTTTGGACCATTTTCTCCCGTTTTTTTCCGGATTTCATTGGATGAGTTGGTGGAGAGTGAGACAGTGAGGAGAAATCCCCCTCCAGTGTATGGCCATGTGAGAAGACAAAGTTTTACAAGAAAGACACAAGCAGAGCCGGCAACGCGGGAAGACATGGCAGAGAAGCAGGGCCGTGGGAGTGGCACAGTGGTCGACGGAGCAGCAGGTGAAGTTTTTTGAAGAATGTTTCGCCAAGCTTAAGAAGGACACGCTGGAACCGATCAAGGCTTCGATTGATCAGGTGGTGCAAAATCAAGAAATTCATGGACGTGCGATCCAGGAGGTGAAGAAAAAGGTGTCCGAGGAATACATAACCGTGTTTTAACCAAGGTGGAGATTATGAATGACCGCCAGAAAAGAATGCAGGAGAAGCTGGAGGACGTGGAGAACAGGTCCAGGAGGCAGAACCTGAGAATTGTCGGCCTCCCAGAGGGCAATGAGGGATCGGATGTGAGGGCCTATGTGATGGACATGTTGGAGAAGTTGATGGGGGCTGAGGCGTTCCCTCAGCCCCTGAAGGGGGATAGAGCGCACAGAGCCCTCGCGAAGAAGCCCTGAGTGAACGAGCCGCCGAGGGCGATGGTGGTACGTATGCACCGGTTCCTGGACACGGAATACATTCTGTGGTGGGCCAAGAAAGAGCAGAGCAGCAGGTGGGAGAATTGCGAGCTGCGCATTTATCAGGACCTGGGCGCGGATTTGGCCAAGAGGCGAGCTGGGTTTAATCGGGCAAAACCGTCCCTCTTTAAGAAAGGGGTGAAGTTCGGGATGCTGTACCCAGCGCGTCTGTGGGTCACATATGAGGACCGGGAATTCTACTTTGAAACACCGGACGATGCATTGACTTTCATCAGGGAAAAAAGACTGGATGTGAACGAAAGACACTGGAGCCTTGGGGAGAGTATTACAGTGGCGATTTGTTGATAATCACTTTTGTACTGGTTTGAATAAGTAGTGTCATGTGCAATATGGGGCTGTTTTGAGGTCTAAAGTTAACTTTGTTTTACTGGGAGCTGGATGGAGGTGGGGGGGGCAGGTTTCTGTGGTTGTTTTTCCACTGTTTTTTCTACTGTTTGTTTACTGGGGAAAGTGATGCTTTGAATATGTATGTCCAAGTGGGGGGGAAGGAGCGAGAACAATGGAGAGACAGTCAGTTGGTGACATGGGCGGGAGATATCAGGTCAGCTAGGTCAGCTGGCTCACGGAAGCACAGTGGGGGCGAGCATGTGATGAGCTGGAGCTTGATATGGGGGGGGGGGGTTCTGGTGCTGTTACCAGGGGGTGGGAAGGGGGGGAGCTGCCTTGCTGACAGGGGAGGAACTACTACTAGGGGACAAATGGGAGGTTGGAGACAGCGGATGTCCGAGGGCGGGCTTGAGGAGGCCGGGGGCGCAAGCTGGAGGCTGGCCTAAAAAGAGTGATGGCTGGTCGGCAGGGGCGGGGGAGCATCGAGTCCCCTGACCAGCTGATTACATGGAACGTTAGAGGGCTGAATGGGCTGGTCAAGTGGGCTCGCGTGTTCGTGCATCTGAGGGGGCTGAAGGCGGACGTGGCAATGCTACAAGAGACACACCTAAAGGTTACAGACCAGACTAGATTGAGGAAGGGGTGGGTTGGCCAAGTATTCCACTCAGGGCTGGACTCAAAGACCAGGGGGGGTAGCGATTCTGATTAATAAATGGGTAGCATTCGAGGCAGGGAGAATCATATCAGACATGGGGGGCAGGTACATAATGGTGGGTGGGAAGCTGAAGGGGGTGCGGGTGGTACTCGTGAACGTATCTGCTGCGAATTGGGATGATGTGGAATTTATGAGGCGGGTGTTGGGTAAGATCCCAGACTTAGAGTCACATAACCTGATTATGGGAGGAGATTTTAACACAGTCATTAATTCGGAATTGGACTGCTCAAAATCCAGGACAGGGAGGGTGCCAGCCGCGGCAAAGGAATTGAAGGGGGGGAGTAGACCCATGGAGGTTTGGACGGCCAAGAGCGAGGGAGTTTTCTTTTTTCTCCCATGTCCACAAGGTATACTCGCGGATCAACTTTTTTTGTTCTGAGCAGGGCTCTACTACCGGGGGTGGCGGATACTGAGTACTCGGCAATCGCAGTATCGGATCATGTCCCACATTGGGATCTACGGGTTAGTTTGGAGAGAGGGCAATACCTGCTATGGAGGCTGGATGTGCGGTTGTTAGCAGGCAAAGCGGTCTGTGGGCGGGTGAACAAGTCCATCCAGAACTACCTGGAAACAAATGATACGGGGAGGTCTCTGCAGCAACGGTTTGGGAAGCTTTGAAGGCAGTGGTCAGAGGGAACTAATCTCGATACGGGCCCACAGAGAAAAGGTGGAATGAGCTGAGAGGGATATGTTAGTTGGGGAGATACTCCAGGCGGACAGGAGACACTCGGAGGCCCCGGACGCGGGACTACCAAAGGAGCGGCAAAGGTTACAGGCCGAGTTTGAGCTGTTGAATACAGGGAAAGCGGTGGAATAGCTGAGGAAGGCAAGGGGGGCGATCTATGAGTATGGGAAAAAGGCAAGCAGAATGTTAGCTCACCAACTCAGAAAAAGGGAGGCGGCCAGGGAGATAGGGAGAGTAAAGAGTAGAGGTGGGATCACGGTCCTAGACCCAGTGGGGGTGAATGAGGTGTTCAAGGACCTTTACAGCAAATTATATGAGTCGGAACCCCCGGCTGGGGTAGAGGGGATGAGGCAGTTCTTGGATCAGTTGAGGTTCCCGAGGATTGGATGAGGATCGGGTGGGAGCCCCACTTGAAATTGAAAAAATAATGGAGGGCATGAAATCTGGCAAGGCCCCGGGGTTGGACAGCTACCCGGTGGAATTCTATAAGAGGTTTTCAGAGATATTGAGCCCACTGCTGGTGAGGGCATTTAATGAAGCAAGAGAGAAGGGAGTCCTCCCCCCAACAATGTTGCAGGCCTCAATTTCATTGATCCTGAAACGGGAGAAGGATTCGGAACAATGCGGGCCAATTTCGCTACTGAATGTGGATGCCAAACTGCTGGCTAAGATATTGGCCACAAGGATAGAGGATTGTGTCCCGGGGTGATAGAGGAAGACCAGGTGGGATTTGTAAAGGGCAGGCAACTCACGGCCAATGTTCGAAGGCTCCTAAATGTTATTATGATGCCCTCAGAAGGAGGGGAGATGAAGGTGGTGGTCGCAATGGATGCAGAGAAGGCTTTTGATTGGGTGGAGTGGGATTACCTGTGGGAGGTGCTGGGAAGGTTTGGGTTTGGTGAGGGCTACATTCACTGGGTGCGGTTGCTCTATCAGGCAGCAGTAGCTAGTGTGCGTACGAACCAGTTGAGGTCGGGTTATTTTAAACTACACCGAGGGACGAGGCAAGGGTGGCCCCTCTCCCCGCTACTGTTTGCGCGGGCCCTAGAGCCATTGGCCGTGGCGTTAAGAGCCTTTAGGTACTGGAAAGGGCTGGTTCGGGGGGAGGGTGGTGGGGGGTGGTGGCGCACCGGATTTTGCTTTACGCAGATGACCTGCTCTTGTATATCTCAGACCTGTTGGAGGGGATGGGGGAAGTTATGTGGATCTTAGGGGAATTTGGTAATTTTCCGGGGTATAAATTGAACATGGGGAAAAGCGAGATGTTCGTGATCCAGGCGAGAGGGCAGGAGAAGAGACTGGGAGAGCTGCCGTTTGGAATGGTAGGAAGGAGCTTTCGATATTTGGGAATCCAGGTGGCTAGGGAATGGGAGGCACTGCACAAGTTAAACCTATCCCAGCTTATAGAACAAATGAAGAGGACTTTAAGAGATGGGTCATGCTCCTGCTATCACTGGCGGGGAGGGTACAGACCGTGAAAATGACGGTCCTCACCAGATTTCTGTTTATCTTTCAGTGCCTCCCCATCTTCATCCCGAGGGTCTTTTTTTAGGTAAAACCCCACGAGTGAAGGAAGTGTTGCTGGAGCGCAGTCGGGAGGAGGGTGGGTTGGCGCTGCCGAACATTTGTAATTACTACTGGGCGGCAAATATAGCCATGATTAGCAAGTGGGTAGTGGGGGAGGGGTCGGTGTGGGGGCGAATGGAGGCGGCGTCATGTAAAGACACAAGTTTGTGATACCGGCACCTCTCCCGTTCTTGCCGGCCTGATACTCCACAAGTCCGGTGGTGGTGGCAGCTCTGAGAAACTGGGGGCAGTGGAGGAGATATAAGAGAGTGGAAGGAGCAACAGTTTGGACCCCGATTTATAATAACCATCGGCTTGGATGGTGGGTTCCGGAGATGGCAAACGGCAGGAATTAGGAGGATGGGGGATCTATTTATCGACGGGAGCTTCCCCAGATTGAAAGCCTTGGAGGATGAATTTGAATTGCCAGCAGGGAATGGATTTAGGTATCTGCAGGTGCGAGACTTTTTGAGAAGGCAGGTTCCGGCCTTTCCTCTGCTGCCGCCGCGGGGGGAAACAGGACAGAGTGGTCTCCAATACCTGGGTGGGAGAGGGGAAGGTATCAGATATTTACCAAGCACTTATGGAATCGGAGGAAACTCCGGTGGAGGAGCTAAAGGGCAAGTGGGAAGACGAGCTGGGGGGAGAGATAGAAGCGGGTCTGTGGGCGGATACCCTAAGCAGGATTAACACATCCTCATCATGTGCGAGGCTTAGCCTGATACAATTCAAGGTAGTCCACCGAGCACACAAGACGGTGGCCTGGATGAGCAAGTTTTTCGGGGTAGAGGACAGGTGTGCGAGGTGCGTGGGAAGTCCAGCAAATCATGTCCACATGTTTTGGGCATGCCTGGAGCTTAGAGGGTTTTGGCAGGGTTTCGCTAAGACAATGTCCACGGTACTCAAAACACGGGTGGTGCCGAGTCCGGAGGTGGCGATCTTTGGAATGTTAGAAGAGCCGGGAGTTTAGGGGGTGAAAGAGGCTGATGTTTTGGCCTTTGCCTCCCTGGTAGCCCGGAGACTAATCTTATTGATGTGGAGGGACTCAAAACCCCCGAGTGTAGAGACCTGGGTTAGTGACATGGCTGGGTTTCTCAGTCTCGAGAAAATAAAGTTCGCCTTAAGAAGGTCAATGGTTGGGTTCACCTCGAGGTGGCAGCCGTTCGTCAACTTTCTCGGGGAAAATTAAAATGTCAGCAGAAGCAGAATTCAAAAAAGTGGGGGGGGGAACGGGGAAGGCCAGACTGTTGTTTTATTGTTGGCGGGTGTGAAGATTGTGATGGGGTGGAAATGTTTATTGTACCATGTTTATGTCGCTGTTATTGTTATTGTTATAAAAAATTGCAAATACCCTAATAAAAATATGTTTTTTTAAAGAATAATCATTCTAGTTAAGTAACCAGCCGTTCTGTGTACATCATTGCAACGGCAAGGTCACACAGTACACCAGGAGTGTTGACCGTTTAAAGACAACAGCAGAAAAGACAAAGCGAAACCTGCTGAAGAACAAAAAAGAGACTATTCTTCCACCGACCTGGTGAACTACGGGCATTGGCGACTCAATGCAACAAATGACGGTGAAATTTGAGATGGAAGATTTAAAGGCACCCCACCAGCTTCAAGTCTCGGCTAACGTAGACGGAAACTGGTGGGTTTTCAAACAGCAGCTTAAGCTTTATGTTTCAGCCCTTGACCTGCAGGCGCATTGTGTTGCTGCTCACGGTGGCACCTGCACAAGCAATTGAAATCTACAATACCTTCGCTTTTGATAGCGAAGAGGTAAGCAAGAGATACGATCAAGTGATAGAGTACTTTGATCAGCATTGCTCTCCGAAAAGAAATGAAACATCTGAAAGATAGATTTTTCGTACAGGTACCCAGAAACCAGTGAATCTTTCGACAGTTTTGAAACGACTGGAGGCCCAGTCTTGCAATTTCAGTAATCTAAAATCATTGATGATTCGCGACCAAATAGTATTTGGCATATCGAATGATAAGCTCTGTGAGAGATTGTTACGGGAATAAGACCTGAAATTGGAGATTGCGATTAAGATTTGCCATTCGAGTGAGTTGGCTGCACAGCAAATCAGTACACTCACTTTGAAACATCTTGGCGCCAACATGGAGGAAGACACCAGCACCATCAGCACTGTGACGCAGTTCAATAAGACCGTAAGACCATAAGACATAGGAGCGGAAGTAAGGCCATTCGGCCCATCGAGTCCACTCCACCATTCAATCATGGCTGATTTCAACTCCATTTACCCGCTCTCTCTCCATAGCCCTTAATTCCTCGAGAAATCAAGAATTTATCAACTTCTGTCTTAAAGACACTCAACGTCCCGGCCTCCACCGCCCTCTGTGGCAATGAATTCCACAGACCCACCACTCTCTGGCTGAAGAAAGTTCTCCACATCTCTGTTCTAAAGTGACTCCCTTTTATTCTAAGGCTGTGCCCCCGGGTCCTAGTCTCCCCTGCTAATTGAAACAACTTCCCTACATCCACCCTATCTAAGCCATTCATTATCTTGTAAGTTTCTATTAGATCTCCCCTCAACCTCCTAAACTCCAATAAATATAATCCCAGGATCCTCAGACGTTCATCGTATGTTAGGCCTACCATTCCTGGGATCATCCGTGTGAATCTCCGCTGGACCCGCTCCAGTGCCAGTATGTCCTTCCTGAGGTGTGGGGCCCAAAATTGCTCACAGTATTCTAAATGGGGCCTAACTAATGCTTTATAAAGCTTCAGAAGTACATCCCTGCTTTTATATTCCAAGCCTCTTGAGATAAATGACAACATTGCATTTGCTTTCTTAATTACGGACTCAACCTGCAAGTTTACCTTTAGAGAATCCTGGACTAGGACTCCCAAGTCCCTTTGCACTTCAGCATTATGAATTTCATCACCGTTTAGAAAATAGTCCATGCCTCTATTCTTTTTTCCAAAGTGCAAGACCTCGCACTTGCCCACGTTGAATTTCATCAGCCATTTCTTGGACCACTCTCCTAAACTGTCTAAATCTTTCTGCAGCCTCCCCACCTCCTCCATACTACCTGCCCCTCCACCTATCTTTGTATCATCGGCAAACTTAGCCAGAATGCCCCCAGTCCCGTCATCTAGATCGTTAATATATAAAGAGAATAGCTGTGGCCCCAACACTGAACCCTGCGGGACACCACTCGTCACCGGTTGCCATTCCGAAAAAGAACCTTTTATCCCAACTCTCTGCCTTCTGCCTGATAGCCAATCGTCAATCCATGTTAGTACCTTGCCTCGAATACCATGGGCCCTTATTTTACTCAGCAGTCTCCCGTGAGGTACCTTATCAAAGGCCTTTTGGAAGTCAAGATAGATAACATCCATTGGCTCTCCTTGGTCCAACCTATTTGTTATCTCTTCAAAGAACTTTAACAGGTTTGTCAGGCACGACCTCCCTTACTAAATCCATGCTGACTTGTCCTAATCCAACCCTGCACTTCCAAGAATTTCTTAGTGTGGTGGACCTTGGTTTACTGAGCCTTTCCATACACTGTGTCATATTTTGTGGGATGGGGACTATCGTAACCTCTCCTGAGTTCTGTCTTTTCGTGCTTTTTTATATTCCTAAGCAGCTACGCTTCCCACTGATTACTTCACCTCTTGGTTCCCTGACTTTCCCTTCCCCCCAACCTCTAGTTTCAAGTCCTATTGACCACCCTATTTACTCTTTTCACCAGAACACTGGTCCCAGCTCGGTTCAGGTGGAGACCATCCCAACGGTATAGGTCCCCCCTGTCCCAAAACTGATGCCAGTGTCCCATGAAAAGGAACCCCTCTTTCCCACACCACTCTTTCAGCCACGTGTTAACTTCACTTATTCTTGCCTCCCTATGCCAATTTGTACGTGGCTCGGGCAGTAATCCGGAGATTATGACCCTTGAGGACCTGTTTTTTAATTTGAATCCTAGCTCTTTATAATCTCTAAACAGGTCCTCTTTCCTAGACTTGCCTATGTTGTTGGTACCGACATGGACCACAACAACTGGATCCTCACCCTCCCTCTCCAGTAGCCTTTCAAGCCGGTCAGAGATGTCCCGCACCCTAGCACCGGGCAGGCAACATACCATGCGGGACTCTTTATCCTGCTCACAAAGGATACTATCTATCCCCCTGATAATAGAATCCCCTACAATTACAACTTGCCTATTTACTCCCTCCCCTTGAATGGCCTGCTGAACCATGGTGCCTTGGTCAGCTGACTCATCCTTCCTGCAGCCCTGTTCGCCATCCACACGGGGAGCAAGTGCCTCATATCTGTTGGACAGGGTCAAGGGCTGAGGCTCCTGAGTTCCTGACTGCTGGTTCCCTTTACCTGCCTGACTTGCAGTCACACCCTGCTGTCCCTGGCCACTGGCAGGATTTAAACTGCTTACTCTGACAGGTGTGACTGCCTCCTGAAACACAGTGTCCAGGTAAGTCTCCCCCTCCCGGATGTGCCTCAGTGTTTGAAGCTCAGACTCCAGCTCATCAACTCTGAGCCGGAGCTCTTCGAGCAGCCAACACTTACTGCAGATGTGGTCGCTGCAGCTCGCAATGGGATCTACCAGCTCCCACATCAAGCAGCTCAAGCACAACACCTGACCAGCCATCACTAATTAATTAATTAGTTTAATTTAAGTTTACGAGTTTAGCTGTGTTTTTTCTAAATTTGGGGCAGATTTGCTATCAACCAATCAGATCACAGCTTCCCTTTGACGTCACTTTTGGGGGAAAACAGGAAGTTACCGTTAGGTTTTTATACTCACAGAGACTGCTCCTCCTCCTCCGAACGGCTTCCAAAATTAGGCCCGAAGAAAGAGAGAGAACAAAACAGTCGGGAAAAAGCACCTTCTCCCACTCTTCACCGTGGTCTCAGTGCAGGCGGCCATTTTAAGCAGCCGACAGGAGCTGCCATCCTATCCCAGAAATGTGGCAACCGACATGGCCCACGGCAATGTTCAGCGTACGGAAAAGTATGTTCCAGGTCTGACCGTATAAATCATTTTGCGAAACAATATTTTTCACATCCTACAGTGGACCAAATCAGATCAGTTAACGCAGTTGATGAGATGCGAAAAGTTCTTCACTGATCTCATTTCAACCAAAGACCAGAAGAGTCCGACCAATAAAAGTGAAGAATGCCTTCTGAAAAGTCGTGATGATAGTGGACAAACCTGATGCCATCGAAACCAGATAGAAAACTTTAGTGTGAATGAACACATTGGTAAAATGCGACCTGGACATGGGAACGAGGGACAACCTTCTCAGCTTGTCCGATTTGTACAGGCTGCACATTATGCTGAAAGTTGTCGGTCAACCGAGACTGCCGATACACTACGGTAGGAAGGAGATTGAGATGTTGGGTGAATGTGAGCTTGAATTAAGCGTGCACGACACAATGTATATGTTACCATTTTCCATTGTGGACATGAAAATCAAGTCCATCACAGGAGCGGGTGCGTGTGAGGCCCTGAACGTAGCTGAGCGACTGTACATTCTAGACAGCGAATGGCCAGACAAATACTACAAATCTCAACGAGATATGCTGGTGCAGTCATTCAATGAGAAACAAACGAAAGTCCAGGCGGAGGACAACAAATCAGATGAAGAGATGGAAGAGCCAAAGGGAATTCCAGACGTCTGGTTAACAATCTTCAAAAAGGTGTATGTGCTCAATGGTATGATACAGGAACATAATGAGCCCATATTAAAGCAGCTACAAGATGTGAACGTTAAATGTTCAGAGCTTGAACAGCCAATGAACTTCACTCTGGAGTTTGTATGGGCAAAATGAGTACTTTACGTATGAGGTCATTACAAAAGTGTACCAGCTGGAATCGTGGCCTGATGAGTGTGAATTCTCATTCTTTGACAAACCAGAAATCACAGGATGCACAGGGTGCCACATCGCCTGGAAGAAAGGAAAAAATTCCACACTGACAAACCATTAAAATGAAGCCGAAGCAGAAGGGTCGGTGTACTCGTAAAATAGTTACAAAAACTGCACCAAATGACTAATTCTTCAATTTCTTCAGTCCTCCTGGAGTTCCACGGATTGGAGTGTTAAATAAAAGTTCTGCAGCAAAACTTGCTGCTGACTTTGAAATCGGTCACCTCCTGTGCGAACACATAATTCCCTGTGCAGGAGAAATCTTTGCAGGTGATACTGACTCCGATGATGAATACTACGATGATATCTACGAAGACCATGAATATGATGAAGAAAGTAAAGACTCGGAGGGTGAGCCAGATGAAGACGACAATGCAATGCTAGTAAGGTTGTTTCATGTTAGTGATGGTAAGCTAGATGAGGAAGCCCTTGAAGCACTACTTCTGTGGTTTGGCAGGAATGACGATGTGGTCACAAAGGATACCCAGTCTGCGCAGGACACTGAGAAGTGTGAAAGCTCTGAGATGGCGTACACAGAGATGGAAAGTGAGATTGCAGAGGCAGGCACCTCGGAGAAAAAAGACTCAGCTGCGAACAAACTTATAACAGAAGATATAACACCAATTCTGGAGAAACTGGCTCCAGAGGCATATGGTGAGTCGTCTCAGGCCTCTGAAATGGTTCCGCTAGTGGACTTCCCTGTGTGCGAGGCCACTCCACCGAAAGGTGAGTTCGAGGAGCAGATGGCTATATCGCTATGTAGTTCTACGACAACTGATGATATCTATATTGATTGATTGAATAATTGATTTATTGTCACATGTACCGTGAAAAGTATTTTTCACAAGATGAGGATGAGCCATTACTTGGTTATTCAGGACCAGCCAACATAAGCATTGTAATTTTGAGTGATAAGGAGCCATCACGTGGGGCTCAAACACAGGATGTAGGGACAGCACCCAACGTTAGGGATGTGGATCTAACCCAGACACCAGAGTGCAACCCATTGAAGGTGCAGACTTGACCACCACTGCACAGTCCCTCAGAAGCGCGCCAACATGAGACATCTCAGCAGATGATCCATAAACTACTGCTCCCGTGGAGCAGGCCAGTGGCAAGATGGGTGCTACCAAGCCCAAGCGAAAAACAAGGAGCAATCACAAAATCGATCTCATAACAAAAAATAGGAAGAGAAGGAGAGTGAGTCCCACTGATGACACCAAGCAAGTGAGTCCCACTGATGACAATGTGGCCAACAGGCCAGAGAATACACAACGACGCAGTAGCAAAAAACATTACGTAAAGACACGAAAGAAGTAGGTGACAGCAAGGATACCGGTCTTCAGGACGCATCACATCAAAAGGCTAAGGCACAAAAGACCGGCAAGGGAGATAGTGAGAAAGAGCATCATAGTTGAAGGCTTGGTGGGAATCTATTTAAATATGTCCAAGCATTTCCAAGGTTTGATGAGAAGGAAGTGGAAGCCTTTTTCATTTCATTTGAGAAGGGAGCTAAACAAATGAAATGGCCACAGTACATGTGGGTGTTACTGATTCAAACAAAGCTGGTAGGTAGAGCTAGTGAAGTGTTTGCATCACTACTGGAGGAGGTATCTGGAACGTATGAGGAGGTGAAGAAATCCATCTTAAGTGCATATGAGCTAGTGCCTGAAGCTTACAGACAAAGGTTTAGAAATTTAAGGAAAGAATTTGGTCAAACATACATGGAGTTTGAAAGGCTCAAACAGAGTAATTTTGATAGGTGGATAAGGGCTTTGAAAATAGACCAAACATATGAAGCTCTCAGAGAAATTATACTTTTGGATGAGTTTAAAAATTCAATTCCTGATGTAGTGAGAACTCAGGTGGAAGAACAAAGGGTTAAAACTGCGAGATTAGCAGTGGAAATGGCAGATGATTATGAATTAGTTCATAAATCAAAGATTGGTTTCCGACATCAGTTTCAGCTGGTGAGGGATAGAAACTTTGGACATGAGAAATACTCAAGTGGTAAAGGTAAAGGTGATCTGATGGGAGACAATAAACAGAGTGTACCTCAGATTAAAAAAGAAATCCAGGAGGGTGGAAAAGAAATGAAAAGTTTCAAATGTTTTCACTGTAATGAACTAGGCCATGTAAAGTCACAGTGTTGGTGGTTGAAGAAAAGCACTGGGAAGGCTGATGTGGTAAAACAGGAAAAGACAGTGGGGATTGTTAGAGTGGTAAAGGAAGGCCCAAGGGAAGCGAAGGAGGTGCAAACGATTGTACAGCCTGTTCAAGAAGTAATTGATAAGAAGGTGCCAGATGTATTTAAAGAATTTACTTGTGTGGGTAACGTTTAATCGTGTGTATCAGGAGTGGCAGGTAATAAAGTCACAATTTTAAGTGATACAGGGGCTAGTCAATCTTTAATGGTAAGAGATGAGGAATTATGTAGTTTGGGAAGAATGTTGCCAGAAAAGGTGGTGATATGTGGAATTCAGGGTGAGAGGAGTAGCGTTCCATTATATAAGGTAAGGTTGGAAAGTCCAATGAAGAGTGGTGAAGTGGTAGTATGAGTAATAGAGAAACTATCTTGTCCAGGAATACAGTTTATCTTGGGTAATGATATAGCTGGATCGCAGGTGGGAGTGATGCCTACTGTGGTTGATAAGCCAGTGGAAAATCAGTCAACTGAAGTGTTGAAGGACAAATATCCTGGGATTTATCCGGATTGTGTAGTAACAAGGTCGCAAAGTCACAAGTTAAGACAAGAGGAGAAATCAAAGAGTGAAGGTGAAGTTGAAGTGCAATTATCAGAAACGATTTTTGATCAAATGGTTGAAAAAGAACAAGAACAGGTGGAGGATGAGGCGGATATTTTTAGTTCAGGAAAATTGGCGGAGTTACAACAGAAAGATGTAGAAATAAAACGGATATATCAGAAAGCATATACGGAAGAGGAATCTGAGAGTATACCAGAGTGTTATTACCGTAAAAATGATGGCTTGATGAGAAAATGGAGACCTGTACATATGCAGGCGGATGAAAAGTGGGCGGAAGTTCATCAAGTCGTATTGCTGGTAGGGTATAGAAAGGAGGTGTTGCGATTTGCACATGTGGTACCAGGTCATTTGGGAATAAGGAAAACTCAAGCTAAAATCCAGAAACATTTTTATTGGCCTGGAGTACATAAAGATGTAGTTAAATATTGTCAATCATGTCACACATGACAAGTGATAGGGAAACCTCAAGCAGTGATAAAACCAGCGTCCTTAATACCCATTCCAGCATTTCAGGAACCTTTTACGAGGGTCCTAATTGATTGTGTAGGACCACTTCCTAAAACCAAAAGTGGGAATCAATATCTTTTGACTGTAATGGATGTGTCTACTAGGTTTCCAGAGGCCATTCCAGTACATAACATTACAGCTAAAAGGATTGTGGAGGAGTTACCACTTCCTAAAACCAAAAGTGGGAATCAATATCTTTTGACTGTAATGGATGTGTCTACTAGGTTTCCAGAGGCCATTCCAGTACATAACATTACAGCTAAAAGGATTGTGGAGGAGTTACTTAAATTCTTTACTAGATATGGACTACCCACAGAAATACAATCGGATCAAGGATCGAATTTTACTTCAAAGTTATTCAAAGAAGTTATGGATAGCTTAGGAATAAAACAATTTAAATCAACTGCGTACCATCCAGAATCGCAGGGAGCGTTAGAAAGGTGGCATCAGACATTAAAGACAATGTTGAGGGCGTATTGTCAAGATTATCCAGAGGAATGGGATAAAGGAATCCCATTTGTCTTGTTTGCAATTAGGGATGCACCTAATGAATCTACCAAATTTAGTCCTTTTGAACTAATTTTTGGTCATGAGGTAAGAGGACCACTTAAATTGATTAAGGAAAAATTGGTGGTGAGAAATCGGAAATTACACTATTGGATTACGTGTCAAATTTTAGGGAACGATTAAATAGAGCAGGCAAATTGGCTAGACAACATTTGAAAGTTGCACAAAATGTGATGAAACGGGTAGCGGACAAGAAATCCAAAGTGTGTAGTTTTGCCAGTGGGGATAAAGTTTTAGTGTTCTTACCAGTGGTAGGTGAGCCTTTAAAAGCGAGGTTTTGTGGACCGTATCAGATTGAAAGGAAATTAAGTGAGGTGAATTATGTGGTAAAAACACCAGATAGAAGGAAGACTCACCGAGTGTGTCACGTGAATATGCTTAAAAGGTACTTTGAAAGGGAAGGAGAGAAAAAGGAGGTTTTAATGATTCTAACTCAAAGTGACGAATCAAATCCAGATGACTGTGAATTTGACATACCTCAAATTAAATTGGTAAATGAGGATGTTCTTAAAAGTTGGGATGAATTGTTAAGTCACCTTCCAGACGAAAAACAAACTGACCTGAAAGAGTTATTGATATCACATGGGCAAGTTTGTAGAGATAAATTGGGAAGTACTAAAATGGCTATACATGATGTAGATGTGGGCTATGCTGTTCCTATCAAACAACATCCATACAGACTTAATCCTTTAAAATTGGCACAGGTTAACAGAGAGATTGAGAGTATGCTGAAGAATGGCATAATTGAAGTGGGTTGCAGCCAATGGAGCTCACCCATAGTGATGGTACCTAAACCAGATGGTACCCAATGGTTGTGTGTGGACTATCGAAATGTGAATGCAGTTACAAGAACGGACTTTTATCCAATCCCACGTTTGGAGGATTGCATGGAGAAAATGGGACAATCCACTTTTATTTCCAAATAGGATTTACTGAAAGGTTACTGGCAAGTACCTTTATCGGAAAGGGTGAAGGAGATTTCAGCTTTTGTGACTCCAGGTGGTATATACCAGGCCAAAGTTATGCCATTTGGCATGAAAAATGCCCCAGCAAAATTTCAACGGTTAACTAATACAGTTGTTTCAGGATTACCCAATTGTGCGGTATACATCGACGATCTGGTAGTTTTCAGCCAGACATGGAAAGAACATTTAAAACATCTGAGGGAGTTATTCGATTGACTTCAGGAGGTGGGTTTGGTGATAAACCTAGCCAAAAGTGAATTTGGCAAAGCCCAAGTCACTTTCCTTGGCCATACAATCGACAGGGTCGACTGGCCACACGGGATGTGAAAACAAAAGTTATTGGTGAGTTTCCGATACCCTCGACACGACGGGAAATAATGCAATTTCTTGGTATGAGTGGATTTTACCGGACATTTGTGCCAAATTTTAGCAGTGTGGTCGCTCCACTGACGGACTTGCTCAAGAAGCGTAACAAATTCCAGTGGACAGCGGAGTGTCAACAGGCATTTGACGGCCTGAAGGCTGTGTTAACCACTGCTCCTGTGTTAGTCATCCCAGATTATACCAAACCCTTCAAAGTGGCTGTTGATGCGAGCAATGTGGGCGTAGGTGCGGTGCTTCTACAAGACGACGACGAAGAGCTAGAGCGGCCTGTTGGTTATTTTTCAAAGAAATTGAATTCTCACCAGAAAATATATTCGACGATTGAAAAGGAGACTTTGAGTTTGGTGCTGGCTTTACAACATTTTCACATTTATGTGACCAGCAATCCATCTGACACCATTATATATACGGATCATAATCCTTTGACGTTTTTGGAGCGATTCCGGAATAACAATGCAAGGCTGTTTCGCTGGAGTTTGTTGTTACAGCCATTTCATTTAAAATTAGTACATGTGGCAGGACGGGAAAATGTGATAGCCGATGCTTTGTCACGAATGTTATCAATCAAAACGTATTTCGGTTGGAGGAAGAAGAACAAAGAAAAATGGACTATATTATTATACCCGTTTGCGTGTGTTGTTTTCTTTAATTGAAAATGTATAGTTACTGTGTGCATTTCTTAGTGAATGGTGCAAATGTGAAAAATGAAACCATCTTGAAGTTGGGAGGGTTTTTCTTGGGGGGAGGTGTCATGTGAGAGTACTTTTAAGACATGGATGTTTAAGCAATGTACCTTTAAGAAAACAGTAATGTCAGAGAGTGGGTGGGACTCAGCTCAATTCAGCCATTTTGCAGTCTGTGTTTTGCAGGTTTTTAGTTTCAGTTTTGAAAAGAACCTGGCTAGTTTTGCTGAGAGCAGCTAAAAAAAGAACCTGGCTGGTTTTGCTGAGGCCAGTTTAAAAGTGCCTGGCTGTTTTGCTGTGAGCTGATTAAAAAGTAGAAAGCCAGGTTTGAGAAAGCAGTTTGTGTGTGTCTGTGGGTTTCCAGAGAGCTGAATGAAGAAAAGCAAGGTGCTGGAGCTGAAATCAACCAAGCTAATATATCTCTGCCATTCTACAGAAACTATATATATCCTTTAACCTGATGTGCTATTGTTTAAAGGTGTTAAGTCTCTTGGAAGTTTGAAGGAACATTTTAAGGAAGTATTTACTGTTGCAATATTTTCTGAGTTATCTTTGAAGTAAGGGGTGTTAAGAGATCCAATGTTTATTTAAGATGTTAAGTTGAGTTCATGAAATAAACAGTGTTTTGTGTTTAAAACCCCACATGTCCATAATTGTAATCCCACACCTAGGGGAAAAGCTGCGTGCTCGGAAAAGCAACAAATCCATTAAAGGGAGAGGTTGGTTGAACTCCATGATACATTTTGGGGTTCTGAAAATGCCTCGCTTATAACAACTATCATCCAATTGTACGTTTCCCTTTATGTCCGCCAATTTTAACTGACTGTCATGTTTCATGGCCATTTTCTGAAGTTCAAATTCTCTCTCTTTATCTTTCTCCCTGATCTGTATCTCCCTTTCTCTTTCTTTTTGTTCTGCTAGGGCTCTTCTTTTGTTTCTTCTTTCTTCTCTCTCTCTTTCTTTTTCCTCTCTATCTCTTGCGTATTCAAGCTGCTTTAATTCTTTCTCATGTTCCATTTGTTTAAGTTGTAACTGAATTTTCGCCATTTCCAATGAGTCAAACTGTATCTCAGGCAACTTTTAATGCTTAGCCACCGCCATTATTACCTCATCTTTTCGCATTTTGTCAGGTAATGTTGCCTGTAATGTTTTTGCCAAATCTGACAGTCTGCTTTTAGTCTCTGTCCGTAAGGTTCTGCGTGTGACCGTCTCCACCCCCAAAAACGTCAGAGCCTCTGAAAGAGCCATTGTCCACAACACACTCTCCACTTAAACTGGAATACCGCACCTGAAAAGCAACCACAGTATGCTCACCCCTCACTGTCTTTAAGTTTACTAAGCCAATCCAATAGATAGACTTTTATCCCCCTCGAGCCCCCAGTTTGTTATGGGCCAGGGTTTAGAGAACCCCAAAGTGTATCATGGAGTTCACCTAACTCACAACTTTTAATAGATTGTGGTATGGGGAGCACACGGCCCACTCTACAGGTGTGGTACAGCAGAAATGGAAAAGTATTTTTTAAAAGCAAAACAATGTTTATTCTATGAACTCAAGTTAACATTTTTAAAACATACAGTGAACATCTTAGCAACCATTAATTCAAATACAAGCCCCAAAGACTACAACACTAAGTAATCCTTTAAGCTTTCCTATTAACATTCATATGACTTAAAACACCTTTTACCAGAAGCACGTCAGGTTAAAGTCACTATTGTTATTAGTTTTAAATCACCAGAATCGATTTAGTCTTTAGATTACAGAGAGAGATTCATACACCTTCTGGCAGTGACTGCAGCTATCCAGTTCTGAAAACGAAACTAAAACACACCCTGCAGCATGTCAAAAACGAAAGTAAAAAGCTGACAGACAGCTCAGCTCCACCCACTCTCTGACATCACTGCAGTAGTAAACACTCATTTCTTAAATATCTGTGTATACAGATATTTATATACACACCCATTTATAAACACCCATTTCTGAAAGGTACTCTCACTACAGATATTTATATACACACCTATTTATAAACACCCATTTCTTAAAGGTACTCTCACATGACAACCGGTGCAATCGGTGATTGTACGGCACTGCTGCATGCAACAGCCTCCATCTCAGGTTTCCAAGATTGAGGGGGAGGACTCCTCCATAGCGGGACCTCTATTGGGGACCTCTGCCGCCGGACAGCAACAAGGCACGTCCGGGCAACGGGCGAGGGTAAGGAGGTGAAGGGCGTGCAGCAGCAGCCTGTACAGGAAACCCCTCTGCGCAGTGCGAATAGGCACCGAGGGTATTTCCACGAGGCGGCTAGGATTGTAGGGCACCAGCCTCCGAGGGAGATTTCAGGCCTGGGGCCAATGTGGAATTCCGTCCGGGCAGGGGTTCGCCCAGATGGGATACCATCACACGCCTGGGCGTCCTCCAAACCACGAGTGCCATCGAGTGCCATCGGGTCCGAGCACAACCGTTTTGAGGTCTCGGATGGCATTGGCCGTGAGCCGGACGTCCACCGCCGCATGTTGTGCTAACCCGTGGGGTGTCATCCAGCCCACTCCTCCACCACCTAGTACGTCCCCCATCCTGGTCACCCGCGACAGCCACAGCTCGCTCCTCTACCAGCCACTCGAAATGGTATTGGTGGAGGTGCGGATTCATGAGTAGCGGCTCCCTGACGGCAGCCACCACTCCTGACGGCAGCCACCACTCCTGACGGGGGGGAGCTGCGGCGCGAGGCGACAATGTTCCAGACTTTGAGCAGGCCATAGTAAAATACGGGCAGTGCCTGCAGAGGTTAACAAAGACCCTGCAGGTCTATGAACAGGAGATTCCCCCCTCTTTGGCAGCAAGGTAATGGTGGCTCTGCGCCATGAGAGGGGCTTCTCCCCGGTCGCGATACTTCCCCCTGGACCCCGAATAGTTGCTCTCCAGGATGTCTCAGGACGCCCTGAAGAATTCCACAGTCAGCCCGTCCAGCCCTGGGGGTTTGCCCCTTGACAGGCCGTCAAGGGCGCCGGTCAGCTCCCCTAGGCTTATAGGGGTATCAAGCCTCAAGGCGCCCTCCGGGCCGACCTGCTGCAGGTCCTCCCATAAAACTCTGCAAGCATCCTCGCTGGACGGATCCAGAGGGGAGAGGGCGCTATAGAAGCTTCGGATTTGGGCCCGAACCTCCTCCGGATCCGAGACAAGGGACCCATCGTCGGTCAGCAGTGTAAGGAGCTGCTGACAGACCCCACGCCTTTTTTCCAGTGAGTAGAAGACGGGGGAGCTGCGGTCCACGTACATAAGGATCTGGATCCGCAACCTCACATACGTGCCCCGGGACCCGACAAGTTGCAGGTCCCGCAGAGCGCCCTTCTTTTCTCTGTACACCAGCCGAGTACTCCGAACCGAACATCCCCGCCAGCAACATCCAATCCAACACAAAATAGTCAATTCGGGAGTACACCCTGTGCACGTGGGGTAGAAACAAAAATTCCTTTGCACCTGGCCTGTCAAACCTTCACGGATCCACCCCTCCCATGCGCTCCATAAACTCCCTCAGTTCCTTCGCCACCGACCTTGGACTCGACCAATCCAACTTTGGATCCAAAACTGTTAAAATTCCCCTCCTCCCATTATCAACCGGAGCTAGTCCAGGTTTGGGATCTTCCACAACACCCCCTCATGAACTCTACATCATCCCAGTTCAGGGCATAAATATTCACCAACATTTCGCACTCACCATAAATTACCTCCCTCCAGAGTCTGCCATTATGCTCCCCACTTCAAAAGCTACCCATTTATTTATGAATACTGCTACCCCCCGTCTTCAAGTCCAATCCAGAATGAAATACCTGCCCTACCCACCCTTTCCTAAGCCTAGTTTGATCCCCAATCTTCAAATGCTTTTCTTGCAGAAGTGCCACGCCCACCTTTAGACTCCAAGTGTGCGAACATGCAAACGCTCTTGACCGGCCCATTCAACCCTCTCACATTCCATGTGAACAGCCTGGTCAGGGGACCCCGCAGGCCTGCCTCAGATATCCACCGTCATCAACCCTCCCCATACCACATTTCAAACGCCCCTCGGCTGTCAGCAGTCCTCCTCCTCCCCCATAAAGTAACAATCGCAACCCCCATCAACACTAACCTGCTCACCCCTCACTGCGCTTCCGTTGACTAGCCCGCCTATGCTGCCTAGCATCCTACCCCCCACTGATTCCCCACCCCGCCCAAACACTATCCCAGCGCAAACACCAACATTCAAAAACCAAAACCAAAGAGCAACCACCCATCCCCCAGAGGAACACAGGACAATGGCCCTCAGAGAAAAAGAAAAAAGGAACAATAAAGAACACCTCCTCCAAAGTTCAATGTCCTCCTCCTCCTGCCTGTCCACTGCCCACATTTCAAGTGACCCTGAGCATTTTCAGACCGAAGGTAGCCATAAGGAGGAGGAATTAGACAAGGGTCTTGACTTCGGTTATTTTGAGGTACTGATAAATAGCTGTTGCAAGAGTGCTGGTACGAAGAGTCAGACGAGTCTTGACTTTAGTTTCAGGTCTGACTATGATGCGATGATGAACAGTTGTTCCCGAGCAGACTCATCACCAATTGACCAGGTTGTCATAGCAAGAGATGGAACGTTAACCTTTATTGCAAAGAGAGTGGAGTATAAAAGTAGGTAAGTCATGGCTCTAACTGTACAGGGCATTGGTGAAATCACAACAAAAGGTCAGTTTAGTTTTGGTCCTCTTACAAGAGGGTTATACTTCCATTGGAAGAAGTTCAGAGGTTTACTCGTCCGATTCCTGGGTTGTCTAAGGTTAAGCAGGTTGGGCCTGCTAAAAGAACTGGAGGTGATCTTATTGAAACACAAGATTGAGGGGGTTTGACAGGGTTGTTACCGAGAGGATATTTTCCTTTAGAGGAGAATCTAGAACGAGGAGAGTTTCAAAATAAGTCATCTCCCAATTAAAAGAAATTTCTGAGGGTGAAAATGGAGTGCTCATTGAATATATTCGGTTAGGTTTTTGATTTGACAAGGATTTTGGGAGGTAGGCAAGAAAGGGGAGTCAAGGACACAATCGGATGGGTCATGATCTTTTTGACTGATATAGAACAGGTACAATGAATCAAATGGCATACCTATTGGGGGCCAGTGTAGCTCCATTGGCTATAGTTGGTTCGTGATGCAGAGCAAAGCCAACTGCACAGGTTAACTTCCTGTACCAGTGTAGGTTATTCATGAAGGCTCCACCTTCTCAACCTTGCCCCTCACCCGAGATGTGGTGATCCTCATGTTAAATCATCACCAATCAGCCCTCCCCCTCAAAGGAGAAAGCAGCCTATGATCATCTGGGACTATGGCGAATTTACCAGACCTTCATACTGCCATTACGTATTAGACAGGATTATGCATGCCGCTTAAATGGATTTCCAGAAAGAATTTGAGAGTGCGACCATTAAGGATAATAGATAAAGGTAAAGTTAACATTATCCCAGATGACCATAGGTTGCTTTTTCCTTTGAGGGGCTGGGGGAAAAGAACTGATTGGTGGGGATTTAACCAGAGGATCACAACACCTCAGTCGAGGGGCAAGGTTGAGATGGCATGGCTTTCATGAATAACCTGTCAATGTGGGAATTGAACCCACCCTGCTGGCCTTACTCTGCATCACCAAGCAGATGTCTAGCCACTAAAAGATATAAACTGAAATTAGAAGTACTAATTATTATCATAACATTCAGGGGCTGCATTTCCGAGAGAGAGAGGGATGGGGAAAGAGTCTAGGACGGAGACACCAATTCAAAAATCAGAGCTAGGCCATAAGTTAGGAAAGTTATTCACACACAGGTTGGCAACTCTATCCCACATAAAAAAGTTGATGCTACCTCAATTAATAACTATATTTGAAAACGGACATATATTTTTGCAGGCAAGGCAGGTGTATAAACTAACAGATCATCATTATTTTATTGAATTGCAGAGCAGACTCTCGGGAGTGAAAGCCTACTCCTGTTCGTATGCAACACCAATTAAAGTTTCAAGCATAAAATCATCCAATTAAAGTTTCAAGCAGAAGATCATTTATTTTTATTTTTCCAAATTATTACATTTCGTCAGTACTAGAATTAAAATGCAGTGGTTGGAATGATGTGCAATATGTTGCATGGTAGGAAATCTGAAGTAAACATTCCAGGAAAATGTATAGAATATTTGAAAAAGCCAATAAATTAGCCATTTTAATATATGCATATTAACTTTATGTTGCTCAGATTAATAATTATGAAAATGAAAACAGAATTTTTTTTGTGCAGATGGTTTATTTAGTTTAGTACATACAAGGTTAACTTCTAATGGTTTCAACACTGCATTGTTTTCAGGTGCATAGATCATTTTGCTGTATGAAGATTTACTAACTTATCAAAACAACTAGTAATGCAGGAAATCCACATAAAAAACAAAATAACTTTTATGTCAGGTAAATATCAATAGTTTTATTTCTATTTTCAATAGTTCAGATCCTGTAATTTTATAACAAATTTTATTTCCTAAATAAACCGAAGTATCAATTTCCATTGCACCATAAATATTTAAAAAAAATTAACTTAAATACTTTCCATCAACTGTACACAAAACATATTTCAAAAATATTTTATTGTTTTAGAATTTACATTCTTACAAAAGTAACATTTTCATTCCCCAAGTGCATTCACTCATTTGCAGCACCCACACAGTAATACACACCTGAACTGCACATGCAGTTGAACATACAAATACCAAAATGTATTCAATATAACTTCTGCTGAGATCCCTGCCTCAAATAAAATATAAAACAAAAGGGGGGGTTCAAATTTGACATGTTCCTTGAAGGTAGCATGTACTATTGCTGCTTTGCATGTTTCCCAATGATTTCAACGTTGCAAGAGGTAGTATCACTTCAGTGTCATACGATAGTCACCCTCATACAAAAGGATACATCAAATCCAACCATTCATCTTGTATCAGTTACTTGTAATACTAAAGTTTGTAATAGTGAACAAAAGATTATTTTTTCTTCGTCAAAGGAAGACCTAGACCGTTTCCATTTTCACAGTTGCAGCATCTTTTTCATTTTTATTATCTGTTAACACACAGCTCCCTTCATTCTCTGCATCTTTACAGCTGTTGGTCGGATCGGAGGTCTTGCAACTACTATCCAACTGCTCCTGTTTAATAGCTGAATGTAGTGGATTTTCGATAGGAGCTTCACTTGGCGATGGAGTTGTATCTGTAAATGAAGCCTGAAAAAGGGAAAGGAAAAAACAATGTAAAAGCAATTTTCATGAATATTTGATAGTGATGATAAAATTCAGCTGAACTAAACACCCGCATGACATTTTTGAAAAATATCACAAAATCCAAGCTCATTTTGCTGTTAAACCGTGACTGAACTTTGGCACAGGAATATTTCAATAATTATATATAGTAAAAAAGTAACTCTGGTTTATACTCACATTTTTGTAATCTTCATAACATGCTGGGTGATATGTCTAAAAAAAAAAACATTATACATATCAGTTCACATTTCAAAGATTCCAAGTAATTAATAAGTTTATTTGCCACTGCATGGATTTAAAATAATTTTCTTTGTTAAAATAAACCAGGTCAGAAGTAACATTAGAACACCATAGCTTAGCATTTGAAATTAATATAACGGAATCTTGCTGGAAAGGTAATAGCATGATAACGACACAGTTTTTGTACAAATCACTCAACCTGAACCTGCTGATTTTATACTGCTCCATCATTTATTTTGCATGAATGATATCTCACCCTTGCTCGCCGTTATTTTTAAGAAATCGCTATATGTGTACTTTATAATTAAACTCACCACAGTGTTAAATTTTATTAACAGCACAAGTACTTTAATACAGTGCCAATCAACCCTTCTGGCTTAGAAATTAAACAATTTAAACTGTGGAGTCACTTCAGATGGTAAAGAGGTAATTTGTTTTAAAGAAAATCTTTTTCCTCTTCCTTCCCCCTCCCACAATCCAATCTTTCTTCCCCTCTTTTCTGTACCTGATTCAACTCTTAATTCATCCGCCTTAACAAATCCTGTGTTTTTTCCCCCCTCTCAATCCTTAAAAGTTATAAAATGTATTGTTAGTTCTGCCGTTCACAAAGGTCCCAGAGTCCTGTTGTGCTTGTCAAGTTATGTCTGTCCTAGTAACTTCTGATACAAAAAGAAATTTGAGCTGAAACATGCGGAGAAGTCCAAAGTGGATGATGTGAGACGCTGTGCTCCACAAGCTCCAGCCTAATGTCATCAGTTGCAGGTTTCACATGACGACTAACATATACCAGTTCCCTTACAGCACAACATAAATGCATTCTTTCTTTACAATTGCCCATAATAATCCAGTGGATTAATCAATGAGCTTTGAGAATGTGAGCCCAACCAAACTATTGTTGCAAATGGCAAATTGTGCCAATGGTTGCACACAATTGCTCATTTTTATACACAGAGCAAAGCATTTAATAATTGGGCTTATTGTACTTACTCTATTATCGACACGAACTGCATTTTTCAGATGCCACTCCTCTTCATCCTCATCCCAGTACTGCTCAAAAGCCTCTTGACAAATTTCACAGACCTGCCAAGTGAGGATACAATGTGCTTAATAAACTTGGGCGAAGAATTCATTTTATAAAAAAAAAGTTTAACATGGTATATTACTAGCAAATACAATGCAGCAAGCTAATTTAAGATATAGTAAACTTCCAAACGCCACTTATGATATTCTCAGTATTGAAGAGGAAGACTCCAATTGGACTTCAATTGCCTTCTTACTTTCCCCACTTAAGGAATGGATCAGTAACTTTCAACTGGACCTCTGTGAATAACATTTCATTCCTACACAAGTACTTTTAAACTCTCCTGAGTTTTCCCAATTCATATTTGGTTACTATCCCTTAACGTGATCAAAGATCTATGCATGAATTCCTAATGCACTCTCCAGGATGTTGCTCATTATAGCACCAGCATTATGTATGTACTGGAGAATATTCTTTTCTTGGATACCCATCTTGGTTTCACCAAATCCAGACTGCAATACCTCAGATGTAGTTGGGTAGATGAGAAGTAAAGTTAACAAGGTGCACCCAATGGTTGCAGAATAGGGTGACAGCAGGGGAGAAAGGAAATAGTTGAGAGCAAGGCAAAAGCAGAGACCTCGTGCGCAAAAGACAAAAGCTGTTATTTCTTAAAGGAGCAATGGAATACTGGAAAAAGCAAAAAATGCGGTCGAGAAAGATGGCAGCCAAGTCAAAGAGAACATTAACAATCATCAGTATAGGGGCAGCACTGTGGTGCAGTGGTTAGCACTGCTGCCTCACAACACCACAGAACCCGGGTTCGATACCGGCCCCAATTCACGGTCTGTGTGGAGTTTGCACATTCTCCTCGTTTCTGTGTGGGTCTCACCTCCACTACTCGAAAAGATTTGCTGGGTAGGTGTATTTGCCATGCTAAATTTCCTTTTAATTGGAAAAATTGGGTACTCTGTTTTCAAAAATAAATTTAATCAGTTTGTTTGACCTTGATGTCAAACAAGATCTTCTGTTTGGGATTACCGGCATGCAACACATATTGTGGAAGTTGGTGGCTGTGGCAGTCCATGCCACTTAGAAGTCCATGCAAGAAATATTTTAACAATGTGTTCCCAACACTTCATATGTGGGCCACTCCTCCATTCGTTTGGTAAGACTTCTCGATTGATCTTGATGGAGGGAAACACCAGATCTTGCCCTGGGGAAGAAGGGAGAAACTTCGCCAAACGTGGAACATTTCCCCTACCTGGGAGCCACCTCTAATCTAAAGCTGAAATTGATGCAGAGATCCAACATCATATCCAATCTGTGAGCGCCGGGGCAGCATGGTGGCACAGTGGTTAGCACTGTTGCTGCACGGCGCTAAAGACCCGGGTTCGATCTCGGGGCACTGTCCGTGTGGAGTTTGCACATTTCCCCCCCCCCCCCATGTCTGCGTGGGTATCACCCCCACAACTAAAGATGTGCAGGGTAGGTGGATTGCCGTGCTAAATTGCCCCTTAATTAGGGAAAAACAACAGCATTTCTGGGACAGCCTGATTTGCATTTGTGTTTCTGTCATTTACATGCCAATCTTTGTGCTAGGATATTCACTCCCACAGTTTTATTTATATATATATATATGTATATATATGTATATATATTAGAACAGGCGTAACTGTGGCATATCCAATTTTCCTCTATGTTTGTAGGGCACAGGAGTGTTTCATTAGGCAACCCACTGACCAAATACAGTAGAGTGCCATCTCATACTAAGCATGCAATACCAGTTTGAACAGTTTTACCTCCCAATGAGTCATAGGTGAAATTGTACATGCATTTTTTGAAAAGCAGGTAGTGAAGTAATGGCTTATCGACAGCCCTTTAAATATATTGGGCCTAAAAGAAAAGCCTCAGCTTTGAAAGAAAGGCCATGTTGATCGATATTCAATGTGGTGCACAGAAGAGTGGTCTCTTAAAAGTACCAAAGATTTTTCCCTTAACATTATTTATCAATACAGAGTGGAGAACAAGCAACTTCGATAGAAAAGCAATAGAGAATAATTTTAGTACTTCCAAGTCATTAAGTTTTAAACATTCATTTGTCATTTTCTGTAATCCATATCCGGAAAATTTTAATTCCAGAGGTGACTCACAAGAATTCAAATAAAAAGCTGTGTCATTCAAGGAGTCTGCCAAAACTATCATAATATGCAATCAGATGCACATCCATAACAAACCTACCTCATGTACTCCAGCAGGCCCAGCAGGAACACTTTGGAATTCCTTTTCCTTCGCAGCTTCTTGTGTTCGCTGTACAACTTCCTCATGAACCTTCTCAAAGAACTGACTCTTTGCACGCTCTTCCAGGTCAGCAATTTCCTCAAATTCGATCCAGTCCTGGGGATGTGCAAGCATAAAATGTTTGAAAAATCAAACATTTCAAATTCTCAGCATTTCTGCCATTTTTAAAAACTAGAACCATTTGTTACTGTTCAATGTTTTTGATCTTCTCAAAGTAACCCTTTACAAACAAACAAACTGGTAGAATTGAATACTGATCAAAATTAAGTCCCAATGGCAACTACACCAGCTGCATGACCCATGTGAATATTCAAAACATCATGCTGCCGTACAAACAATTATTTTAGCTTTGTATTAAACATTTTCAGTGGGCAGAATTGCCTAAATATTTATTTCATTGGAAGATGGACTAAATATAGATGGGTTCAACTAAATTACAGCCGCGTACACTCAGGGCAATTAAACTCACTGTTTCTTGACCTTTTTAAAATTTCACCTAAAATCACCTCTTTATTGCTACCCTGATGTTTTTGTGAAAAGTTGAAAATTAGTTGATGGAATAATATTGAAAGTGGCTGAGATCAGTCAATTAGAACTCAATGACTAGCCCGACTGAACAAGAATTGGAGAGAAATAAAGGACTGTCATGCAAACTGATGTCCATTAAACTTCTAGCACTTTGAAGGGCCACTGACTTCAGCTCAGGTGGCACTCTAAAACAGCTTTCACGTAAAATTGGGAAGCAATTTGAGGTAACATGCATTGTAATGTGAGAAAATCAACTGCATCAGTCCCACCATAAGAAAATGAACCTGGTTTTCACCCTGCCACACAGACCATTGAAATCAGATATCTGACCCTGTAATCTTCCACTGACTATTTAAATATGCACTGGTACTTATTTCCATCTCCCTTTCCATCAAAAGAGGCCACTGAACCCACCAGTAGTGCTTCCAATGATAGTCTTCTGAGAAATAAAATTGGGGATACTGCCACTGAACCCCTAGCTCCCAGGTAAACTCACTTCCCTATTATCAATCCAAAATTTTACTTTCTATCTTTCCTGTTCTAATTCCCATTTTACTACCTCATCATATCCGCCTTCTAATTGCCGGGGTCCAACTATCCTTCCTTGTCCAAACTTATTTGACCCAAATAGATTTCATGGCCCCGACTACTCATATTCAATGCCACAGATCAACGGGTACAAAAATCTTGCGTTAGAAACGTTTTGAACATTTAACAAACTTACAGTTAAACTGTAGTACCACTTTCTGTAAGTCACTTTCTTAGTGATGTCTTTTTCCATTCTGTTCATACGATAATGCCAGTCTAAATGGTCCGCATAAACATCAGTTTGCGATGCTGTGAACCTCATTCCACATGAGTAACATTGAATACCCGTGTATAGTCGACTGATAACACCATCATATCTCCTGTTTTTAAGAGAAATCAATAATAAGCATAATGTTCAATAGTTATATAAAACACCGTACTGTTTTAGAAAGAACATTTATTTTCGAGACGTTGTCATGGTCGGGACCAGCAAATGTCCATCATGATTATTTGATAGGTGGAGACTGCATCAACAACCTTAAACACTTCTCAACAAATCTCAGGCACATTTGCTTTGTTCAACTGACATTTTACTTTGGCCAAATCAAGAATCTAAGATGCATCCTTCACTATTTACACCTCTTGGACTTGGAAAGAGTAAAGGAGATGGCCAATTTCTGTACTAATCATTGAATGCAGTTAATCGTCACAAACCAATAAATAGGTTGATCTTCCTACACCGATTGAAAAAGATACCAGGATTCTCAAATTTACACTAGGCCGAAAGAAGAACCACAGAGTATGTACATGGAGCTGTATTACATTTAATGATTACAGTTCAACCAATCTAGAGACTCTGACTATAGATGCAACCAACTGTGAACATGCAAGTCTTCCTGCACCGATTGAATGTCCAAAGTAAACCAGCCCAGCTCTTATATCTTCACCATTGTGGATGCATAATTCACCTGCCAACATAAGTCAGTCCCATGTAAGGTTTCCTCTCTGGTCAGTCCAAAAATTTGAGAGCATTTCACAGATTACTCTCCGGGGTAGTTGTCAAACACAACTTTCAAAGCATAAGTCCATAAGATTTATTTTTTATATAAATATAAATTTAGTGTACCCCATTCATTTTTTCCAATTAAGGGGCAATTTAGCGTGGCCAATCCACCTAGCCTGCACATCTTTGGGTTGCGGGGGCGAAACCCACGCAAACACGGGGAGAATGTGCAAACTCCATATGGACAGTGACCCAGAGCCGGGATCGAACCTGGGACCTCAGCGCCGTGAGACTAAGGGCTAACCCACTGCTCCACCGTGCTGCCCTTTAAGGCCATAAGATATAGGAGCACAATTAGCGAGTCTGCTCCACCATTTGATCATGGTCGATATGATTCTCATCCCCATTCACCTGCCTTCTCCCCGTAACATCTTCAATTCTTCAACTAAATAAACAAATCAATTATTCTTAATACAAGGATATATGAAAACTGCTTTACTGAAGTGCCCACAGAAGCAATTAAGATATGAAAACACAACATTGTACAAAACGACCTTGCAGATAATAGTGAGAAATGCTTTGTATGTTGGCCCATGATATTTAACACAAAAGAAATAAGCGTTGTTTATTCGAGTAATTTCTAACAACTAGTGGACATACTTCGAACACTTTCAGCTTTAGGGCTTTAAACTAAATAAAAGTGGGTGGGTGGGTGGGGGGGGGGAAAGAGAGGAATGAGTTGTATGAAATATTACAAAATCAAAGTTAAAGGAGAAGGTAGGAATGCAGGTTACTGATCAGGGGGTTTATTACCAGAAACTAAAAGGAACAGAACATGTGAAAGTAATATTGCACCAAGGAGTCAAACAAGAGTAGGGAAATTTGACAATAGAAGACATAGAACATAGGAGTGCAGAAGGAGGCCATTCGGCCCATCAAGTCTGCACCGACCCACCCAAGTCCTCACCTCCAACCCAGTAGCCCCTTCTAACCTTTTTGGTCACCAAGGGCAATTTATCATGGCCAATCCACCTAACCAGCAAGTCTTTGGACTGTGGGAGGAAATCGGAGCACCCAGAGGAAACCCACGGAGACACCTGGAGAACGTGCAGACTCCGCACAGACAGTGACCCAGCGGGGAATTGAACCTGGGACCCTGGCGCTGTGAAGCCACAGTGCTAGCCACTTGTGCTGCCGTGTTGCCCAGGCATTTAACAGCTTTTGTGTCTAAATGCACAAAGGATTTAAAACAAAATTAATGATTTAGTAGCGCATATAGAAACAGCGGTGGCGATTATTGAGACATGATTACAAGGAGACCAGGTATGGGAATTGAATATCCAAGGGAACTCGGTATTTTCACAGTAACTTCATCGCAGTGTTACTGTAAGCCTACTTTGTGCCATTAAGACATTAATATTTCGGAAGCATAGACAGAAATACAAAGGAGGTAGTGCAGCTTTGCTGGTTGGACAGGATCAATGTTGTAGTGAGAACTTAGAGGCTCTGGAGATCAAAACGGGGAATCAGTCTGGTAGAAATAAGAAATAGCAGAGGAAAGAAGTCCCTTAAGGATCCTCTAGGGCAGAGTGAAAATTTCAAATCAAAGATACTGGAGTTGCACTCACGTTCTGGAGTTAAACAAAGGTAATTACGTTGACTCAAGGACAGATTTGGCCCTAGTGGACTGGGGCAGGATGACTAAAAGGTAGGACAGTTGATGTGCAGTGGCAGTTGTTTAAGAATATTTTCATTTTATCCCAACTAAAATATATTCCATAGGGGAAGATGGTAATAGGGGGAAAACATCCATGGCTGAGCAAGAAAATTAAACGGTAAGATAAAGATATAAACGAAGGCATACTCATATTGCAAAGGCTGGATGATAGGGAAACATTTAAAGATCAACAAATGGTTACTACAAATATAATAAGAGCAATTGTAAGTTATGAAAGAACACTAGCACAAATATAAAAAAGGACAGCAAAAGCTTCTATATGTATATAAAAGGCAAGAGCAGCTAATGTGAATGTTGGTCCCTTGGCGGGTGAGATGGGGGAGTTAACAGTTGGGAACACAGAAATGGCAGAAACGCTAAATCAATACTTTGCCTTAGTTTTTATAGTGGAGGACACTAAAACCATCCCAATAATAACAGGTAATGCAGAGGTAATAAAAGGGAGGAACTTAGAAAAATCATCATCGATAGGGGAAAAAGTACTAAACAAATTATTGGGATTGAAGGCAGACAGGTCTCAAAAGGCCCGATGGCCTACATCCTAGGGTCTTATGCAAAGTGGCAGTGGAGATAGTGGATCCATTGGTTATAACATTCCAAAATTTCCTAGATGCAGAAAACTTTTCAGTGGATTTGAAAAAATGCTAATGTCACGCCCTTATTCAAAAAAGGTGGAAGGCAGAAAGTAGGAAACTATAGGCCAGTTAGCTTAACGTGTGTCATTTGGAAATTGTTAGCATTCATTAAGGAAGAAACAACAGGACATTTAGAAAGTCAAAATGCACTCCACCAGTCTGCATGGTTTTATGAAGGGTAAATGGTGTTTCACTAATTTACTTGGGTTCTTTGAAGATGTAACAAGCCAAATGGATAATGGACATCCTGCAGATGTAGTATATCGACTTCCAGAAGGCATTTGATAAGGTTCCGCACAAAAGGTGCAAATATGCAAGGTAAAATCACATGGGACTAAGGGTTAATTTATTAGCTTGGATAAAAGACTGGCTAACTGACATAAAGCAGAGTCGGGATAAATGGGCCTTTATCTGGTTGGCAAGATGTCACTCGGGTTCCAACTATTTAAAATATATAGGTAAAAGGTAAAGTCGTCATAATCCCAGATGACCATAGGCTGCTTTCCCCTTTGAGGGGAAGAGCGACTGGTGGTGATTTGACCCGAGGATCACCACATCTCAGGCGAGGGCAAGGTTGAGATGACAGCCTTCATGAATAACTTCAGCAGGTTTGGGAATTGAACCTGCACTGCTGGCCTTGCTCTGCATCACAAACCAGCTGTCTAGCCAACTGATCTAAACCAGGGTCCGTCATGGCAGACTGGTACAGAAGGGGAAGTCGCTCGGGATCAAAGATGAGCTGGCAAGATGGATACAGAACTGGCTCGGCCATAGAAGACAGAGGGTAGCAGTGGAAGGGTGCGTTTCTGAATGGAAGGCTGTGACTAGTGGTGTACCTCAGAGATCAGTGTTGGGACCGTTGCCGTTTGTAATATATAAATATATATATATATATAAAATATATATAATTTGGAAGAAAATGTAACTGGTTTGATTAGTAAGTTTGCAGATGACACAAAGGTTGGTGGAATTGTGGTTAGTGATGAGGACCGTCAGAGGATACAACAGGATAGGTTGGAGACTTGGGTGGAGAGATGGCATATGGAGTTTAATTCAGACAAATGTGAGGTAATTCATTTTGGAAGGTCTAATACAGATGGCAAATATACAGTAAATGGCAGAACCCTTAGGCAGAGGGATCTGGGTGTACAGGTACACAGGACACTGAAAGTGGCAACGCAGGCGGAGAAAGTAGTCAAGAAGGCATACGGCATGCCTTCATCGGCAGGGCAAATTGGCAAGTCATGTTGCAGCTTTATAGAACTTTGGTTAGGCCAAACTTGGAATTTTGTGTTTTCAATTCTGGCCGCCACACTACCAGAGGTTGTGGAGGCTTTGTAGAGAATACAGAAAAGATTTACCAGGATGTTGCCTGGTATGGAGGCATTAGGTATGAGGAGAGGTTGGAGAAACTTGGTTTGTCCTCAATGGAACAACGGAGGTTGAGGTGCGACCTGATAGAAGTCTACAAATTATGAGGGGCATGGACAGAGTGGATAGTCAGAAGCTTTTTCCCAGGGGGCATAGGTTCAAGGTGCGAGGGGCAAGGTTTAAAGGAGATGTACGAAGCAAGTGTTTTTACACAGAGGGTGGTGGGAGCCTGGAACTCGCTGCCAGGGGAGTTAGTGGAAGCTGATACCAGAGTGACTTTTAAGGGCTGTCTTGACAAATACATGAACAGGATGGGAATAGAGGGATATAGTCCCCGGAACATAAGAACTAGGAGCAGGAGTAGGCCACCTGGCCCCTCGAGCCTGCTCCACCATTCAATGAGATCATGGCTGCTCTTTTGTGGACTCAGCTCCACTTTCCGGCCCGAACACCATAACCCTTAATCCCTTTATTCTTCAAAAATCTATCTATCTTTATCTTACAAACATTTAATGAAGGAGCCTCAACTGCTTCACTGGGCAAGGAATTCCATAGATTCACAACCCTTTGGGTGAAGAAGTTCTCCCAAGCTCAGTCCTAAATCTACTTCCCCTTATTTTGAGGCTATGCCCCTAGTTCTGCTTTCACCCGCCAGTGGAAGCAACCTGCCCGCATCTATCCTATCTATTCCCTTCATAATTTTATATGTTTGTATAAGATCCCCCCGCATCCTTCTAAATTCCAACGAGTACAGTCCCAGTCTACTCAACCTCTCCTTGTAATCCAACCCTTCAGCTCTGGGACTAACCTGGTGAATCTCCTCTGCACACCCTCCAGCGCCAGTACGTCCTTTCTCAGGTAAGGAGACCAAAACTGAACACAATACTCCAGGTGTGGTCTCACTAACACCTTATACAATTGCAGCATAACCTCCCTCGTCTTAACCTCCATCCCTCTAGCTATGAAGGACAAAACTCCATTTGCCTTCTTAATCACCTGTTGCACCTGTAAACCAACTTTCTGCGACTCATGCACTAGCACACCCAGGTCTCTCTGCACAGCAGCATGTTTTAATATTTTATCATTTAAATAATAATCCCTTTTGCTGTTATTCCTACCAAAATGGATAACCTCTTCATTGTATTCCATCTGCCAGACCCTAGCCCATTCACTTAACCTATCCAAATCCCTCTGCAGACTTCCGGTATCCTCTGCACTTTTTGCTTTACCACTCATCTTCGTGTCGTCTGCAAACTTGGACACATTGCACTTGGTCCCAGTAGGGTTTTTTCGTTCAGACAGGCAGCATGGTCGATACAGGCTTGGAGGGCCGAAGGACCTGTTCCTGTGCTATAATTTTCTTTGTTCTTTGAGAAATGTAGTTTCATTAGATACAATTCAGAGGAGGTTCACTAGATTAATTCCAGAGAAGAGATATTGAGCAGTACAGGCACTCTCAAGTTTAGGAGAATGAGAGGAGATGTAATTGAGGTATATATGATGACAATGTAGACATAGAGCGGATGCTTCCTCTTGTCGGGCAATCAAAAACGAGGGGTCATAATTTTAGGATAAGGGGTAGCAGATTTAAAACAGAGACGAGGGGAAATTACTTCTCTCAAAGGGTCAGGAATCTATGGAATTCTTTATCCAAAGTGCAGTGGATGCTAGGACTTTGAATAAATTTGAAGAAATAGACAGATTTTTAATTAGTAATGGGTTGAAGGGTTATGGAGAACAAGCAGAAAAATGGGGTTGAGGCCAAGGCAAGATCAGCCATGATCATATTGAATGGCGGATTAGACTCGAGGGGGCTGAATTACCTACTCCTAGTTTTTGTGTTCAGCTTTCAAGTGAACATAGCTGACTAGTGTTCTTTGTACAATTGTGTGTTCGACCCAATAACATGTAGTTGCACATGGAACCTGAAGGTTTCTTTGCATTAGCATCAAGTCACTGATTTTAAAAGATTACTTTTAAATGAAATTCAAAATTCACAGCATGGCTCAAAACACTTGTGAAAATTATTTGATATCAAATTATATCAGTGGCTAGCACAGCTATCCTACAAGAGCAACTTTCAAAATCCGGACATCTTATAACCAGGTCTGGCATCAATCAAATTGAAGATGCATTGGTCAAACGAATGCAGGTCTTGACTAATCAACATATATAAAAATACATACTCTTCAACCAAGAGAATTTAAAGGAACAAAAAATTAGCACAGCTCTAGGAAAATAATTAGACTAATTGGAATCTTTTTCAAAAACCTAGCACAGGTCTGACCGGCCATTCAGTGTTGTGTGATTTCATGCAGTTAGCACTAATTCCTGTGAATTTAAAAACTCAATTTAAAAGTCATTTACAAAGACAATTATCTGGGAACAAAGAGGTAAATCGTTTCCTAGTACATAACAATGCTGTCCACTGCAGAAAAATAACTAAGATTTGTTTCCAGAACAAATTCTAGATTTAGTGGGCAAGCACAAAGCACATGACTGATGTCAGCAATCTCAATTAAGCCTTTTGTTTGCCAGTGTTCCTCCTCCATCACGTTCAATTATCTATTCAGTATACAAATGAGGAAAAATAAAATGTAAAGTATCATTAAATCAAAAGAATCAATGTTAACATATAGTTAAAGTATGCCTGTTTGTAAGACCTTTCACATCTTTGACCAGATTGCTTGCAGTATGATAGAAACTAGTTTCAAGATTTACATTCCTTATGAATGCTGAAAGTCAGGAATTATTTAGAAGTTACTTACTGCTTCAATTCCTCAATTTGAAAGCTAGTAAGATCTGGAATGCTTTCCTCATTTTCTTCCTCCTCATCATCTTCAACTATGTTTTGAGCCTGAGGATCACCTTCTGGAAACACTTCAGACTCTAAATTCATTAAAACAAAAGAATTAAGTTGTAATTTGATTTAGATTTTCTGAAGAAAACGATAGAAGTTGAATGAATCGTTTTTAAAAATGTTTCTATTTTTTAAAAAACTTACGTGTTGGGACAGATTCTACTGGATTTGGCTTTAAAATTCCAGTCGAAAGCAGCTTGGAAAACAGCTCATTAACATCCAGTTGCCCCAAATGATTATCCAAAGGTGCAAAAGATGATCCTGTGATATTATAATACTTGATTACACAACAGATAAAATAAGTCAAACTTCTTAACTAAATGGGCTGAAGCAGCCAACTTGGCAACAAACTAAATCCAAACACCTCAGCAGATGGATTTTTAATACTGCATGAATTTATCAGCACCAAAAAGTTATTTGCTATATCAAAGCCAAGGCTTCACACTATTAAAGCTAATATTAGACTATTTTAGGACAATACACTAATTTGATGCAGTGATACAGAATCATTTTTTAAAAAGTTAACAGGCTGGATTCTTCGTTCCTGAGACAAGTGTTGATGCCGGGGTAGGATTCTTGGACTTTCACAACAGCAAAACTGGCACCAAACCTGGACCGATTCAGCGACTGTGGAGGGGCTAGCACCAATGCCATGTGGAACACAATCTAATGAAAAACGGTGCTGGATTCACCTGATTCGTGATTGACACTCGGGAGGTCGACAAGCTGCAGCCTCATATACACATTACAATCCCCACACGCACTCATCCCAGCCAACAAGGTTGCACTGGAGCGCGCCCATCCCACTGAGGTTGGCTGGGGCCAGAGAGTACCATGGGGAGTGTCCTGGGGGACGGGCGACGGAACCTATAAGACCCATGGCCCCAAGTTCATAGTGGGCTCAGTGGTGTGCGCAACTGCGCCAAAGGTGATCAGCGCCCATCCACCCCGACCCCTCAGCCCACCCCCCCGGCACTGGCAAAAGCCTCCCGGCCAGCGGCACGACTGTCAGCAAACTATGGCGATGTTGGACACTTTCCATACACCCTCTCTCTCCCTCCGCAGCCATGGCGGCAGTTTCACGATTTTTAAAAGCACAAGTGAATGGCGCCATCAGGAACCCGGCACATCGGAGGCGGAAAATTGCAGAGGCCCGGAGAGTACAGTGGTCAGGCCCTCTAATGCTGTGCAAACGGTGTTTACAGAAGAGCGTTCCAGATCGCATCGACACCACTATCAAGGTGACAGAGTAAAATCGGCGCAGGCCGCGATTTTGGCATCGGTACCTATGCTCTGCCCAATCACGTTTGCAGATGTCTGGGTCAGCCAACGGAGAATCCCGCCCAACATTGTAAAACTTACATTCTGGAAAGTTTTTAAATATAAAATAGCAGTACCAGAAGAGGCAGATCAGAAGTCAGTTTGCATATTTTTCAAGCATGACCTTGGGGCTGTCAGGTATCAAAACATTATTTCCTTCTACATTTCTATCCCAAATTAGCTCCGCTTGTTTCTTCCTTGTACAACCATGACCATCCACCAGCACTCTTCTGTGCCTGGTTGAACGTATTCATGCATTGAACTCTGATCAACTTAGCGCTTAGGACAAGGCAGTTAAAGACATAGCAGCAAATGGTGGAAAGATGAAATCTGGGGATGCCCAAATGGCTCAACTGAAAGAATGCAGGTCTTGGAGGGTTGCAAAGGGAGGGGTGAAAGAAATTGGAACGGGTATGGTCATGCAAGATTTTGAAAACAAGGATGTACATTTTCAAATTGCATTGCCACATCATTATGGATGAACATGACTTGGAACAAGTTTAGGGTGAGCCCAAGTTTACAGAGAGTGCAAGGTCGGGCAGGAAAGAATTGCAATAAAAACAGGAAATGTCTGGCCGCACCTGTGGAGAAAGAAATGGAGTCAACATCAAGTCTGCGTGACTTTCCTTCAAAGCTAGAGGGGAAAATGTGGTAGGTTTTATTCTGTTTAAGAGGGAGTGGAAGCAGGTAGAGTAATTGAAGGTCAGAGATAGATGGGAGGTAGGAGAGATTTGGCAAAGATGTCATGGCCACAAGACAAAGGGAGTGCTAATGGTAGTGTTAAGAACTAAAGAAGGTGCGGATAGTGGCACAACAATAAGATACAAGAATGTGTTAACAGAACAAGGGTCAGAGCTGTGAAAGCAAAACTTAAGAAAAAGTGACAATTGGCCGAGTGAGGGTGTGGGGCAATGGGACAAAATAATTTGGATGCAATACTTAAGTTTGGATAGGGGGTTCATCAGATGAGCTGAGGCAGGGAAGAGACTAGCTTATGAAGGTAGAAATATTTTGGAGAGTAAAGGGAGTTTTGGAGATGGGAGTTATAGTTTGAAAATGAGACCTGGCTGCGACTTATCATTCATGAAATAAAGAATAAATTACAAGAAATTAACCTGTCCAATTTATTTCAGAATATGCATACCTTGCTGAATCTGTGTAACTGGAACAGAAGATTGAGGGGGTATGTACTGCTGGCCTTGACTAAAAGAAGTCTGATTTTGAGAAAAGCCCGTCATGGCATTAACCTAGGAAACAAAACGAAATCCTAATCATGAAAATATTGAGCGATTATGTTCCAAATTTAAGCTGCTTCACATATCAAGATGCTGATAAGAATTTCTTTCCCCTACTTCATCTTTCTCCTCAAGGTACTGGGTACAATTTCACAGGCCCCTGGTTTTTCAGTACCTCATTTAAAAAACTATTTTCACATTAGCCTCAACATTAAATTTCAGCATCGTTTTGACTGTGTAGAGTTTGTGTGATGTCCACATATGAGCATTGTCCATTACAGATAAGAGGGGGAATCTGGTGTACAAACCGTTATAGTCAAGTGCCACTAAAACAATTAGTGACCTCAGGGCATCGCAACTCAAACCCACTGACAAACCAGTCCCCATGATTGCTGCTGACTCTTCTGATCTGTAGATCATAATACAAAAGGACACCTCTACCCATTCATATTCAAATTGCTAGGGGGAGTCAAATAACATCAATACATTTTTGACTTAAGAATTTTCCCCATAAAAAGGAATAAAAATGCTGATACTTACAGGCTGTAGTTGACGCATGTTTTCAGATAATGACGCAGGAAGGTTGTTGTTGTAAAATGTTCCACGTGCAGAATCATATTGGTCATTGTGAGGTCCTGTCAACCGAGGCAGTGGTGTCTGACCATCAAAACAAGGTCCGGCAGGCCCATAAGCTGGGTTGGCCAACGTTGTTGCTCCATGTACAGCAGATTCACTATAATGAGATCCTGGAGGCATATTAAATCTGGGTCCAGATTGTCCATCAAATACTCTTCCCTGATATTGTGAACTTGGAGGATGACCATTAAACAAATGACCAGCAACACCACATCTAGGATCAGGATGCATCGAAGCCCCTTCAAATTGTGGCCCACGAGAACTATCAAAATATGCACCAGGTTGCGCAGAAATAATGTCAAACCGAGTCCCAGCAGGACCATCAAAACGAATGGCAGGCTGCCCTGGGTGACTGCCTGAGCCATCAAAGTGTGTGCCAGGCTGCCCCATTTGTGGACCATCAAATCGGACAGCACATTGTGCTGGGCGCCCACCAGGGCCATCAAAGTGTGTATTGGGCTGCCCTGGATGTGGACCATCAAATCGTGCGACAGGTTGCCCTAGACGAGAACTTGGGCCGTCAAAGCGGATACTGGGGGGCCCAGGCTGAGGACCATCAAAACGCATGCAGGGTTGCCCTAGACCATCTGGACCATCAAAGCGTGGGCCAGATGGACGAGGATGTGGGCCATCAAAGTGCATGGCAGTTTGCCCAGGGTGTGGATCAAAGCGAGGGTGCCCTAGAAGATTTCCAGGATTGTCTAACTGTGTGCCTGGCTGTCCTGTGTGTGGGCCAAAGCGCATGCCAGGAAGGCCGCCTGGGCTGTCAAAGTGACCACATGGCTGCCCAGGTTGTGCAGCATCAATGCGAGTTCCAGGCAGTGGACCATCAAAGTGTACTCCAGGGTGACCACCTGGACTATCAAAGCATGTTCCAGGCTGCCCTGGGTGTGGACCATTAAAGCGTGTCCCAGGCGGTGTTGGGTGTGGGCCATCAAAGCGCAGTCCAGGCTGCCCTGGTCGTGGACTGTCAAAACGTGGCCCAGGCTGTCCCATACGAGGACCATCAAAACGAGGTCCAGGCTGTCTTGGACGAGATCCGTCAAAGCGCAGTGCAGGCTGCCCAGAACGAGGGCCACACGGACCATCAAAGCGTACAACAGGTTGCCCTAGGTGTAAAGTACCTGGACAATCAAAACATGCACCAGGCTGTCCTCTCTGTGGGCCCTCAAAACATGCACCAGGCTGTCCAGCATGGGAACCACTTTGACCATCAAAATGTGCAGTAGGTTGCCTGGGAATACCCTCAATCCAATGACGAGGTTGCTCAGGGGCACTATCAATTGGCTGGATAACCTGTTCAGGGGGTTCCTGCAACCTCATCCTAGATCCAGCAATGCATCCATCACAGCTTGGTGATCCATTTCGACTACGAAGCCATACCCTGTCTGGTTCAATGGATTCATCAGTTCTCAATTTTTCCAGATTTCTTGCAGACCCAGATTTTCCTTGTCTGTCAGTAACTTCTCGAAAACGAGGCATTTCAAGTACACCAGATCTTAACCTTGAACTTTCAACTAGTCCGTTGCTTCTCGGTGGTGCATCATAAGCAGGTCTTTCCTCTGAATGACGATCACAATGAGATCTTGCTTCTTCTCTTTTTATGTCTGATAAGTAAAGTACATTAATTAGTGATTTTAAGAGACTTAAACAATAACTCACAGGGAAGGGCAGGATTCAGGGACCGGATTTAAAATATTCATTATAAAACCACTATTTGCTGCTCTATTATAATCAATCAATCATGATTTTACTGGATCAGAAAATAATTAATTCTGTACATTTTTATGATAGTATTTATTTTAGTACCCACCTTTGTCTCCTGCCATAGCAGTCTCTGCAATGGATTCATTTTCCCATTTAATATTGAAAAAAAATGAAGCTATTTCTTTTAAAATTAGTTATATATATTATAATTCAATAATCATTCTAGAAATGTGTCTCAATATGATCATCCAATAACCACTCTAGCGGAAATATTGTATCTACACACATATTCGACTCAAGGGACCAATATGCATATGAGAGATTCTGGTGATAATTATCCAATACTTGTAGTTTTAAAGTGATATTTGATATGGCATTCAATTAAATTTCTTCATTAACAAGCTTCTCTTAATATTTTTGTTCAGTAAAGGATAGATGAGCGATGGTTGACACAATGCCCATTTGCTAAAAGATGGGCAGACACGGTAGGTGAGGAAAGGGGCAAAATCTGCCAGATTTCCATGTATGATTATTGTCCAGGAATCCATGCTGGAAAATGTCTGCACACAGATGTTGAGCAAGCTCAGACAGGAAACTGAGAATAGGAATAAATGGGTCTTTTTAAAAGTAGCAGGCAGTGACGAGTCGGGTCCAGTAGGAATCAATGCTTAGACCCCAACTACACAATTTAACCAAAAGCAACACTTCCAAGTTTGCAGACGACATAAAAGTTGGTGCGAATGTGAGTGGTGAGGAGGATGTTAAGAGGCTTCATGGTTATTTGGACAATTTGACCGAGTGGGCAAATACATGGCAGATGCAATATAATGTGGATAATTGTGAAGTTATCCACTTCAGGTGGAGAAACAGAATGGGAGTATTATTTAAATGGTTACAGATTGGGAAATGTTAATGTACAAAAGGACCTGGCTTTCCTTGTACAACAGTCACTGAAAGCAAGCATGCATGTAAGCAGTTAGGGAGGACTCTAGTACAGGAGCAAGGATGTCTTACTGCAGCTGAACAGGGCCTTGGTGAGACCACACCTAGAGTATTGTGTGCAGAGTTGACTTCCTTATCTCAAAGGATATACTTGCCTTGGAGAGAGTGCAGCGAATGTTCATCAGATTGATACCCGAGATGGCAGGATTGTTTTTGTGGAGAAATTGGTCAATTTGGCCTGTATTCACTGGAATTTAGAAGAATGAGGGGATCATCTAATTTAAACGTATAAAATTCTGACAGGGTTTGTACAGACTGGATGCAAGAACGTTGTCTCCTCTAGATGGACAAGTTTAGAACAATGGGTCAGTCTCAGGATATGGGGTAAATCATTTAGGTCTGAGATGAGGAGAAACCTCTTCACTCAGGGCAGTGAACCTGTGGAATTCTCTACCACAGAAGAATAGAGGCAAGTCATTAAATAACATTTAAGGAGGAAATAAATTGACTTCTAGACTCTAAAGGTGTCAAGGGATATGGGGAGAGCACAGAGTTTTGATGTTGAGATACAGGAGCAGCCATGATCATATTGAATAGCGCAGCAGGCTCGAATGCCTCGGCTCCTATTTTCTGTGGTGTTTCAACAGTGAAATAGCCTGCAAATATGGAGAATAGTCATAAGAATGATATTGCAGATCTATAGCTACTCGGGCAGGGCTGGTTTAGCACAGGGCTAAAGAGCTGGCTGTTAAAGCAGACCAAGGCAGGCCAGCAGCACGGTTCAATTCCCATACCAGCCTCCCCGAACAGGTGCCGGAATATGGTGACTAGGAGCTTTTCACAGTAACTTCATTTGAAGCCTACTTGTGACAATAAGCGATTTTCATTTCATTTCAAGAGTCAACGCCATAAGCAAAAAAAATGGCACGTGACTTTTCTCCCATAAAACCTGGTTCAAGTGGTGAACCATAAATAGGTTCAGGAGAAAATGGTAAATCTGAACGATTACAACTATATGTAAACAGTACCGGGAAACCAGCGGACAGGTGTATTTTGCCATTGAGTAGGAAAAATAATTGCCATGGTTAAGCAGGAAAATTGATTAGTTCAAATATTGAGATACTTTACAAAGCCCAACAGTCAATTCTGTGCCTAACTGATCCCAGCTCGGGTTTCAACAGAACATTAGCAACCTCTGGAATGGGTGGACAATCTACGTCAATCAGGTTCTCACTCCTGCTCACTAGTTAAGAAACATTTTAAACCTCAGGCATAGATATCAGATGAGGGAAGAAACTACTTGGTTGAGTTGCCTCCATAAGCCAATGACTGCTGACAACCATCACCGATGCTCAGGAATTAAGTTCTGTGAAAAACATAGCAGTTGCCAAAACTGTATCTACTTCAGTAAATTGGTAAAAATACTTTTTTTACCTGGTCAACCTGACCTTGAATTATAGTTAGAAAAAGATGGCAAGCACAGATACTTTTGTAAGATGGCCCACCACCTGTTCTTGCTCATGGCCAAAAGGAGTATTCATAAACCTTGGAGGATTTGCTTTCTACTGACTGGGGATGCTGTACATTATGACCCAGGAAAAAGAATAAATTTAACAGGCGAATGAAGCTTTCAGTTACTTTTCTACATTTACCTTGTCCATCTCTTGGACCAAATTCTTGAAGGTCTCTTTCAACCATGGGCTGATGTTTTGACCCTTGCCGCTGATCTTTATTGTGTTCATTTCTTGGTTCTGTCCAATTGTTACACAACTTCCCGTGATTAGAGTCTGTTTTGTATCGATCTTCAGGAATTGGTGAAGTTGTCATTTGTTTAATTGACAACTTTTCATCTCCATGCTTTTTGCTATTGCGTATGTTACTTTGGTTTCTCTCATCTACTAAAGGACTCATATGTTGACGAAGTGGTGATACATGGTCACAATGTTTGTCATGCAACTGTCTATTATCACCAACAGGAGACTGTCTTGCAGGTTTGACGTCGCACAGTTTTCTTCTTTCCGAATGTCTTCCTTCACTGTAATATCCACGCCCACTCTCACTTGCCTCTCTTTTTTCTCCAAGTTTCCTTTCCTGACCAGTACCTCTTGTATCATGTCTTTGAATTAGTGAATATGAATTGCTGCTCATAGTTGGAGACTTGCTGCCTTGGTCACCATCTTCTCTTACACTAAGTGAGAGATCATCCGATATATCTTTATTATGAGCCTCTCTTGTTTTCCAACGAGATTCTGTTTCATGTGATTTTTCTAACTGAACCCTGGTTCTTTTTAATTTAGACATATGCTCAAGATAGCTCAGTTCTGCTTCAGATAATGGTGCCGCTTTACCTTCGGTTCTAGCTAATGGAGATTCTCCTTTCAGTTCAGTTTTAAAACCTCTGGGGGTAACATGGGATGCTTGCCAGTCACTTGATCTACTCTTTTCTTCTTGATACTGGAACAGCTGGTTGATTTGATGAGCAACAACAAGGAACTCATCGTGACTTATTTCTGCAGCTGCTAGTCGCTGATTTGCCTACAAAAACAAAAGATTATGAACTTAAATAAACAAAAAGCCATAGGCTAATTAAAATCAGCAGCTTTTAACATAACCAACAAGTTTCAAATAGACAGAACCCAAAAAAGGACAGCAACTAAAGATGAACTTTGTATGCCCTAGACTTGGGTAGAAAGAGCACATATATGGATATCAATTATTGTGATGTCTCCATCCTAATTAATCCAATTGTACAGAAAACCTAGACGCATTAAAGTCCTCCAATTTGGAGGTGTACTGGAGTGCTGTCGCTGCCTATGAAGCTGTAACTCAACACAAGTCATCATTTTAAGGGAAAGGAGGAATGGGAAAAAAAAAGGACGTGGAGGCTTTGGAGCGAGTACAGAAAAGGTTTACCAGGATGTTACCTGGTATGGAGGGTATTAGCTATGAGTAGAGAATGAATAAACTGAGATTGTTCTCCTTAGAGACGGAGGCTGAGGAGCGACCTGATAGAAGTTTATAAAATTATTAGGCGTATAGATAGGGTGAACAGTTGGAAGCTTTTTCCTAGGGCGGAAATGACAATTACAAGGGGGCACAAGTTTAAGGTGAGGGGGGGAAAGGTTCAGTGGAGATGTGTGGGGCAAGTTTTTTTTTTTTTTTTTTTTATATACACACAGGGTGGTGGTGGCCTGGAATGCACTGCCAAGTGAGGTGGTTGAGGCAGATATGTTAGCGACCGTTAAGACTTATCTGGATAGGTACATGAACAGACGGGGTATAGAAGGATACAGGCGGTTGGTCTAGATAGGACACGTGATCGACGCAGGCTTGGAGGGCCGAAGTGCCTGTTCCGATGCTTTATTGTTCTTTATATTGAGCATGGCTAAAAACTGATCAGTAAATCGCGAAATATTATTTCTGAAACATAGATAGTCAATAGCACAAATTCAAGTAACCAATCCAGAATCTGATCAGTAACTTGCAAAATTATTTTATGTTAATTGAATCAATCATGTAATAAATTTCCTACCATAAAAAGGGCATTCCTCATTCATGCAAAAGTTCTACTTTCATGCAAAAGCAACGTTTAGGCCCATCAACTACACTTCTTCCCATATGACAGCAATGCAAACGTCTAAATAAGATTTTAAAAATCTGTAGGCAATCTCTTCCCAAATCTGCAGCAATATCAAACTCCAGGAGACGGTTACCCATTACTCATCATTGTGTGATCTTACGTAACCCAACAACATATTCATAATATTTACTTCCTCAGAAATCTGTCAAAGCCTTTTTTAAAGGACTGTAAGCTTACATATATTTTCCACATCCTTGCTTCAGAGGGTGACAACATTTCATGAAATACTTTCTGGCAAGCTAACTCTTTGCATTTGTACTTTACAGATATGTCCTCAAGTTCTGACAAGTCATATTAATTTCAATCATGAGGAGTAAGTTACCTTGGGATTCTATTCCTTGAACAGAATAATGAACATAACTCTTGGGTGACATTACTCAACTCTGCCATAATGTATTACACTCGACTGTCTTAACTAGAACTAGAGCTTCTTACTTCCTACATGCAAATAGACATGCTTTGCATGTCCCAAGTGATAGAAATCATGAGTATCTTATTTTCACTATGCGAGTTAGTTTCCAAATTGGAGGTCTTCCTGGATGCAATCCATCCACCAACATCTATAACTTTCAATATAATTTCCCAAAGTCCATCAATCTCAGTTCTGAAGTTTCCAACTGACCTATCTACATCATTTTGGGCGAATGAGTTTCAAATTTCCACGAACCCTTTGTGCGAAGAGGTGCTACTGACATCACCCTGAATAGCCTAGTTCTCATTTTATGAGTATGTCCTTTGTTCTGAGCTGTCCCAAAGAGTTTCCATCTACCTATTCCAAGCTTTCATTTACAAAATACTTGATCTACCTTTTTTTTAAAAAAAATGTTTTTATTGGGTTTTGTACATGGTATAATTACAAATACACACACACACAAAATCAAAGGAAGTAAAAACACGTAATGAGGAAGGGGATTCCCCCCCCCCCCCCCCACTTTCTTACAAAAAACATGGTGGGAGGGGCACAGAGGTGGTGCTCCTGATGCTATTTACACTTTTTGGTGAGCTTTATAAATCGCTGTACAGTAGCATAAGCTTCGGCCATGGGTCCTTCCTTCTTTCTGTTCTTTCTTTCTCTTTTTGCCTTGCTGTTTGTTGTGGTCATTATCTTCCCCTATGCTTTCCCCCCCAGTTTGTGTTTTCTTCTTTCTGGCTCTCCTCTATTGTTTCTCCCTCCCCCCTTCTTTCTTGCTGGGTTTGGCTACCCCTTCTTGTCCCCCCCCCGGTCCTCCCTCACTCCCCCATCATGTCTTGGCTACTTTTTCCTGGATCCTGGCCACTTATTTGGTGGCCACAAACAGGTCCCGGAACAGTTGGGTGAATAGCTCCCATGTTTTGAGGAAGCTGTCTTCCGACCCATGGATGGCGAATTTGATTTTTGCCATTTGGAGAAATTCCGATAGGTCGGATAGCCAGTCTGCAGGTTTAGGTGGTGCTGGACTCCCGGGTGCGGCTATGCAGAGCTAGGTCGCATATTCGGTAGCTCCCGCTTGGAACGGACTTTTGGGCTCTTTTACAGGGTCCCCACGGCATTTGTTTGACATTTCCCGGTGTGGGAAGAAGACTGCAGCATTCCCCGGACAGTGTCCCCAGGAATGTTATGTCTTTTGGCTACCAGACCCGGCAGAAACAGTAAAAGATTTCGCTGCAACAGAATAAACAGGGCCTCTTCCAGCATGCAGGCGGGGGAAGGGCAAGCTTAAAGCTGCAATCTGACTTGACTCTATCAAAGGCGAATTCTAGCAGCAGAGGGAACAACTGTGAAAAGATCTACCAGGGCCATTGAAGAAGCAGGGACGAGGCTTCTGGTGGCGGCCATGGAGGAGTAGGTCGCGCATTCGGCAGCTCCCGTCTGGAGCCGACTCTCAGACCTTTTTCAGGAGTTTCCATAGACTTTTTGGGGGCAGAGTGGTGAAGCGAACACTGCCAAAAGGATTCCCTCTCGACTTCCGGTTGCGGCTATGCAGAGCTAAGCCGCACGATTCGGCAGCTTCCGCTACCACAGACTTTCGGGCTAGTTAGAGGAGCCCCAACGGAACTTTTTTTTTTTTTTTTGACGCAGCCCGTGGGGAAGGGAAGAGAGAGGTCCCCCTCCAACTTCTATGAAACGGACCAGAAGTGTAACGGCCAAAGGAGCGGCACTGGAGCAACGGGAGAAGCGAGGGGAAGAAAACAAAATGGCGGCGGTCAGGGACAAAGGGGAGCTGCAGGAGTTCATCGAGCGCTGCTTCGAGGAGCAGCGCGAGGAGATGTTGGCGCCTATGCTTTCGGCAATTGAAGGACTCGGGATCACCCAGAAGGCCCACGAAGCAAAGATCCAGGAGGTACAGAAAAGAGTCAGTCAGAACGAGGACGAGCTCGTGGGCCTGGTGGTGAGAGTGGAGCAGAACGAGGCGCTACATGAGAGGTGGGCGGGAAGACTCGAAGACCTGGAGAACAGGTCGAGGAGAAAGAATCTGCGAATCCTGGGTCTCCCTGAGGAAGTGGAGGGGGCTGATGCCGGGGCATACGCGAGCACGATGCTCGAGGCGATGATGGGCACAAAGGCCCCTTCGAGGCCGCTGGAGTTGGACGGGGCACATCGGGTGCTGGCGAAGAAGCCCCAGGCAAATGAGCCGCCAAGGGCGATGGTGGTGAGGTTCCACCGGTTCACGGACAGAGAGTGGGTCCTGAGATGGGCCAAGAAGGAGCGGAGCAGTAAGTGGGATAATGCAGAGATCCGAATATACCCGGACTGGAGGCACGGAGGTTGCAAAGCGGAGAGCGGGTTTCAACCGGGCCAAAGCGGCGTTGTATCGGAAAGAAGTGAAATTCGGAATGCTGCAGCCAGCACGACTGTGGGTCACATACAAGGGCCAACACGATTACTTCGAAACGCCTGAAGAGGCGTGGACCTTTGTACAAGCCGAAAGGTTGGACTCTAACTGAGGGTTTGTGAGGGTGGGGGGGGATGTTTTGGGGTTTGATGTGTGATGGTTGTTGTATATAGGGGGTCAATCACGCGCAGGAAATGTTACATGGGCTGGGGGAGAGAGACAAGGCCGCGACAGGAGCTGCGCCAGAGGGGGCGGAGCACACTTTGGAAAGGCGGGAAGGGGAACGAAGGAATGCATATGGATTGGGAGACTCCCACGCGGGGAGGTCAATGGGAAGCCGGGGTCAGCTGACTTACGGGAGTGACATGGGGGGAGCAAAAAAGCTAGACAGGGGTCTAGCAGGGGGGAGGGGAGGGGGGAGAAAAGGGTTGCTGCTGCACTGGCCGAAAGGGAATGGGACACAGAAGAGGTGGTCGGGACGGGGGTCCCCCCTCTGGGGGACTGGAGGGTGAGGGAGGCGTGGCCACGGGACTGGCCCAGAAAAGGAGATGGCTAGTTGGTGGGGCGTGGGGGGGGGGGGGGGTGAGAGCCCCTCCAATCTGGCTGATAACGTGGAATGAGGGGCCTGAATGGGCCGGTGAAGAGGGCTCGAGTGTTTGCGCACTTAAAGGGACTGAAGGCGGACGTGGCCATGCTCCAAGAGACACACCTGAAGGTGGCGGACCAGGTCAGGCTAAGAAAGGGATGGGTAGGACAGGTATTCCACTCGGGACTGGACGCAAAGAATAGAGGGGTGGCAATATTGGTGGGAAAGCGGGTGTCATTTGAGGCCAAGACTATTGTAGCGGACAATGGAGGGCGATATGTAATGGCGAGCGGTAGGCTGCAAGGGACGTGGGTGGTGTTGGCAAACGAACTGGGATGATGCAGGATTCATGAAGCGCATGTTGGGGCGCAATCCGGACCTGGAGAAAGGAGGCCTGATAATGGGAGGGGACTTCAATAGTGTTGGATCCAGCACTGGACCACTCCAAATCAAGGACTGGAAAGAGGCCGGCGGCGGCCAAGGTACTTAGGGGGTTTATGGATCAGATGGGGGGAGTGGACCCATGGCGGTTTGCAAGGCCGCAGGCCAGGGAATTTTCTTTCTTCTCCCATGTGCACAAAGCCTACTCCCGGATAGATTTCTTTGTTCTGGGTAGGGCACTCATCCCGAGGGTGGAGGGGACGGAGTATTCGGCTTTAGCCGTTTCGGACCATGCCCTGCACTGGGTGGAACTGGAGCTGGGAGAGGAGAGGGACCAACGCCCGTTGTGGCGGCTGGATGTGGGACTGCTGGCGGACGAGGTGGTATGTGGGAAGGTGAGGGGGTGTATCGAAAGGTACTTGGAGGCCAACGACAACGGGGAGGTGCGGGTGGGGGTGGTATGGGAGGCGTTGAAGGCAGTGATCAGGGGAGAGCTAATTTCCATTAGGGCTCATAGGGAGAAGACAGAGGGTATGGAAAGGGAGAGGTTAGTGGGGGAGATTTTGAGAGTGGACAGGAGATACACAGATGCCCCGGAGGAAAGATTACTTGGGGAAAGACGACGACTCCAGGCGGAGTTTGGCCTGTTGACCACAGGGAAGGCGGAGGCACAGTGGAGGAAAGCACAGGGGGCTACCTACGAGTATGGGGAAAAGGCTAGTCGGATGCTGGCACACCAGCTCTGTAAGAGGATGGCAGCGAGGGAAATAGGGGGAGTCAAAGATGGAAGGGGAGCCACGGTTCGGAGTGCGACGAAAATAAACAAGGTATTCAAGGCCTTTTATGAAGAGCTGTACAGATCCCAGCCCCCAGTGGGGGAAGAGGGGATGAGACGATTCCTAGATCAGCTGAGATTCCAGAGGGTGGAGGAGCAAGAGGTGGCTGGTTTGGGGGCACCAATTGGGTTGGAGGAGCTGAGCAAGGGTTTGGGGAGCATGCAGGCGAGGAAGGCCCCGGGACCGGACGGATTCCCGGTGAAGTTCTACAGGAAGTACGCAGACCTGTTGGCCCCGCTACTGGTGAGGACCTTTAATGAGGCAAGAGAGGAGGGGACCCTGACCCCGACAATGTCGGAAGCGACAATTTATTTGATCCTAAAGCGGGACAAGGACCCACTGCAATGTGGATCGTACAGGCCGATCTCGCTCCTCAATGTGGATGCAAAGTTGCTGGCAAAAGTGCTGGCCACGAGGATCGAGGACTGTGTCCCGGGGGTAATCCACGAGGACCAGACGGGATTAGTAAAGGGCAGGCAACTAAACACCAATGTGCGGCGGCTCTTAAACGTGATAATGATGCCATCGGAGGAGGAGATAGTGGCAGCTATGGACGCGGAGAAGGCCTTTGACCGAGTAGAGTGGGAGTACCTCTGGGAGGTGCTGCGTACGTTTGGGTTCGGGGTAGGGTTTGTCAATTGGGTTAAGCTCCTTTACAGAGCCCCGATGGAGAGTGTAGTGACGAACCGGCGGAGGTCGGAGTACTTTCGACTGTACCGAGGGACGAGGCAGGGGTGCCCCCTGTTGTTCGCATTGGCGATCGAACCATTGGCCATGTCATTGAGGGAGTCTAATAAATGGAGGGGGGTGATCCGAGGGGGAGAAGAGCATCGGGTGTCGCTATATGCGGATGACCTGTTGCTGTACGTGGCGGATCCAATGGCGGGGATGGTGGAGGTCATGCAGACTCTAAGGGAGTTTTCGGGCTATAAGCTCAATGTAGGGAAGAGTGAGCTCTTTGTATTACAGGCGGGGGACCAAGAAAGAGGGACAGGGGACCTACCGCTGAGGAGGGCGGAGGGGAGCTTTCGGTATCTGGGGATCCAGATAGCCAGGAGTTGGGGGACCCTACATAAACTGAATCTGACGAGGTTGGTGGAGCAAATGGAGGAGGATTTCAAAAGATGGGACATGTTACCGCTCTCGCTGGCGGGTAGAGTGCAGTCGGTCAAAATGGTGGTCCTTCCGAGGTTTCTCTTTGTGTTTCAGTGCCTTCCCATCGTGATCACTAAGGCCTTTTTTAAGAGAGTAGGCAGGAGTATTATGGGTTTTGTGTGGGCGAATAAGACCCCGAGAGTAAGGAGAGGGTTCCTGGAACGCAGTAAGGACCGAGAGCTACTACTGGGCAGCAAATGTGGCGATGATCCGCAAGTGGGTTATGGAGGGAGAGGGGGCGGCATGGAAGAGGATGGAGATGGCGTCCTGTAAAGGAACGAGCCTTGGGGCGTTGGTGACGGCACCGCTGCCGCTCTCGCCGACAAAGTATACCACGAGCCCGGTGGTGGCGGCAACGCTAAGGATCTGGGGCCAGTGGAGACGGCACCGGGGTGCAATGGGAGCATCGGTGTGGTCCCCGATCAGGGGTAACCACAGGTTTGTCCCGGGGAAGATGGACAGGGGGTTCCAGAGCTGGCATCGGGCGGGGATTGGAAGAATGGGGGACCTGTTCATCGACGGGACGTTTGCGAGCCTAGGGGCACTGGAGGAGAAGTTCGAGTTACCCCCAGGAAATGCCTTTAGATATAAGCAGGTGAGGGCTTTTGTGAGGCGACAGGTGAGGGAATTCCCGTTGCTCCCGGCACAAGAAGTTCAAGATAGGGTGATCTCGGGTGTATGGGTCGGGGAGGGCAAGGTGTCGGAAATACACCAGGAGTTGAAAGAAGAGGGGGAAGCGCTGGTAGAAGAGTAAATGGGAGGAGGAGCTGGGGGAGGAGATCAAGGAAGGTCTGTGGGCTGATGCCCTAGGTAGGGTTAATTGCTCCTCCTCGTGTGCCAGGCTCAGACTGATACAATTTAAGGTGGTCCACAGAGCGCACTTGACGGGGGCGAGGTAGAGTAGGTTCTTTGGGGTAGAGGACAGATGTGGAAGGTGCTCAGGGAGCCCGGCGAACCATGTCCATACGTTTTGGTCATGCCCGGCACTGGAGGGGTTCCGGAGAGGAGTGGCGGGAGCAATATCTCAGGTGGTGAAAGTCCGGGTCAAGCCAAGCTGGGGGCTAGCAATATTTGGAGTAGTGGACGAACCGGGAGTGCAGGAGGATAAAGAGGCTGGCATTCTGGTCTTTGCGTCCCTAGTAGCCCGGCGAAGGATCTTGCTAATGTGGAAGGAGGCGAAGCCCCCCAGCCTGGAGAAATGATATGGCTGGGTTCACAAAGTTGGAGAGGATTAAGTTCGCCTTGAGAGGGTCTGCGCAGGGGTTCTACAGGTGATGGCAACCGTTCCTAGACTATCTCGTGGAGCGTTAGAGGAAGGTCGGTCAGCAGCAACCTTGAGTGGGGGGGGGTGGAGTCCCGTCCTGGGAGGGGGGAAAGGGGGGACTGCCTCGGAGGGTGGATGAGCAAGAGATAACATGAAGGGTTGGGGAAACTGGCACGTACGGGTGAGGGCCAGTGTACAAAGCTGTGTAAATATATCATTTTGCCATGTATATATCTTGCTCTGCGCGATTTCTCTTTTTTTTTTGTTACGGGGGGGGGGGGGGGGGGGCGGGTTATTGTTTGTAAGGGAGAAAATTTGTGTTTATATATATATATATATATATATATATATTTTAAAAAAGGTTTAGGTGGTGCTGCTGACCGCCAGCGGGAGGAGGATTCTACGGCAGGCCATCAGGAAGGCAAAGGCAAGGGCGTCAGCCCTCCTCCCCATGAACAGATCTGGCTGGTCTGAAACCCGAAGACCGCTACTTTAGGGCATGGCTCCACCCTCATCCCCACTACCTCAAAGAAGGCTGTCCAATACCAGGCAAGTCTGGGGAAACCAGAAAATGTGGGCGTGGTTGGCCACCTTGACTCCTTGCACTGGTCACATCTGTGATCACGTGACTCCTTGCACTGGTCACATCTGCCCTCCACATCCGGGAAGAACCTACTCATTCGGTTCTGGTCAAGTGGGCTCTATGTACCACTTTTAGTTGCGTTAGGCTGAGTCTTGCTCACATGGAGGTGTTGACCCTATGTAGTGCTTCGCTCCAGAGTCCCCACCCTATTTCAAACCCCAGATCTTCCTCCCATTTCCTCCTCGTCGCATCCAGGTCGGTGTCGGCCCTCTCTATCAGTCGTTCGTACATGTCCCTCTGCCTAGAATGTCTGCGTTCAGTAGTTCTTCTAATAGTGTCTGTCACGGGTATGCCCTTGTCTCCTTTCGTAGGAAGTTATTAATCTTCAGGTACTGGAGTTCGTTGCCCCTTGCTAGCTGGAATCTCTCCATCAGTTCGTCCAGTGTTGTGATCCTACTGTCAGTATATAGGTCCCTGAATGTCAATGTCGTCCCGTCTCCATTTTTTAAAGGAGGCGTCAGTAAGTGCCGACGTGAACCTGTGGTTACTGCAGATGGGGGCTTTGTCGGACATTTTGGACAGGCCGAATTGCTGCCATAGTTGGTTCCAGGTCTGGAGGATAGCTACCATAACGGGGCTGCTTGAGTATTTTTTGGGTGGGGATGGGAGTGCCACCTTGGTGACGGCCCAGAGCGAGGTCCCCATGCAGGAGGCCTCCTCTGCGAGCATCCACTCGGCTTCTGGCTCCTTTATCCATCCCATCACTCTTTCTGCTGTCGCTGCCCAGTGGTAGCATTGTAAGTTTGGGAGGGCTAGTCTCCCCCCCCCCCCCCCCCCCCGATTTTGTTTTCTGTAGGACCTTCTTTGGGATCAGAGCATTTCCTTCCCCCACCCTGTACAAACACCATGATTAGTTTGTCCAGTGAGTTGAAAAAGGTCTTGGGGATATAGATTTAAGTAGGAAGAGATAGCTGTGCAGCACATTCATTTCGTTGATCTATCTTTCTTAGGTCCAAACTAGATGGCCTTTTATTTCCTCACATTCAACTTGATCTACTAATTTTACAAATTGTTGCTATCTATCCCATTTAATGTCATCTAAAGATACCATCAACAAACTTGGATCTATGGCTCTGTATTCCATTAAATCATTTAACAGGGGCAGCATGGTGGTGCAGTTGTTAGCACTGCTGTGTCACGCCGACGAGGACCCGGGTTCGATTCCGGCCCTGGGTCATTGTCTGTGTGGAGTTCGCACATTTTCCCTGTGTGTCACAACCCAAAAAGATGTGTAGGGTAGGTGAATTGGCCACGCTAAATTGCCCCTTAATTGGAAAATAAATTGGGTACTCAATTTTTTTTAAAATCATTTAACTATAGAAAGATAGATCACAAATCCTCCTGATGAAAGGCAGTTTAATCTGTTCTTTGAACCAGATCCCTAGGAGTAAATGATACTGGATACCGTTCAAGGCTACCCGTAAAGCAGCTTTCAAGCATTCAACATGTCAGTAAGAACAGAAAAGCAGCTTTCATTAGAAAACTATCACCACCAATCAGCTGCAAAAACATTGTATAGTTATTCAACCAAGCAGTAATTTGGCTGAGGGGTGCAGTTGCTTAAGGACCAAAAGGTATATATGACGGCAGAGGACAAAGTTGAGGTTCTAAATGAATGCATCGTGTCTGTCTTTACGGGGAAAGATTCTGCCAAGCCAGAGTAAAAATGGAGATTCTTGATGGGCTAAAGAAAATTGATAAAGAACGCATTAGAAAGGCTGGTTGTACTTTACAAAAATTCATTTTTCGGAATGTGGAAGTTGCTGGTTAGGCCAGCATTTGAGTGCCCTAGGGAAGGTGGTGGGGAGTTGCCTTCTTGAACTGCTGCAGTCCCCTGTGTTGTAGATACACCCACAGTGCATGTTAGGGAGGGAGTACCAGGATTGTGACCCAGTGACAATGAAGGAACTGCAATATCTTCAGTTACGTTGTTAAGATCCGAGAAGCTGGGGTTGTTTGAGAAGTTTTTTGACGGATGTGTTTCGAACCATCTGAGGTCTAGACAAGAGAGAGAGAGAAACTGTTCTCGTTGGCAGATGGTTTAAGAGCCAGTGTCACTGATTTAAGGTGAATAACAAAATAATAATAATCATCATTAGTGTCACAAGTAGGCTTGCATTAGCAATGAAGTTACTGTGGAAGTCCCCTAGTCATAGAATCTAGTGCAGAAGGCCATTCGGCCCATCAAGTCTGCACCGCCTCTTGGAAAGAGCACCCTACCTAAGCCCATACACCTCCACCCCATAACCCCATCTACCCTTTTTTGGACACCAAGGGCAATTTAGCATAACCAATCCACCTAACCTGCATATCTTTGGACTGTGGGAGTAAACTGGAGCACCCAGAGGAAACCCACGAAAACACCAGGTGAACGTGCAGCCTCCGCAGACAATGACCAAAGTCGGGAATCGAACATGGGACCCTGGCGCTGTGAAGAAACAGTGCTAACCACTGTGCTACCCTGCCGTAAACATAGCACGTGACTAGGATCTGGAATGAGCTGCCTGAGAGAGTGATGGAGGCAGATTAACTGCGAATTTCAAAAGAACTGGATAAACACATGGAGAAGAAAATTGCTGGGCTTCTGGGAAGGGCTGAAGAACGGCACTAGCAGAGTTGCTCTTGCAGAGAGCTGGCTAAATAGCTGCTTTCTCTGCTGTAACCATTCTATCATAATAGTTATGTTGCTGTGTAGATCTTTGAACTCTTCTAGTTCCACTATGTGAACATTCAATCAGAGGAAAAGTGATTATTTTCAACTTCTGAATCAAACCCAGAAGCACACTCACTTTGAGAAACAACAGAAGTAAAATTCTGAATTTCCTTGGCCTAATGGAACTTGCTACAGTGTCCCTCTAAGAGGTAATTTTTACATGTCACTGCTTCAAACATTCCTGGTCAATTCATCCACAAAAGTCTTCAAACCGTTGCCCCTCAATCACAATGCATTGCCCCATGTCTTGCTTTTGCAAGGTCTGCTAAATATGTAACCTGTTTAAGTCCTTGACGATATTAGGAATGTAATTATTATCTCTAGTTACGGCTTAAAAGCAATCAGATGAGGCTCCTGCTTTACGATTTCCTTGTCTGGAATGATTGGTCTCAGAATAAACTCACCTCCTGTCAAAACAATTAACTTGCTTGAAAGTTAGGATTCTGCTGCACAGTAGTGCTACAAATTGCTGTGCAAGCTTGGCTGATATCCATCTGGACTCCAAAATAACGTTTAACTGACACACCACCCCAACTCTTTTCCCTTTCAATTGATGAACAATCCTGTGAGGTGGCTCAGCATAAGGAAGATGTTTTAATAACAGGCCAAACGGTCAAGAAAAACGGAGATATAGCAATTTCACTCATCACAAAAGAGAATACATTTACACTTACTTTTTTCAATAAATCTCTCTTGCTGGCAGATGTCAATTCTTTTGGGATTTGTAAGTTTGCATCAACACTCATCCTTTGCTGCCTTGGTGTTCGAGGTGACAGAATACCTTTATTTCCAGGATAAACATCCTTCTGTTGATGAGGAAACTTTGTATGTGCCGGAGTCTCTTGTTTCTGCTTCAAGCTACAAAGCAAACATTTACAAAAGTATTATACATATCAATCAGTTTGTAACTTTATCATCTTGTAACTTACTTGGCGTGATTCCTTTCTAGGACTCAAAATAAAATCCCTATCAAAAGTCAACGTTTATTTCCTTGAAAATGTTCCAATGAAGGGTCATCCAAAATAGTTTTCCTTCCTTTAAACAATCCATCAGCTATTTAGCTTCAGTCTGTTTTTCAATTCCTTCAAATGGCTTATTAGCAACTGACAATATATCATTATTTACAATATGTGGTAGCAGCCATAAAATTAGCAGAAGCCTCAACTCCTCGATGAGAAAAAAAAGTTGACAACTTTACATCACATAGCTCAGGTATGCAAAAGGTATGAAGAATGAAGAAGACAGGTGTATCAAGGATTATTGCTAGAATAATAAGTGTTTGGTTTCTACATAAAACGTTAGTAGGAACATAGTAAGTTATAATAAAAGGAAAATACTGCAGATGCTGGAAATCTGAAATATACACAAAGTGCTGGTAATACTCAGCAGGTCTGGCAACATCAGTGGAGAAACTGTTAACATTTCACGTTGAATACGACATCTTTCAGATGAGCATTTCCAGCATTTTCTGTTTATATTATAATTTGAACTAAATTATATTGCTAATAATCCAAAATGTGTGTGGGTGATGGGGGTTTAGCAAACAGAACACAGGCAGGTCAATTACGAACTGGCAGATATCATTTAATATAGACAAATGCGAGGTGCCAAAACGAGACAGTAAATAAAGTTGCATGCAACCAAAAGAAGCTGTTGGGATCGGGCTGAGGGCTGCTGCTGCCGCTCAGGAGAGCGTCTTGGGGAGTTCCTGTTTTCAAGACGTGCAACCTGGGAGTCCTGACATCTATCCTCCCGTGATCTCTTCAATTTCCTTGGGTCTCTTGCCTTTGGTTTGGTATTGCCTTTCTTTCTAACATCTCGACGTTCCCAGTTATTGACACACTGCAATCAACAGGACTAACATTTTTGTATGTAAAGCTGATGGGATAAAATACAAACTTCAGGAGCAAGTACTGTATGCTACATGTTCACTAGCAGATAAATGTGGCGTTGAAAAATATGACTATTCAGAATTGGCGTTTCCAACTTGCTAATTAACAAATTGCAGGGCTCAAGAATGGTGGAATGGGATAATTGGGCAATTCATCAAAAGGGTGTGATGAACATAATGGTATCTGTGTTGTTCTGGAAGATCCATGATCTGAAACTACCAGGAGAATCTGAAGTGAAAACTGTTAAGTGTGGAAAAAGTGGGCTCAGTGTAGTCCCCAGGAAAATCTACTGTCCTCTCACCAAACTATCTCTACCCAATGAAATGAACTAGAGTATGGGCAAATCGAGCACAAAAAAATGGGCATATAGTTTTAGATTTAATTACTCCATGCTAATAATGGTTAACAGTTAACCATGTGATGGAAGACATTTTCAAAAAAAATTTGCTTTTTTTGACAAAATGCATGATTGACAGATGTTAAGAAAATAGTAACCACGTGGACTACAATCAACTTTCTGGTCTGGTCCCGTGCATTCCGAACTTACCTTTTAGCTTCCTCCCATCCAGACTTCCATCTTTTTGCAGATGGCTGGTCATGCCAGTTTTCTACATTTTCCTTTGGCTCAGGAGAGCGTCTTGGGGAATTCCTGTTTTCAAGACGTGCAACCTGGGAGTCCTGACATCTATCCTCCCGTGATCTCTTCAATTTCCTTGGGTCTCTTGCCTCTGGTTTGGTATTGCCTTTCTTTCTAACATCTCGACGTTCCCAGTTATTGGCATTCTGTTTATATTCATCTGACAGGGGTCTCTTTGCTGACTTTTCTTTGTCCTGTGTTTTGGAAAGTGGCGAAACACTTGTACGCCTCCTTTTTGGCGACAGCCGCCCTCTTTGTCTAGTAGAGCGTGATACGGGTGACCGTGATATTGGCGAGTGTGATCTTGGGGACCGTGATCGTGAAGATCTAGAATGTGATCTAAAATTAAATCCTCCACATTTAGAAACATCCCTTCCAATTTCTTTTCCATCCTTTTCATTTTTCATCACAACACCATTGATCGCTTTATTTCTCATCACTGAAGATTTACGTTCACTCCCTTTACTTTGGTCATCCTCTACTTTTTTTTCAGCACTTGCCCTCTTTTCTTTTGTTTCTAGTTTATCAGTCTTATCTTGAGAAGACTTGCGCAATCTTGGATCTCTTTTACCGACTTCTATTTTTACCTTCTCAGTATCCACTTTCTTAGCATTTTTCACAGGCAACTTATTTTTCACTGGCGATACCAATTTAGATTTTCCTTCTGAAGCTCTGGATTCCTTTCTCAATTTCTCAGAGGTCTTATCTTTGTTTTGTTTTGATGTACCAATTTGATTTTCTGTCCTGTCAGAAGATCCCCCAGCTGGGCTACTTCTTTTGCTCACTGAAGTTTTCTCTAGTTTCTCCGTTTGCAATGGGCCTTCTTTTTTAACAGCATCTTTTGAATGAGTTGACTGTTGACTAAGCCTATTTATTCGAGGGTCTCGGTTTGACACTTTGGTATCACCGAGATGTGTTGCTTGAAATTTTTCTAACTCCGTTGATTCTTGCTGTAAGGGTCTAACTGTAGCTGGAGTTGGCTTTGCTGTTCCCATTGAAAGCATAGGAGAAACCTTGGTGATTGGCACATGGAGTTTGGAATGTCCAAGAGTCACCGCAGAATCAGGAATAGGATGTTGGGAAGCAAGTGAGGCAATCTAAATGGGGGAGGGAGGAAAAATACAATTATAGAAGTAAAATGCCAGGAACATAAGAGTCATTTTGTATAAAAATACAGGCCAAAAAACACGGAAATGTGGAATGCAAGCATTTGTATTAAGTTCTTAATACAAAGACATGTTTTCTTACATGCACACCAAAAACATATTTTTAGTAAATCTAAAGCAATTATTCTACAAAAGAAATTTTCATTACTTGTCACAAGTTAACACGAAGAACTAGAACACAATGTTAAAGACGTCAACATTTGAAAAAAATATAGAGAACACTTTGGATGTAATAATCCTTTGGCAAAACTACAAAATCAAAATGTTAATTGCTCTTTTCTATAAACGTTGACTGATCGATGCATTTTGGGCAGTTTATTTTTATTTATATTTACCCATTTGCAGTTTCTATCATTTGAGTTTTTTTAAAAGAGTTGGTTACTTTCTATAATGATCCTTCTGTTATTTTAAAAAGATTCAGTCCATTTAGAATATGAATTAAGTCACAATCCCAAGCATCAACCCAGACCCAGAACTTTGCACTGGGGCAGTGAGATTTTTTCCCCCCTTCCTCCTTGCTCTAAAGAAACCTTCACTCCAGGACAAGAGGGAGTTCAACCATGTTGAGTTCCAATTGGATGGCCACTACTTTAATGCTATGAGTATTATAAGTCTGATGAGTTCAGAGGTGAACTGACACGCAAAATTGTGATATTATTGCTATCAGAGGTTGAGGACTGGCTGCTCAACATTCCGGGGTACAAGATCTTCAGGCGAGACAGGAGAGGATGTAAAGAGGCCTTGTTGCATTATCACTGCAGTAAGGAGGGACGATATTTTGGAAGGATCTTCAAATGAAGCTTTCTGGATAATGTTTAGGAATAAGGGGGGGGGGGGGGGAAGTCATATTGCTGGGTATTATAAGCCCCTAAACAGTCAGCAGGCAATAGAGGGGCAGATATGTAGACAATTCACCGAGGTGTGTAATGGGGGATTTCAACTTCCAACATTAGTTGGGAGAGTCAGAGTGCAGAAGGCTTTAGAGGGGGCAAATTTCTTCAGGCGAGCTTTTTAATGTCAATATGTAGATGGTCCAACAAGGATGAAAGTGCTGGATCCAATTCTGGGGAATGAAGCTGGTTAGGTGTTTGGGTGGCAATGGGGGGAGCAATTTAGTGACAGCTACAATGCAGCAATATTTAAATGTGCTATAGAAAATTTTAAAAATGGTCTGCAAAAAGTTTCGAATTGGAGGAAGGAATGATTTAGAATAAGGCAGGATCTGACCAAAGTAGACTGGGAACAGCTTCTTGTTCGAAAACAGTAGTGGTGGTGGTTGGGGGGGGGGCGGGGTGGAGAGAGGGAGGAGGAGAGAATGCTCCCTTTAGGGTGAAATGTAGGAGCTGCATATTCGCCCCGTGTCTGCATGGGTCTCACCTCCACAATCCAAAAAGATGCGCAGGGTAGGTGAATTGGCTACACTAAATTGCCCCTCAATTGGAAAAAATAATTGGATACTCTAAGTTTATTTTAAAAAGAAATGTAGAAGTATTAAGCACAGAGAACCCGGTCTAAGAATATTCAGGACTGGATATGAAAGAAAAGGCTTTTTGGCAGGAACAAAGGGAGGAAATCAGCAAAGGCCTGAGTGGAGTATGGGAAGTACGGGGGGAACTTAAGAATGCAATTAGAAGAGCAAAGAGGGGACATGGAAAAGGACTAGCAGGAAGGATCAGGGAGAATCCCAAGATATTCTATAAGGACATTAAGGGGAAGAGGATAACTAGGGAAAGTGTAGAGCTAGAGGACATTAGTTGGGTGTTACACAACCACTTCACATGTCTTCACTTGGAGGATGATACAGGCACAGAATTTGGGGAGGACTGTGAAGTTCTTGAATAGCTCAACACAGGAGAGTGAGGAGATATTAAGAGGTTTTGGCAGGCTTAAAAGTGGACAAATCCCCAGGTCTGGATGAGTTAAATCCAAGGTTGCTGTGGGAGGAAATCAGAAGCTCGGATCCAAATCTTTAATTCCTCTGGCCACAGGGCAAGTGCCAGGATAGGAGAATAGATAACGTATTTCTTATTTTTCAGGATAGGTGGTAGGGGTAAACCAGGGAATTACAGACCAGTGAGCCTCACATCAGTGGTAGGGAAACTTGGGAGAAGATTTAAGGAAAAAATTAATCTCTACTTGAGAGAGGCAATTTGATCAGGGATAGTCAGCATGGATTTGTCAGAGGGAGGTCATGGTTAATTTTTTGAGGTTGTGATCGTGTGTGTATAGTTTAGTGCAGTCGATGTAGTTTAGATGGTTTTCAGCAAAGCCTGTTAAGCAAGTTTGCAGATGACACAAAGATTGGCAGTGTGGTTAATAGTGAGGAAGAAGGTCTTAGGAAGATATAGACAGGTTGGTTAGATCGGTGGCAGAAGGTACTTAACACTGAAAGGTGTACGGTGATGCACTTTGGAAGTAACAAGGGAGCACTCGTTGAATGAGGGGACACTAGAAAGCTTAAGATGAACACAGGGATCTTGGGGTGCTTGCCCACAGATCCCTCAAGGTGGAAAACAGGTTACGGGTAGTTAAGAAGGTATACGGGACACTTACCTTTATCAGTATCAGTCGTGGCATAGATTATGAGTAGGGAGATTGGAGCTGTACTAAACTTTGGTTAGGACAGGGGCGGCACAGTGGCTAGCACTGCTGCAGACCCGGGTTCGATCCCGGGTCACTGCCCATGTGGAGTTTGCACATTATCCCAATGTCTGCGTGGGTCTCACCCCAAAACCCGAAGATGTGTAGGGTAGGTGAATTGGCCACACTAAATTGCCCCTTAATTGGAAAAAAGAATTGGATTCTTTAAAATTAAAAAAAAAAACTTTGGGCAGGCCACAGCTGGAGAACTGTCTGCAGTTCTGGTCGCCTCACTATAGAAGGATGTATTTGCACTTGAGGGGGTCAGATTGAGCAGTACGTTGCCTGGGATGGAACATTTGAGCTATGAAGAGAGGCTTAATAGGCTTGCCTTGTTTTCTTTAGAGTAGAGAAGGCTGAAGGGAAATCTGACTGAGGTATAAGATTGGGGGGTATGGGCAGGATGGATAGGAAGCAGCGGTTCCCCTTAGTTAACAAGAGGCATAATTTTACGGTGAGGGGCAGGAGGTTTAGATAGGATTTGAGGATAACAATTTCACCCAGAGGGCGTTGAGAATCTGGAATGCACTGCCTGGGAGGGTAGTAGAGGCCGGAAACCTCAACTTTAAAAAAAATACATGGATGAACACTTGAAAGGTCATAGCATTCAAGGCTTTCGGCCAAGCTCTGTAAAGTGGGATTAGTGTAGATTTAGTGTTGTTTCATCAGTGCAGATTTATGGGCTGAAGGGCCTCTTCTGTACTGTACGACTCTATGACTAAGTGATCGTTTTTTGCCAATGGCAGTTTACTTTTCCTTTCCTCAGCCTACCACTTGCTCCTGAATCTGCAATGTTAACACCATTGACCATATTATGGAATAGGACTAATTGCATCTGCATTAATATAATGCAAACTTCCACAATGTTCAATCTGATCAGGAACCACTTAGCTTTGTTTAAAATGCACTTTACTGAGTGATGGGCAATTTGAAACGCAAGATAGAATTTAGCTTTAAAGGTTCTTTCCGGTTGCTCTGCTTTACAGATGCCAACTAGAAACCCCGTTTATGTTATCAGTAGTAGTTCCAAGCACAAATAGAATAAGCCCTTTCCCTACTGAACATTATGCTTTCTACTGCTTGGGTTGTGTCAAATGAAGACACAAATATCCAGTCCGGTTCTGACAAATTCCTCCAAAGATAATTTCTTCTGTCAGGCACCATTAGAATTTCAATTGAACGGTCACAAACCCAAGATTTTCCATAAGAACCTCAATCACTGCTACTTCTGTGGCAAAAGCTATCACCAGCCTACCTTCGAAATTTGAGCAAAACAGCAACCATTTTTACAGACTGGTAATTAGTAAAACAAGAATTTAAAAAACGATTGGGTTGAATTGTATTCGTACTTCCAATTGAACTAAGGACAATAATACGAATCACCAAGTCAAAGTGGCCTAGTGGTAATGGACTAGCAACCCTGGGCGGCACGGTAGCAGTGGTTAGCCCTGTTGCTTCACAGCTCCAGAGTCCCAGGTTCGATTCTCGGCTTGGGTCACTGTCTGGAGTCTGTACGTTCTCCCTGTGTCTGCGTGGGTTTCCTCCCACAAGTCCCAAAAGATGTGCTTGCTAGGTCATTTGGACATTCTGAATGTTCCCTCTGTGTAACCGAACAGGTGCCGGAACGTGGCGACTAGAGGCCTGTCACAGTAACTTCATTGCAGCGTTAATGTAAGCCTACTTGTGACAATAAAGATTATGATACTGAGCATTCGTAGTTCCAGTGACAAGCTCTCAGTCCAGGAGCTCCTCAAAGTCTCCAAGGCTCAACAAGCTTCAGTTGCTTCAATTACCTTCTTGACATCAATGTCAGAAATGGGGATGATCGCTAATGCTCTAGTTTTCAGTACCATTCATAACTGGTCAGATACCAAAGCAGTCTGTAGCCACATGCTACAGACATACCTCAACATTCAGAATTAGGCTGATGTGTGGCAGGAATGTTACTTGCTGCTTTAAGTGCCAGGCAATGACCATCTAGAAAAAAAAAGAACCTGATCACCTTTCCACAAGATTAAATTGTACAAGGGTTAGTACTGCTGCCCCACAGCACCAGGCCTTGGGTGACTGTGGAGTTTGCATCTTCTTCTCATGTCTGCGTGGGTTTCCTCCGAGTGCTCCAGTTTGCGCCCACGGTCCAAAGATTTGCAGATTAGGTAGATTGGCCATAATCAATGCATAGGCTGGGGGAGTAGGCCAGGTAGGGTGTTCTTTTGGAGGGTCAGTGTCAATCTCAATGGACCAAATGGATTCCTTCTGCACTAGAGATTCTATTCTTGGGTTTACTATTGATAAAAAGACTGAACTGGTCCAGCCACATAAACACTGCAGAGACTGGAAATTCTGTGACAAGTAACTCATCTCCCGTCTCCCCAAAGCCTGTCCACCATCTACAAGGCACAGGTGTCATGAGTGTGAAGGAAGGGACTGCACCTTCCAAACCCTCAACTTCTACCACCTAAAAGGACATGGGCATCAGACCAGCAGATGCTGCAATTCTCCTCCAAATCATACACTCCATCGAGGGGCGGCACAGTGGCGTAGTGGTTAGACAGCTGCCTCACAGCGCTGAAGACCCGGGTTCGATCCTGGCCCAGGGGTCACTGTCCATGTGGAGTTTGCACATTCTCCCAGTGACTGCGTGGGCCTCACCCTCACAACCCAAAGATGTGCAGGGTAGGTGAATTGGCCATGCTAAATTGCCCCTTAATTGGAACAAAATAATTAGGTACTCTAAATTTATCTTTAAAAAAAATCATTTGCATCATCCTGGTAGGACTGTATTGAGATACTTTGTTGCGAGGCCAAAACCCCACAACCCCCTCCCTAACAGCATTATGGGCACATCTACATCACATGGGTTGCAGCAGCTCGTGAAGGTAGCCTATCACGATCCTAAGGGCAATTAGGGGTGTGCAATAAATGTTGGCTTTCCCATCAGTATTCATCCCAGAAAATAAAATATAACCTGTTTATTATTGCCTTTCATCGCTATTGAGCCCATTCAGAAGGCAGCTTGCAACCATTTTAGGATTAGAGATGGGCAATATTGTTGTACCAACTTTGCCAAAGTCACAAAAAACAGAAAATTTGATTTTGTTTCTCAAATTTTCTGACAGGTCCTGATTTGGATCTGATATAACTTCTATGATCTACGTGAAGATAATTCATTTTGCACATCTCCTTCAGCCCAGACTTGGCATTATTTAGTAGTAACGCCCCCCCCCCCCCCCCCCAACTGATGTAACCCATTACAATTACAGTGGCTAACTGGAGTTTGTATATCTACCTACTCAAAAGGTCCTGGAGTTGCAGTGTTAACACTTCAAACCATTTTTATGGATGTTTAATTCAAAACTGTTCTTCATCAGTTAAGTGTGATAGCCCCACAAATTCCTTCCTGCCATACAACAGCCACTTGGATAAGGGACCAAAAGGCAGAACCGACACAACTGTTGCCTTAAATGAATTAGTAACCATCAACATGAGAAAATTAAATCCAAATCTTGGGAAGTTTTAATACTCTTTCATTATGTGTATTCAATTGCTTTAGGGTCTTCTTTGCATTGAAGGCTCAATAAGGGTGTCATGTAGTTCAGATATATCTGGTTTTGAGAAACTTTTATCTGGCTTCATAAAGTAACGTTATGCATTTTAACTCCACCAGATCAGTTGGGGGCACATTGACCAGAAACCATTCCGATACTTGGCGCACCCAATAAACCTCAACTAAAATAAAAACAAGTGCTGGAAATACACAGCAGGTTTGGCAGCATCTGTGGAGACAGAAACAGAGTTAATGTTTAGAGTTGAATAAGAGTTCTTCAGAACCGAAGGGAGGAAGAAATTTGGTGGGGTTTTAAGTACAATTGTCAAGTGCCAATTTTCATAGATGTGAATGGGGTATGGCAATTAAAAGTGTCAGTTTCTTGTGGCCCCATTGTTACTAATCGTAATCTTGTGACTACGGGAGCAGAACTGAACACACGAGGGACCATTCCCGGGTCATTCTTGCACAAAGGTGCACTCGCAATCTGTATTTTTATCCATATTCTTGAATGTTTTACTCTGCCAATCACATAGAATCCCTAGAGCGCAGGAGGCTATTCAGATCATTGACTCTGCACCTACTCTCTGAAAGAGCATCCCGTCTAGGTTAAACTCCTCATAACCCCACCTCACCGGTACATCTTTGGACATTAAGGGACAATTTTGGCATGGCCAATCCACCTAACTTTGGACCATAGGAGGAAACCCACACACGGGGAGAACGTGCAAACTCTCCCCATCTTACCTAAAGTGTATGCTGTTTGGAGATGGAACCCCATCCAGAGTCAATTTAGAACGAGGAAAGATTTACCAATTACTACAGATCCTGTTATGATGCTCTTTATAAGCAAATATAACTGCAAATGCCACCAAAGCACATTACATTATATGGTTCTATCATAATGGACAAGATGAAAATTTGTTGTCAGCCAGTCCTCAATTGGTCATTATGTGGTTCACCACCAAATGAAAGAAAATTGTTGCCTCATACTTGTAAACTTTGGTGCCGTGCAAATTTAAACGTTTTGCAATGAGCTCAATTATCCATTCTACCTGTATTTATGCAGTTAATGCAAATTTGGTTTCACCATACTTACAATACTGCTACAGGATTGGTGTATCTGTATTATTAGCCTTAAACGCACACTGCAAAGCAGCTTGGTTAATTAATACAACCCCACCAACATGATGTTTCATTGCTCAGTTCCAAAAAGTTCCTAGTGATTTGAGTTAGCTTGTTTCAGTCTGGGAGACTATTGTGGTGTGATCAATGACTCAGCGACCCAGGCCAAAAAAGGAATGTCTTCCAGAATCCCTTGTTTCTGATCGGTGATTAGTAACTGCAGCCGGATTAACACGGAATGACTATTGGGAGTTGTGATGTCCTCCACTATTAAATAACATGCCCAGTCTTGAGCTCTTAGATGAAGAATTGCTTATTTTACACTTAATATTAGTCTGCCAGCACTCCTGCAAGTCATCATTTCAAACCAGGGAAATTAGGAATGGAACTTAAATGGTAGCAGCCAAATCAGAAAAGCAACCCCGATTTTGACTCGAGGTACTAATTTTTAAGCCTCAATTTTGCTCCTCTCATAGAAGTAATGGTATTGTATTCAAATTCCAGTATCTGAAATAAAAACTTACCACGGGTAATAGGTAACTGTCCCATTGAACTTCAATGTTTTAACCACTACAGAAATTGCCATGACATTTAGTGATTAGTACTGCGAACTTACCAGCTGTGCCTTCGTCTGCTCTAATTCCAGCTCCAATTTCTTCTGTTGCAATTCAAGTAACTGTTTTTGTTTTGCTAACAGCTGTTGTCTTATAAACTGCTCTTGCTCCTGTGTTACGTTTTTCTGAGAGTCAGCAATGTTTTGTTTAGCTGAGTTTACAGGAGTAACAGTGGAACTTGAGGTGGTAGGTTCTTCAAGCTACGAGTAAGGAGAAAGTGAAGTTATGACCAGGGTATTCTACAATTCTCCAAGGAACTGCTACAAAAAGAAATGCCAAATAAGAGAAGCACCACAACATTTTGCAAATTGTCTTTATTAACACTCATGTCGTTTAATTTTGGCAACCACATTAAATCAACTTGGATGAGTAACATAAGCTGTACATGTTCCTTATGTTAGAGGTGAAATTCCTGTAATACTTACCGATCGGTTTAAAAACTTGGGATTTACATGAATGCTTGAACTATTCACATTTGGTGGCAAAGGCTTAATAGGCCATGCAGGATCTAGTTTGTTGACTTTGACGTCTAAGGCATATAGTTTCGTCAGTTGAAACATGTCATCCCATGTAGAGCGCAATTTAAACAAACTTTTTCTAGTGCTCTCATCCACCTAAGAACAAAACATTAATCCAGCTTTATGCAATGTTAAATGCCTTTTATATATTCTTATAAACATACCTATACAGATCCTGAAAGATACATCTGTTCATGACGAAGCACACTAATTTAAAATCTGCTTTGACAAATTTCAAAATCGGTCAAAGAATTTTGTTTTTGCTGGATGAAATGAAAATCGCTTGTCACAAGTAGGCTTCAATGACGTTACTGTGAAAAGCCCCTAGTCGCCACATTCCGGCGCCTGTTCGGGGAGGCTGATGCGGGAATTGAACCATGCTGCTGGCCTGCCTTGGTCATATTTAAAGCCAGCGATTTAGCCCAGTGTGCTAAACCAGCCAGTGATTAGCTCCTCTATTCCATCAGTTGAAGGTTATACTTAAAATTCCACATTTGGAGTGGGCACTTGATATCTAAGCAATTGCCTCCATCGTTGTTTTTAAATGATTCATGTGCACTTATGAAGTAACTGCACTCTAGTTTTATTTTTTTCAGGCAAGTTAGTTTAACTGATTTTGACTCAACCAAGCTTTCAGTCAGAGCACAAGATTACCCAAAATATAGTTTCCTTGTGTCCACAGGAGAGGAATGCCTAGGATACAACACTGCACAGTATGACGAGCTAAACTTGAAATGTTTATTTGTAATAAGAAAGTTTGTACAACCAGGATTATAGTCCAGCATATTATGACACAATATCATTCACCAGGGCACCTATAGGTTTATTATTGTACTTGAATTCAACTTGTCAAATGGATTTAATCAGGCTATAATTGAATATACCAGCCTGGAAAGAGAACAGGATGGTGTGATTGATTTAGACGGTCTTTTATCTCTGGGTTCAAATCCAGCCCAGACTGATGGGACTAGTTTCTTCTGTCTACAAGGAACCTGCGAAATAAATGTGAGCCTTTTCAATTCCACAAAACTCTAATTTAGTAGGCACTGGCAATCCCACTCGACCCCAGATTGGCTGGGGAGTGAAATGGGAAAATGGTTATGCTGGTGCAGGGGCAAGTTAGGGCCAAATAAACTGTTGTGTCAAAGCAGAGGGCTCTATATTGCATCTGGAGTCCTGGACGCTAACACTAGGTCTCTAACTAGTGAATGATTTAATTCCCTAGTTACATCACTTTGATAAGCACAAGAGAAAAATTATCTTCTAAATGGGAACGGTAAGACTAAGTGGCTTGAATGAGACAAAACAATTACAAAAATTGCATAATGATTTCAGTGAGAACTGCAAAAGCACCCAACTATATGCAGAGATGCAATTGCCCAATGTCTCAAATCGGTGACCTCTTTCAAATAAGTGTTCTCTCTTATTTGGTAATTCTTCAGTCTATATTTCCACTAAACTGCCATTTTTAGTTTGCTGCAAATTATTTAATAATTTATTTTTAAATACCAACCATCAACATTGTAATGCATTTTGTGCTGATTCTTCATATTAGCTGTAGTCATAAAAGGATAGCGCAAAATAGGTGTATTGAATATAGTTCTAATTCATCTAAACAATAAGGGTAAATGAAAATTTGCATTGGGATATATGCACTGAGCATAAATAATGCATCTATATAGGTTCAAGGCTAGCTGAAGTGGGGCCTGTTTGACAAAACTATATTAACATACAACTTAAATTAGGAGCCACAAGATTTCAATTACCAATAATTATTCAGTCTCCGTTAACAATCAGCAGGATCATTATTCAACATTAACTTAATTCTATCCAATGTAAAATAGTTTGAAAGGTTTAACCTTTTTCAACCAGCAGTTATATTGATAAACTTGAGTGGATGGGGGAGTGGTGGAAAACAAGGAAATAAATTTCCTTCACACTTTCATAGTTCCAACATAAACAATCTAGACAAGTGAAGAGTGATGTTGGAATAGACTCGTTTTCCATCCAGCACCAGACTGTACAAAAAGACTGAAAAAGATAACCGACACATCTCACCTACATAAATAAATGTACACATCTTCCATTAATAAGTTCAGAGATATCTACTTATCAAAACAGTTAAATACAATGTTATTCAGATTTAATCTAATGACAAAAGTATAGATACCTTTTCAAAAACACTAGAAAATATAGGACTTAAGTTTTGAGCAAACAGTGAAATATAGCTTCCTCCAACATTCTTCACAATGGAATCCATGAGGTACATTACTGGGAGCTTCTCTGAAGCTGGGGCCTGCAGCAATAGGAAAACTCAGAACATTAGGAAAACAAAGAAAAACAATCAGGACAAGGCATTCGTTTTTAAATCACAATGACACATGAAATATTTTATTGGAAGATGTTTGCAGTTGCTTGCAAAACTGTCCTAGAAATCTGCAATTCCTTAAATAAAAGTACACCAATTCAGTTACTTGACAGTGGCTGTGCAAACAACTTCAGAGTTTGGTCATTGACAAATATTTAAGAGAATTTTTCAATCACAGAAGTCGAGTGACTGAAAGCCTTATCTAGAATAGACACACGTCTATTATATCACTTCCACCTGTGGTGCTTCAAAGCAGATCTTCCATGTGCTTAAGAGTATCTGAAACTTTTAGCTGAAGATTTACAGTGCGATTTGCCAGCCATTCTTCATTTGAGCTACAGCAGAAATCAGTTGCATGATTAATTATTGGTATAAACTATTTTTTTTCCAGCTAAAACCAAGTAAAATCTGATTTTAAGTTTACATTATTTGAAATGTGTGCCTTCAGACCCAAAAGGATTGTGCTCAAGCTACTATGGTCTCCATCGTCCTTGCAGTTATTTGCAAAGAAGCATTTTCTCAAAGGATATATTCTATGGTTAATCGAATTAGTGAAGTGCAATTGCCATTGCACCCAAACATCAGCAATTCTACAATTTAGCTTCCTAATATTAACCACCTTCCACATGAGGACGGAGTTAACATAAAATGGTAATATACACACACTATACTCTAATCTAAACTTTATTGATCAACATTTCCAATTTTGAATGTGATATAAATTATTTTAAAAAGTTTGAAACAAAAAGTTGATGAAGTACCATCAGGAGCAACGGTACTTCATAATTGGACATTTCAACTCGCTTTGTTCAGTGAATAAAACATTTTGATAATGCACCCATATGTTACCCAATTACTTTCATGCAAATATAGTTAATTGTTCTATCAATTTCTCCCCTTCAAATTGAATTTAGAATTCCATATGAAAGGCAAACAAGTGTTGACATCCTGTTGATCTTTCGCGTACCTTCTCATCATGAAGACAACTCAACTATCATCCAGACCAATGAATTAAACTTGTGTTGGCATGAGATTCAACCACATGGAGCATCATTGCCATCATCAATCTTGCCCCCATCCAAAATTCACATTTTCCAACATGTTCTGGTTGCTTTTCCTATTTAGTGCAATAATGATGCAGTCAACTAAGGCGTAACTACCTAAGGCCACCTTATCAGCATAAGCCACTATGGTCAAATCTGGAATCTACTGCTCTTGATTTCCATCAGTTCTGAAGGATTATGGCCCACTACTCTGGAGGAGAATGGGACACCAGTAGACACAACTGTGTGTTAATTCAGTTCTGCACACAATTCCCTTCCACAAAAACAAAGTCTAATTATTTGTGTTTTTTTTTTAAAATGCAGCTCAACGTCAAAATGTTTAATGGATTTTGATAAACAAACGCATGCATCATAATACTTCACTGAAAGGTGACCACCTGCAACACAAATGCAGAAAGTACATGACATCCACCCTAGTTAGACAGGGTACTCTGTGAAATAACCTTAGTTTCTCTATACCAAAAAAATCTGCATAAAGATTCTACACCAGGATTACATAACTTGCACACAAATTTTGATCAGCTGCAAAATATTGAAAAATCCAAAAATCAACGTTTCGTTAATTGAGCTATTTATAAAATGAACAGCAGTGCATTTATCTGTACATTTCGATGGTACAGCAAGCTAATCTTCATGTAATAACATTAAACACCTTTGGATCGGTTGGGAGTCAAAAAGTGGTAGCTTGAAGTTACTACACTGTTTTCTGGCCAATGGAGAGGTACATAAATGCACATCAGCCCACAGATTCAAAGCCAGGAAACAGTTGTGCAACTGCACAGTTGAGCTTTCATTTTGTTGGCTGTCAAGTGAATTTTGGAAGTTGACCATCTGATGCTGACCTCAGTCCAAAATAGTATTGCTTATTGAATACTTGACATTGGAGATGGGCTGCAGAATAGTGCAGGTTAAAAGTTCAGAACCATATCTTTTGACATTCTTCTTCTTGCATTTTTCAGTCTTGTTTACAAAAGTAATGTCGATGATGCTCCAGGCTAGCCTACATCCATTCCAACTCAATGGTTTAATTTTTAAATGCACCGTATTTGTCACCTCCAGCTTAATTTCCTTCCACCAAAACACCTCAAGACAAAAGCAACAGGACATTATTTGAAATGTCGTTAGATTTACATCTGTAGGTGCAAGCTGAACACACCATTTGAGAACAAAAAAAACATGGAACCGGAATAAGATATATAATCTCATTTAGCATGTTACATCAAAAGCAAAAAAAGTTAACTCATTCGCCATGAGACTCCATTTAATATCTTCTCCACTGCAGTTCATGGCTTTCTTGAAGACAATATGTGACATTGCAAATGTGGAATGGGCACAGGCTGTGGCAACAGACCAATGGCATTCTGTAGTAGAATGTAAATGTCGTTTTTAACCGTGCACATGAGCAACTTCCAACATCTTTTATAATCCCACCTGCCTTCGAGAACTTAATTCTGCATCATTTGAATACTCCCATTATAAATTATGTTTATTTTATATGATGTACAGAAATAGATGTGCATCCTTACAGTTCAATGGTTTGCTGACCTTGCAATTTAAACACCATAATGGCCACATCTAGGGTTGTAAATATAAAACATGCAGTAATATGCTGCACTGTAGCAATTATTTATTAAGCACTCTAACAGCCTCTAGAACTAGTTTATCACTGCTCCTGGAAATCAGAGTCCATTCAGGCCAAGTCCAATTTTGATAAGTTTATAGAACCTGGATTGAGGAGGCTATTGTGGTGTTAACTGCTAGTGAACCAAGTGCAAAAATACCTTCCATTTTGAGTCAAAGGGTCTAGCTGCAATATGGCAGCCACAAAAAAATAATTGGCATTATTTGCTTAAAATGTCATGTAGTTAGTCACTTAACTTTCCCCAATCAAATGTACTTTGGTATGGTTGGTCTGGAGTAAAGATCCAGCAGGCATGACTATACGCAAATACAATGCAGCTTGGAAGATGTTTAGAACGAGCAAACACCCAACATAACCTCCACCAATTCTCCCCTTGGTAAGTTACGAAGAGGTCTTCATTTATTGAAGCATTTCTTTAAATACATAACTCCTGGTCAGGCAAAGCTTGGTTAAAAAACTAATCCTTCCCCATTTCCTTCAAATCTTAGTCGAAAATGATTTTCACCACATCCATGAAGCACACATTAAGGTGAAATGACACCGTGTAACGCCCAAAATATGAATCAGGCAACGCTGTTAGCATTTGCAATTAATTTCCCATTTAATGTATGAGTGTATCATGGTCAGGTGCCAATTGTGGCCATTCTGGTTATGCGCTGCAAGTGATCCACAATAGGAATCTCTTTAGCCAAGAGTAAACTTTCATATTCAATTTATTTCGTGGGATGAGGGCACCCCAGGCTAGGCCAGCATTTGTTGTCCATCAATGATTGCCCTCAAGGTGGTGGAGGTGAGCCGCCTTCTTGAACCACAGCAGTCCATGTGGTGCAGGAACACCACACCCATAGTGCTTTTAGAAAGGAAAATGCCGATTTCAGCAATTTGTCCCTTCAACTCCAAGATTGCTGGAACTAAACAAGTTCAAGAATATATCAGGCTGTTGAGATATTAGCGCCACTATGAAGAGTCAAATGGGAGTTTCCAGTGCAAGAACAGCAGGAATATGGACAGGTCAAAAAAATTGGGTGTAGGGCAGGTATCATATACCTCCTGCGCCAAGAAAGGATTGTGTTTAATCACAAGAGACTGGCAATATTTTTCAATTGATAAAAACAGAGATGTTGCTCAGCAATGTTAAAATGAAGGTTAACGATTTTATTAAAATATTGTGGATGAATATAAAAGATTATCGGGTTCTATGGAGAATGCCAGTTTACCTTATTGAGCTTGGTTCCTATTCCAGTGATATACTGAAGGAATTACAGAAGTGAACTATTTATGCAGACAACAAGAACGTCACACATCAATTCCATCGAGTTGGAGAATTAAGTGAAAGTGGAATTAATTAAGTGAAAGTGGCACACAAGCTATAGGCACCATAATAATTCATTAAATTAATTTTAGGGAATTGGTCATTTTTGTTTTCGAAACTAAACCAGGAAAGGCAGTTGGATCCAGAAGGTGAAACTAATGTCATGGTCATTAAGCCATTGTCAGGTGAAAATGGCCACCGGTGTAAATCCAGGACCAGAAACATCACATTAGTGAAGTAGTTTGCAACAGCACAAGCACCAGTTGCGGCACCCAACTTGATCCAGCAACTTTTGCTTAAAAATCAAGAACACTTTCAACAGAGATCAACAAAACTGAACACTCAAGTGGGCTGAGGATTCATAGCAAAATTATAAAAATCAGCTAATCTTGTGTTTTTTGCCTAATGTTAAATAGGCTTAGTGCAAAATTGAAATTATGCCTCAACTCAAGGTCATTGCGCTTGATTAACTGTTTTGAGGCAGGACAGTCCTAACGCTGGTCTAGCCCTATAAAATATATACCAGTGCAAATCTGTTGTGTAAAAGCATCATTAACGGAAATGGCAAATTGATCCAAGGACTAATCAAGAATGCCTGATCTGGTCCAAAATAACTGCTTCAAATTTAGTAAATATATTTCAAATTAATGGCAGTTATCGCTTCAATTAAAACAAAGACGGCTTTAAAAAATCTCAAGTGAATGGAAATAAAAATGGTGCATTTTGCATAACCGCAAAACAAATTCAAATTGGTTGAACAAGTGAATTTGAACAGTTCTAAAGAAGTGGCGTTGTTAAAATTACACTTGCTTCTATTCTGGCACCCATATGTTCCAAGTTGGTTAGAGCAAGGTAATATCATAGATTTATGGCAAAATAATCGGAATCTATAGCACTATTGCTGTGGGTGGATTTTTCTGATGTGATTTTAAGGTGTCACTGAAATGGATGTGTCTAGAATCCAGGAACCTGAAACAAAACCAATGGGAAAATACAACAGAAGCTGAATATCAGTCCAGAAATTGAATCTTCACAGGCATCTTTTAGTTTCAATCGTCATGCTGCAACTGGTCAGATCCATAGAATTGTGTCATCCTTCTTTCCTAAAATACATACAAGTCCTCATCTCACCATAAGTATTCAGTTTTGTGATAAATTTGCTGTTGAAAGAAAATCAATGAAACACTATAATGAAAACCTTGTAAGTCTGCGAAAGAAATAAGACAAAAGAACGTATTTCATTTTCTTTATTAACATTTTTTTCAAAGAACCAGTCATTTAAACAGTTTACCATTTAGAGCACGTTAAATAAGAACTAAACGCATCTCTTAGTCTGAAGAACTTAAAACTAGCTCTGGCCCAGTTACAAAGTCAAACCCCCAACTACACTATTGTTTATGTTCGATTAATTTCAATTTACGTTAGGAATATATTCAAACTAAAAGGTAAGCAAGAAAACGTGAACCTCTTAACTAACGACGAATAAAGCGGATCGCAAAGGTTTAAATGGGGCGACAATTTCTCTCCGGGACTCCAAAATTTAAACTACATAAATAAGTATAAGTCAACACTAGAAATACCCGATTTAAACACGCGAGGCTTAACAAGAGGTTTAGTGGACTAAGTAATTATAACACCAACATGGCGTCTGTTGCGGTCTGGGTGTGGGTGCAGCTTTTCTTGCACAGTGTCGGATCTTGCGTCTGAACCGCAACAAGCCGCTGGGCCGGAGTGAGTGAGGATGGAGCAGCTCCGGGGCGGCGATTCAGAAACCTCACTCGCCCTGAATAATACTTGGGCTCCGCTCCACACCTAAATCTAAAAAAAAACGGCCCTCGGCTAACAGCGCCCCGGGAGGAGATTATTTATTAAGAAAAATGTGGATTCTTTAAAAAACAACACCAAGGTTTTTTTTTTTTAAAAGTATGAGACGCGGCCAACACGTTGGGTCGGGCTGGCGTCTGATCGGTTGGGAGGAAGCTCGGCCTTTGTGCGCCAGCCCTGGGCCTCGCCGCCATCTTGATCAATTACAACACCGACAGAGAGGGTGTGGGGCGGGTGAAAAGAGACTCGGCGGATCACTGAGGCGACCATCAAACAAATACTTTTATATATTTTTTAAAAAACTCCGAATTCCTTTTTCAGCTCAAAAAAAATTAAAATAAAAACAAAAAAAAACTGATTTTAAAAACCTTGGTTATTTGTGCTTCGATTAACTTGACGATTTCCAGCGAGTACTTCAGGTTCTCTTCGGCCAGGATGGTCAGGTTGTTGATGTGGGGTTTGCTGTTGAAAGTCAGGTCTTCGAGCGACGACTGGTATTCTTTACAGGCGTCCGCCTTGGCTGTGTCTTCCGCCATCGTCGTTACGATTTAATTTTAAACTTGCGTTCGCTGATTGCTTTTAATTAACAAAAGAACGGATTCCCTTCGAATACAAGTAGTTATGTTCTAAATTTACACATGGTGTGGAAGTCCTTCCTCAAAAAAACAGGAGAAAAACAATACTAAACTGCCCTCAACAGCTCAATCCTCTCTCTTCTCCTAATACAAAATGGCGGCCGTGCCCAGTTAAACTATTCACAGGCGTCACAATAGAGAGTGATCACATCCAGAACCCATTGGCTGCCGTCCTGACCGACACAATCCGGCCGCATCCCATTGGTTGCATGGGCAGTATTTAGCGCCAGCATTGTGACGATCCACGATGTACGACAGCTGATTGGTGCTTCCTGCGGGAGCTCTGGTCTCTCTGTATTCCTCCGGTGGTGATTGGCTGGGTGGCGGCTCAGGAGGAGACTGACGTCGATGTCATCGGGCCACGTGGATTCCCGGCAAGGCCGGATGTGGACACGTGACCGACCCCACATTGCACACGGCTTTTGCTGGAGGAGAGAGTCACGACAAGGACAGTCTTGTGTTTTTCAATTCTGGAAGACATTTTGTAATCCTACTTGATGTTTTTCAACACCCTACTGATTAGACTTCATTGAAAACGTAATGACTTATTGAAATAATTGCCCATAATACATTATTTGAATTCATTGTTTTATTTTCTCCGTTCCCTGCCTTCAAATGAAAATATCCCCAAAGGAAGCTATTGATGTCATACAGGCATGGTAACCAGTAAGGAAATTCCCAAATGACACAATGTGAGCTGCTGGAGAAAATACAGTCACCGTTTATTATTTGCCAGTATTTTTCCTACTTCGTAGTTTAAAATATAAACATTGATGGCATGTTTCGAGATTTTTAAACTGTTTACCAGGGAAAATATTAGAAACAAATGTTGCATTTAAAGCTTGTGTTTAAAACGTATTCACATAATTGTGTTATTTCTCAACAAAGCCTTGAACCATTTGTGCATCTCACACAAGCTAGGATGTTTTCCATGGTAAAAGCATATTATAAATGACATTTGTTCTGATGAGAAGCACCTGGTTATTGTGTTTCCTGCAGGTTAAATGCCACTATGTAATCTGTTAGCAAATGATAGGGAAGGAAGTATGTATCTTGGTGTTAAATAGTAACAACATAATGGCATAATACTTGAAAACAGGACCACAAGTATTCAGGCAAAACTCCTGCAAGATCAATGTTGATGAACTGGCCACTGTGTCTGCATGACTGAAAATCGTCTCCCCTGCAAGGTCCTGCTCTCAGGCTGAACTTCAAAGAAAGACAACTTCAAAGACACTCAAAAACCCACCTTGAAGTGCAGCAGCTTTGATGTAATAGCTGGAAGGAACCTGTACCAATCACTTAGAATGGAGACAGCATGTCCATGAAGCTGCATCATGCTTTGAGATTCAACGCCTTATTGATGAGACAGAGCAACGGTAGGGGAAGAAAGACAAAGAAGCAAATCCTACACTCTGGATCCTACTGCCTCCTGAGGCAGCCTGCCCCATATACCTAAAAATAAAACTGGCCAACTCAGTCACATGATACATGGCAGAAACTCATAACCCTGAGTAGAAGACATCCTTGGATCAAGGAACAGTTGACCATTGTCAGTAGAAATTTTAATATTAACAGAATCCAAATAAGGATGACTAAATTAAGTGAGTCTGTTCAGTATTGGTGCTCTGTAGATTCATTTGTACTGAAGAACAAAGGAACTCGCTGATACATACCTGTCTAATCTTAATGTTCTCTAGACCCATATTTAAAATATTTGGAGAGGTATGTGAGGACACATCCAAAGTGCCTAAATGTCCAGTTTAGATCATAAGGAGGTACTATTGGTACACCTCTTGGTTATGTAATTGGGGATTGTGATCGTACTCCACATAAATGTTAGGAAAGCCATTTACCTAAGTGACTGATCATAGAATAGCAAAGCACAAAAGGAGACCATTCAGTTCACCATGTCTGCTGACTCTTTCAAAGAGCAAACTGGTTCGTCTCACTATATATGCTCCCCTTCCCCATAACCTTATAATTTATTTAACCTTATCTAATTCCCAACAGAAAATACTGGACAATCTTAGCAGGTCTGACAGCATCTGTGGAGAGAGAAGGAGGAGCAGACAGTACTTCTTCAGGGATAGGCATTCCTGGAATGAAGTGACGGTGAATTAATAATAATAAACTTTATTAGTGTCACAAGTAGGCTTACATTAACACTGTATTGGAGTTACTGTGAAAATCCCCTATTCGCCACACCACGGCGCCTGTTCGGTTACACTGAGGGAGAATTCAGAATGTCCAATTCACCTAATAAGTATGTCTTTCGGGACTTGTGGGAGGAAATAGGAGCACCCGGAGGAAACCCATGCAGACACAGGGAGAACGTCCAGACTCCGCACAGACAGTGGCCCAAGCCAGCAATTAAACCCACTAAGATAAAAGCAAATTACTGAGGATGCTGGAATCTGAAGCAAATACAAGAAAAATCCAACAGGATTTCCATTATATCTCATCTTATTTCCAGTTCTCTCTAGCTTTGACAAAGAATCATCCAAACTCAAAACGTTGGCTCTTCTCTCTCCACAGATGCTGTCAGACCTGCTGAGGATGTCTGGCATTTTCTGTTTTTGTTTCAGATTCCAGGATCCACGGTAATTTGCTTTTATCTAATTACCTTTTGAAATCTACTATTAACTTTGTGTCCACTACCCTGTCAGCCAGTGCATTGCAAATTTTAATTGCTCATTATGTAAAGTTTTTTTCTCAAATTCCCTTTGCTTCTTCTGCAAGTCATCTTAAATCAGTGTCCTTGGTTATCAACCCTTCAGACATTGGAAGCAATTTTTCCTTATTTACTCTATTTGAACCCTCAACAAATTAAAATACCTATATCAAATCCCCTCTTAGATTTCTCTGTTCTATGGAGAACATCCACAGTTTCTACCGTCTATCAATGCAACTTTAATCACTTGCCCTGGAACCATTCTGATAAATCTCTTCTGTAATTGCTAAAGCCTTCACATCTTTCCTAAAACGTGATTGCAAGAATTGGTCACAACATGTGAGAAATTGCCTTGAGCTTGCTCAGCCATTCAATAAGATCATGGTTGAACTTTATATCAACTTCATGTTCCAGTCCTATCTCCATATTCCTTGATCCTCTTAGTGCTGAAAAATCTATCGATCTCAGTCTTGAACACACTCATCAACGAAGCATCCACAACCCTTTGGGGTTGATAATTGCAAAGATCCACAATGCGTAGTGAAATCGTTTCTCATTTTAGTCCTAAATGACCAAGACCATACTCTGAGACTATGATCACTTGCTCTAGACTTTCAGTCAGGCAAAATCTCCACTCAGCATTTATCATGTCTTTCCCTCTGAGAATGTTATATATTTCAATGAGATCACCTCTGATTCTTCTAAGTTCTGGAAAATATAGACCCACCCTACTCGATCTATGCTCATAGGACAGCCCTCTCATCTCAGGAGTTAACCAGTTAACCATTTTGTAACTTGTCTGAGTCAAGTATATCCTTTTGATCAAAAGTGGACACTGTACTCCAAGTGTGGTCACACCAAAGCCCTTGTATAATTCAGTTAGGTTTCCTCAATACACTAACCTCCTTGCAACAATGGCTAATATGCTGTTTGCTTTTCTCATCATCATCTGTTCTGTTAACTTCCTGTGATTTGTATAATAAAGACCAGAAAATCTCTCTGAATATCAGCTTTTGCTGGTCTCTCAGCTTTTAAATAATGTTCTGCGTTTCCATTCTTCCCACCAGAGTGAATGGCTTCACACTTTCCCATATTATACTTAATCTAGCACTTTGCTAGCTGGAGCCGAGTTAATGTTAAATATGGATCTAGCATAAATTCCTTGCTTTTATACTCTGTGCCTCGACAGCATTTATAAAGCCCAGGATATCATAGAACATACAGTACAGAAGGAGGCCATTCGGCCCATCGAGTCTGCACCGACCCACTTAAGCCCTCACTTCCACACTATCCCTGTTACCCAATAACCCCTCCTAACCTTTTTTGGTCACTAAGGGCAATTTATCATAGCCAATCCACTTAATCTGCACGCTTTTGGACTGTGAGAGGAAACCGGAGCACCCGGAGGAAACCCACGCAGACACGGGGAGAACGTGCAGACTCCGCACAGACAGTAACCCAGCAGGGAATCGAACCTGGAACCCTGGCGCTGTGAAGCCACAGTGCTAATCACTTGTGCTACCGTGCTGCCCTTATGTGTTTTATTAATTGATTTATGGGTGGCACAGTGGTTAACACTGCTGCCTCACAGCACCAGGGACCCAGGTTTGATTCCAACCTCGGGTAACTGTATGGAGTTTGTATGTGTGGTAGTCAGTATTAGAGGTATTACGGTACTCTGTAATGCCGGAAGACCATTGGTGTAGAAAGTACTCTGTTCTCATTGGTTAAGCCTGTCTGCTAGCTCCTCCCGGCAAGGCAGGGTATAACAGCCCGTGTCGCCCCAGCAGCTGCCTTCTGTACCTGCGCTGCTGGGGGAAACATCTAGTGTAATAAAGCCTTCAATTGTCTCCAATCTCGCTTCTGGAGTCATTGATCTAGCATCAATTTATTACACTAGATTTTAAAGAATGGAGCTCCGAATCAAGCCAGAGTGTCTGCAACTCAGCCCCCACGCGGCAAACTCAGCGGCAACCTTCAAGCACTGGCTGGCATGCTTCAATGGATATCTCAGGATGCCCGAAAACACACCCACGGAAGACCAGAAACTACAAATTCTGCACTCGAGGGTGAGCCCAGAGATCTACACCCTCATCGAGGATGCGGACAATTTCGAGGCCGCAATAGATCTGCTGAAAGGACATCATATTCGCCCTGTGAACCAGGTCTATGCTCGGCATCTACTAGCAACGAGGCGACAAATCCCTGGGGAATCACTGGAGGAGTTCTACCGTGCGCTCCTGGTGTTGGGGAGTAACTGCAGCTGCCCGCAAGGTTCGTCGAGCGACCACACAGAACGTTTGATCCGGGACGCTTTCGTTGCAGGTATGCTGTCCTCCAAAATCCGCCAGCGATTGCTGGAGAAAGAGACACTAGGCCTCTGTGGTAGTCTGTGTTAGGAGGATTACGATACCTAGTAATGCCAGAATACCATTGGTGGAGAATGTACTTGTTCCCATTGGATAAGCTTGTATGCTAGCTCCGCCCTGCAAGGAGGGGTATAAGAGCCCGTGCCGCCCCAGCAGCTTTCTTCTGTACCTGCACTGCTGGGGGAAACATCCAGCGTATTAAAGCCTTCAATTGTCTCCAATCTCGTTTCTGAGGTTATTGATCGTGCATCAATTTAATACGCTAGATTTAAAAGAATGGAGCTCCGAATCAAGCCGGAGTGTCTGCAACTCAGCCCCACGCGGCAAACACAGCGGCAACCTTCAAGCACTGGCTGGCGTGTTTCAAACGGATATCTCAGAACGGCCGAAAACACACCCACGGGAGAACAGATACTTCAAGTCCTGCACTCGAGGGTGAGCCCAGAAACCTACACCCTCATCGAGGACGTTGTCGATTTCGATGCAGCAATGGAGCTGCTGAAAGGACATTATATTTGCCCTGTAAACCAGGTCTATGCGCGACATCTGCTAGCGACGAGGCGACAAATCCCTGGGGAATCACTTGAAGAATTCTACCGTGCGCTCCTGGTGTTGGGGAGAAACTGCAGCTGCCCGCAAGTTTCGGTGAGCGACCACACAGAACGTTTGATCCGGGACGCTTTCGTTGCAGGTATGCTGTCCTCCCAAATCCGCCAGCGATTGCTGGAGAAAGAGACACTAGGCCTCAAGGAGGCATGGGCCCTTGCCGGCTCCCCAAATGTGGCCTCCCGAAACGCCCGCGCTTGCATCCCCGACCACGGGCCAGCGCCCTGGGCAGCGTGGAACCCCCCCCCCCGCAGCCGACCCCGAGGCATCTCCCATCACCCCACAAGCTTGTGCTGCAAGACGGCCTGGCAACCCGGGAGGCTGCTATTTTTGTGGGCAAGCCAAGCACCTCCGACAGCGCAGTCCGGCCCGTGCATCCACCTGAAAGGGATGCGTTAAAAAGGGCCACTTCGTGGTGCTATGCCAGGCCCGGGCGGTTGCTGCGGTCTCCGGCGGTGAATACGGACCGCCACCACAACCCTCTCCACGGTCCCCGTACAGCCAGCGGGCGCCGCCATCTTCCTCCTCCAGGGCCACGTGCTGGCTTCGGGTGCCGCCATCTTGTCCTGCGGACACCACGTGCGATGGATGGGCGCCGCCATTTTGTGCGCCTCCAGCCATGTGCGACCAATGGTCGCCGCCATCTCGGATGGACTCCCAGGACCCCAGCTTGGCTGACCACACGCCGCCCGAAGAAAACATCCCACTGCTGCCACGACTAGCCTCGGTGACCCTGGACCAGTCTCGGCCCCGAACACTCTCGACTGCAACGACAACGGTGCTTATCAATGGGCATGAAACGTCCTGCCTGATCGACTCTGGGAGCATGGAAAGCTTCATACACCCCGACACGGTAAGGCGCTGTTCTCTCCCCGTCCACCCCGTTAATCAAAAAATCTCCTGGCCTCCGGATCTCACTCAGTAGAGATCATGGGGTTTTGTGTAGCGAACCTCACGGTCCAGGGAAGGGAGTTCAAAAACTACCGACTCTACATTCTTCCCCACCTCTGCGCTGCCACACTCCTAGGGTTGGACTTTTAGTGCAACCTCCAAAGTCTAACTTTCAAATTCGGCGGCGCTATACCCTCCCTCACTGTCTGCAGCCTCGTGACCCTCAAGGTTGATCCGCCTTCCCTGTTTGCGAACCTCACCCCGGATTGCAAACCTGTCGCCACCAGGAGCAGACGGTACAGTGCCCCGGACCGGATCTTTATTAGGTCAGAGGTCCAATGGTTATTGAGGGAAGGTGTCATTGAGTCTAGCAACAGCCCCTGGAGAGCTCAAGTAGTGGTTGTAAAGACCGGGGCGAAGCATAGGATGGTCATCGACTACAGTCAGACCATCAACAGGTTTACGCAGCTTCTCCCCCGCATATCCGGCCTGGTCAACAGGATCGTGCATTACAAGGTCTTCTCCACGGTGGATCTTAAGTCCGCCTACCACCAGCTCCCCATCCGCACCAGTGACCGCAAATACACTGCCTTCAAAGCAGATGGGCGGCTCTACCACATCTTAAGGGTTTCCTTCGGTGTCACTAACGGGGTCTCGGTCTTCCAACGAGAGATGGACCGAATGGTTGACTGGTACGATTTACGGGCCACATTCCCGTACCTCGATAATGTCACCATCTGCGGCCAGGACCAACAGGACCACGACACCAACCTCCGAAAATTCCTCAAAACCGCAAAAATCCTAACCTAACGTATAACAAGGATAAATGCGTGTTCAGCACCGACCGCCTAGCCATCCTCGGCTACGTAGTGCGTAATGGAGTGATAGGCCCCGACCCTGAATGCATGCGCCCCCTTATGGAGTTCCCCCTCCCGCACTGCTCCAAGGCCCTGAAGCGCTGCCTAGGTTTTTTGTCTTACTATGCCCAGTGGGTCCCCAACTATGCGGACAAGGCCCGTCCACTGATCCAATCCACAGTTATTCCCCTGTCGATAGAGGCCCACCAGGCCTTCAGCCGCATCAAAGCAGACATTGCAAAGGCCACGATGCATGCCATCGACGAGTCCCTCCCCTTCCAGGTAGAGAGCGACGCGTCCGACGTAGCTCTTGCGGCCACCCTGTGGCGAACCACTCTAATAGGAGATGTAAGGTAGGACCTGCAGTACAGGTTCGCCGGTAGCTCCTGCCAGCTGGCTCCGCCCATGCAGAACTGTATAAATATGCATGACCTCCAGTGCCCTGCCATTTCGCCAGCTGCAGCAGGAGGCCACGCATCTGACTGTAATAAAGCCACAGTTGTATCCAACTTTAGTCTTTGTGCAATTGATCGTGCATCAATTTATTACAGTCAGATTTTCCACAGAATGGATATCAGAATTAAGTCCGATCGCCTGCAGCTGGATCCGCACTCGCCCAACGCCAGAAAAGACTTTACTCACTGGCTAGCATGTTTTGAGGCCTACATCAACGCGGCGGACCCCGAGCCAACGGAGGCTCAGAAGATCAACGTCCTGTACTCCAGACTGAGCTCCAGCGTGTTCCCGTTGATCCAAGCTGCCACGAATTACACACAACCAATGGAACTCCTTAAGGAACACTACACGCAGAAGGCGAACACGCTCTTCGCCAGGCATGTGCTCGCCACCCGCTCGCAACTACCTGGTGAGGCCATTGAAAACTTCTGGCGGGCCCTAATTCCACTCGTCTGGGACTGTGACTGTCAGGCCGTTACGACCGCCGAACACGCGAATCTCCTCATGCGCGATGCCTTCCTGACGCGGATTGCGTCGGACCGCATCCGAGAACGATTACTGGAAGGGGCCAAGCTCGAACTGGCGGAGACGAAAACCTTGGCGCTCTCCATGACGGTCGCATCCCGTAACGTACAATTGTATCCCTCCCGCCGTGCTGCCCACCCTTCTACTCCTTCCTACCCCCTCCTGGACCCCGCCGACGACCTCCTCAGCCGGGGCCCTGCCTTCCCCATATGCCTGCGCCGCACGCTGATCCGCGTACCCCGGGGGTCTACGCTACTAATTCTGCGGTCAGCAGAAGCACCCCCACCAACACTGCCTGGCCCGCACTGCAGTTTGTAAAGCCTGCAGTAAAAAGGGCCACTTTGCGGTGGTGTGCCAGGCCTGCGCAGTTGCTGCAATCGCGCCCGCTATCGCCCCCTCCCCCACACTAGACGCACAATGGGAGCCGCCATCCTCTCCTCCCGGGTCAATGTGGGACCAATGGGCGCCGCCATCTTGTCCCCCTTCGGCCATGGGCGCCGCCATCTTGTCCCGACCCCGCAATGTGCGCACCATGGGCGCCGCCATCTTGTCCCCCACAGGGTCTCTGGACATCCCTACATCGGAACCGCACACACTCGCCACCCGAAGCATCCGATGGCTACCCGCAGCTTGCTTCGATGACGCTGGACCAATCTCGCCCTCACAACCTGGCCACTGTGTCGACGACGGTTAAAATCAACGGCCACGCGACCACGTGCCTGCTGGACTCTGGGAGCACCGAAAGCTTCGTTCACCCAGATACGGTAAGGTGGTCCAGCCTGCCAATCAAAGGATCTCCCTAGCCTCCGGATCCCACTCCGTCCCGATCCGAGGCTTTTGTACAGTCACCTTCGCGGTCCAGGGCGTAGGGTTTAGTAACTTCCGCCTCTATGTCCTTCCTAATCTCTGCGCTGCACTCCTGTTGGGCCTACACTTCCAGTTCAACTTCCAGAGCCTCACCCTCAAATTCGGCGGGCCCTTACCCCCCTTACCGTTTGCGGTCTTGCGACCCTCAAGGTCGATCCCCCCTCCCTTTTTGCCAATCTAACTGCGGATTGCAAGCCCGTTGCCACTAGGAGCAGACGGTACAGCACCCAGGACAAGACCTTCATCAGATCCCAAGTCCAGCGGCTGCTTAAGGAGGGTATTATCGAGGCCAGCAACAGCCCCTGGAGAGCCCAAGTGGTAGTGGTTAAAACTGGGGAGAAACACAGGATGGTCGTGGACTACAGCCAGACCATCAATCGGTACATGCATCTCGACACAGACCCCGTCCCACGCCTATCTGATATGGTCAATCAGATTGCGCAGTACCGGGTCTTCTCAACAATTGACCTGAAATCCGCCTACCACCAGCTCCCCATCCGGAAGTCGGACCGGCCATACACTGCCTTCGAGGCGGACGGTCGCCTCTACCACTTCCTTAGGGTTCCTTTCGGTGTCCCAAATGGGGTCTCGGTCTTCTAAAGAGAGATGGACCGAATGGTCGACCAGTACGGTTTGCGGGCCACCTTTCCATCCTTAGATAATGTCACCACCTGCGGCCATGACCAGCAAGACCAGGATGCCAACCTCGATAAATTCCTCCGCACTGCCACTCTTCTCAACCTGACCTATAACAAAGAGAAGTGTGTGTTCAGCACGACCCGGTTAGCCATTCTCAGCTATAGAGTCCAAAACGGACTTCTCGGGCCCGACCCCGACCGCAAGCGCCCCCTCATGGAACGTCCCCTCCCCCACTGCCCCAAGGCCCTCAAACGCTGCCTGGGGTTCTTTTCCTACTCCGCTCAGTGGGTCCCAAACTATGCGGATAAGGCCCGCCCACTCAATCAGTCCACCCAATTTCCCCTTGCGGCCGAGGCACAATATGCTTTCGCCCGCATCAGAGCAGACATCGCCAAGGCCAGGATGCACGGAGTGGACAAGGCACTGCCTTTGAAAGTAGAAAGCGACGCTTCAGACGTCGCCCTTGCCACCACTCCAAACCAGGCAGGCAGACACATGGCATTCTTTTCCCGCACCCTTCATGCCTCTGAAATTCGACGCTCATCCGTCGAAAAGGAGGCCCAAGCTATCGTTGAAGCTGTCGGCATTGGAGGGATCACCTGGCCGGTAAGAGATTCACTCTCCTTACGGACCAACGGTCGGTAGCCTTCATGTTCAATAACACACAGCGGGGCAAGATCAAAAATGACAAAATCTTGCGGTGGAGAATCGAGCTCTCCACCTATAATTACGAGATCTTGGATTTCAAAGGGCCCCTCCCCTCCACCGACCATAACACGTACATTCTCAGCGTGGCCGATGAGTACTCCAGATTCCGCTACGCCATCCCACGCCCCGATATGACGTCTGCCACCATCATCAAGGCCCTCAGCACCATCTTCGCTCTGTTCGGTTTCCCCGCCTACATCCACAGTGACAGGAGATCCTCATTCATGAGTGATGAGCTGCGTCAGCTCCTGCTCGGCAGGGGTATAGCCTCCAGCAGGACGACCAGCTACAAACCCCGGGGAAACGGGCAAGTAGAACGGGAGAATGGGACGGTTTGGAGGTCCGTCCAGCTGGCCCTACAGTCCAGGATCCTCCCAGCCTCTCGCTGGCAGGAGGTCCTCCCTGACGCTCTACACTCAATCCGGTCACTATTGTGCACCGCAACTAATAACACACCCCATGAACGTGTTTTTACCTTCCCCAGGAAGTCCACATCCAGGGTGTCGCTCCCGACTCCAGGACTGGTCCTTCTCCGTAGGCACGTCCGACTCCACAAGGCGGACCCCTTGGTGAACATGGTTCACCTGCTCCACGCCAACCCTCAATATGCCTACGTTGAGTTCCCAGACGGCCGCCAAGATACTGCCTCACTCAGGGACCTGGCACCATCAGGTTCCACCCCAACACACACCCCCACCAATGCGCCCCCCCCCCCCACCTCCCACCGCGCCGCCCATATTGACCCCACCAGACCACCCCCCCCTCTCCTTTTCTGCACAAGAGGACAAAGAGTACTTCTGCAGGCTCCCAGAGTTCCCCGATGACAGGCCAGCATCAGTACCGCCACCGCCGCCATCAGTGTCACCTCCACCACCGCCAGCACCGACTTCGCCGCCACCGTTACGCCACTCCCAACGAAGAACCAAAGCACCGGACCGTCGACATGGACTTTTTTTTCCCTACCACTGTACATAATTGCACTAATTGTATATAGTTTCACGTCAACCCCGCCGGACTCATTTTAACATTGTGGTGAACCACTGTAATAGGAGATGTAAGGTACGACCTGCACTATAGGTTTGCCGGTAGCTCCTGTCGGCTGACTCTGCCCACGGAGAACTGTATAAATATGCATAACCTCCAGTGCCCTGCCATTTCGCTAGCTGCAGCAGGAGGCCACGCATCTGACTGTAATAAAGCCACAGTTGTACCCAACTTTAGTCTTTGTGCAATCAGTCTACTCTCCACCATCAGCAAATTGATGGATGGAGTCATCAACAGTCCTAACAGGTGGCACTTAGGCATAAATAACCTGCTCACAGACGCTAAGTTTGGGTTCCGCCAGGGTCACTCAGCTTCTGACCTCATTTCACCCTTGTTTCAAACATGGACAAAAGAGCTGAATGCCAGAGGTGAGGTGAGAGTGACTGCCCTTGATGTCAAGGCAACATTTGACCGAGTATGGCATCAAGGAGCCCTAGCTAAATTGGAGTCAATGGGAATCAGGGGGAAATCGCTCCGCTCATTGGAGACATACCTGGCACAAAGGAAGATGGTTGTGGTGGTTGGAGGTCAATCATCTCAGCTCCAGGACATCACTGCAGGAGTTCCTCAAGGTAGTGTCCTTGGCCCAAACATCTTCAGCTGCTTCATCAATGACCTCCCTTCGATCATAAGGTTAGAAGTGGGGATGTTTGGGGATGACTGCACAATGTTCAGCAACATTCGCGACTTCTCAGATAATGAAGCAGTCCATGTACAAATGTAGCAAGACCTGGACAATATCCAGGCTTGGGATGACAAGTGGCAAGTTACATTCGTGCCACACAAGTGCCAGGCAATGACCATCTCCTACAAGAGAGGATCTAACCACCACTCCTTGACATTCAATAGCATTACCATTGCTGAATCCCCCACAATCAACATCCTGAGGGGTTACCATTGATCAGAAACTGACTAGCCATATTAATACTATGGCTACCAGGGCTGGTCAAAGGCTAGGAATCCTACGGCGCGTAACTAACCTCCTGATCCCCCAAAGCCTGTCCATCATCTGCAAGGCACAAGTCATGAGTGTAATGGAATACTTTCCACTTGCCTGGATGAGTACAGCTCCAACAACACTCAAGAAGCTCGACACCATCCAGGACAAATAAGCCCACTTGATTGCTCTCCCTTCCACAAACATTCAAACCAGTCCTGGCGGTGGGGCCCATGACGCTCACAACCTCTACCACCTGTGCCCAGGCACGGTGAACGACAGTGGGCGGCAGCCTTCTTTCCACCTAGGATGGCCCGCCTCTCCTCCACGGCGTCCATCAGGGTCTCCAGCACTGAGTCTGCGCTCCAGGGTGCCGCTCTCTGTGCTGCCATCTTGTTGGCTGGGATGAATCTGTGTGGGGAGTGGAATGCTAAAATATGGCTGCAGCTTGTCAGCCTCGTGAGTGGAAATCCTTACCCCGGCAAATCGAACACCGTTTTTCATTGGAATCGCTCAAGTTCCATATGGCGCCAGTGCTAGCCCATTAACGGATCATGAATTCTTCCGGGACCGGTGTCAATTTAGTTGTCATAGAAGTCCACCAATTCAATCCTGGTGTAAACACTTATTCTCTGAAACGCAGAATTCCACCCACTATGTTTGCACATAGTGACTCTCACATTGCTAACCTTGACAAATCTAAAATAATTTGATCCATTAAGTCCCCAAATATTTTCCATTTTTAACGAACAGTTCCACGTAAAATGCTCTCATCGAAGGATAATCATACTGGAAAATCTGTTATCTAAATTTCCTTCCCTTCTATCTGTCTTATTTTGTGTGTGGTTTTCTTTCATCCCTTCAACGTCTCTTGCATTTTCTCACCTGTTTCTCTCTGTTCCCTGTGTACATCTCTCTCTTTCCATCCCATGGTTACCTCTTGTCTCTTTCCTTTCAGTTCTTGTGTCTGTCTCCTTTCTGTCATTTCTGGGTTTGTCTACTTTCCTTTTCAATTTAATTTTTTTCTCATTTGTTCATTCCTCCTTTCCACTTTTTCTTTTTCTCCTCTTTTCTAATACTCCTTTTGTTCTCTGCCGCTTCTGTACCTCTCAAAGGTTTTTGTCTTGTTATGCTTCCTTCATAGCTTTTCCCTCTCTCCTTTTGGCTTTTCTCTCTCTTGTTTAGGAGGTGTGTGTATTGTGGGATTGAGGATGGGGGAAGTTGGGAGTAATCCCCAGAGGCAGTAGCAGTATATTGAGGTCAGTTCAAGGCAAGTACAAATTGGAGTAAACAATAATGGTAATCAGCGTTGCAGTGAACGATTCAAAGAAACCACATTCACAAGCCAGAAGAGGAACAGGGATTGATCTAAGATTAGTTTGATCCATTAGCAACCAAAGGATTGATGAATTGGCAAGAAGTCAGTGGAATTGATCTCAGGAAGCTACTGGAGAAACAAAGGGTGATCCGGGGTTACAGTGGAGACGCAATAACATTTAGGAATACTTTGAAGAAAAGTAGAACACAGCCCAACTGAAGCAGCAGATACTTGGGGCGCAATTCAGCCACCGCTTTGTGTCAGGCGCATCAGGCTCCAAGCCGGATGCCGGGCCAATTGCGAGTCACCTGACTCGCTCCACCTGGTGTGATCTGGACCACACCCTCGCTGGCTGTGATACCCGGACACCACTTTCACCCAGCGCCCGGGAGTCAACAGCCACACCTGCAATGTTTCGACCGGGTGCCATTTAGCACTGGTTTCCACATACCTGGAACAGGCATGATGACACCTCATCGCAAGCCAATAGGGACGCCAGGATGGTCGGGAGCAGGGTAGTACCGCCACCATGGTGATGCCAGGGTTCCCAGGTGGCACTGCCAGGGTGCCAGGTTGGTGGTGTTAAGGTGCCCGGGTGCCATGTTGGCACTGCCAGAGGTAAGGTCCGGGGGAGCCTTGCCCATGAGAGGGCTGGTGAGTAGGGTTTCCAGGGGCCATGAAAAGGTTGGGTGATGGTGGTGAATGGGAGGGTCCTGAAGGCAGGGGGCCTGAAAGGAGGATGCGCGTAGAGATTGGGGCAGCTGGTCAAAATGGCTCCCTGATTTGCAAGGAGTCGGTCAGTGCAGAAAATCTGCTCAAATGTCGCCTCGACGGGGTGCAACTTCCTGAGGCCCCAAAAAACGGCAAAGTGCTGGTGAATAGCTGGATGAATCTCAACACTCCATCCACTGTGAAACACCCCGCCAAACGTGCCCGAACACAGACTTTGTTTTAGGTCCACTGAGTCATGCACGTGGAGGAGCCAAGTTGACAGAGGAGCCAGAAAGAGGAAAAGAGAGTTGGGGCCGGTTGAAATCCAAGATATGGCCAGTCCAGAAGTCAGCGGAGCATTGAAACTCAGCCAAGGATACTTATAAGCAAAGAAGGAAAGCAGTAGAGCAGTGCACTTTTGACATGTCTGTGAATTAAGACAAAATATCAGTGAAAAGCTGAGAACAGCCTAGAAATTAGTAAACAATGGACTTCACCTGAGAAGAGGAAAACGGAAAGGAAACTCCAGAAGCCTGTGGACTGCAGCCCAGAAGACAGGAAAGACATGCAGCCCGAAAACTAAGGAGAGTAGAGATAAAAGGTAGCCACCTGCTTGTGTCTGTGTTGCTCAAAATGTTCACTCAATTTTTCCCTTCCTCTATGCAGCTGTTGATTGTTCTGGGTAGTGGAGGCAGGGAACCTCCAAGACTAGAGCAGCTATCACCATCGTCGATTCTTTTTAAAAATAAATTTAGAGTACCCAATTCTATTTTTTCCGATTAAGGGGCAATTTAGCGTGGCCAATCCACTTACCCTGCACATCTTTGGGTTGTGGAGGTGAGACCCAAGCAGACACGGGGCGAATGTGCAAACTCCACAAAGAAAGTGACCCGGGGCTGGGATCAAACCGGGTCCTCAGCACCGTGAGGCAGCAGTGCTAACCACTGAGCCACCATTCCACCCATCACCATAGTAAATTCAGCAAGAAGAAAGAGTTCCAGGTCAGGGGACATTGAGTAGAGTTCAGAAGGCCTCAGTGATGTACCATCAATGACGACGTGCTGAATGGTGAACTATTGTGGCTTTATTGTGCTAGATGTAAAGCCTCCTCCTGGACCCGAGAATGGGGGCCGTGCAGGAGTGCGTACACTTTCATACAGAGCCTGCTGTGCGGAGCCAGCAGGCCGGGATTTACTGTAATAACTGGAGTACAATGGCAGTATACCGTAATACATGTAATGTATGTTCAGTGGTTTACCACATTCACCCCCTGTTTAAAAAAGAGGCCAGAGGGGGTGAAGTGAAGTTACAGGTCCAGTCTGTCGGGGGCTTTGACCTCCCGCCGCGATCGCTTCAGCCCCGGCTGTGGTGTGGGCACCGATGTGAGTACTTGCGACTCCGGGAGCGTGTTGTCCTCTCCTTCTTCACCCAGTAGTTGAGCCGGTGGGGGGACGGGCGCCTCCTGGGCGGGGGTGGCGGTGATTGTCGCTGGTGGGGCAGGGACGGCGCAGGGGCGGGGGTGGCGGTGGTCGCCACCAGAGGGGGAAGAGACGGTTCCAGGTTGGGGGTGTGGTGATGGTGGATGGGGAACCAGCGGGTGCCAGGTCCCGGAGGGAGACAGTGTCCTGCCGCCCGTCATGGTGTGCCACGTAGGCATACTGTGGGTTCGCATGGAGGAGGAGGACTTTTTCGACGAGGGGGTCAGATTTATGGCTCCTCGCATGCTTCCGGAGGAGGACGGGCCCAGGAACTGTCAGCCAGGTTGGGAGCGAGACCCCGGAGGTGGACTTCCTAGGGAAGGCAACCACACGTTCGTGAGGGGTCTCATTGGTGGCAGTGCACAGGAGCGACCGGATGGAGTGGAGCACATCGGGGAGGACCTCCTGCCAGCGGGAGACTGGGAGACTTCTAGACCAAAGGGCCAGCCGGCCGTCCTTACAGACCGTCGCGTTCTCCCTCTCCACCTGTCCATTTCCCCGGGGGTTGTAGCTGGTCATCCTGCGCGAGGCGATGCCTTTGCTGAGCAGGAACTGACGCAGCTCATCGCTCATGAACGAGGAGCCTGATCACTGTGGATGTAGGTGGGGAAACCGAACAAAGTGAAGAGACTGTGTAGGGCCTTGATGACAGTGGCAGAAGTCATGTCAGGGCATGGGATGGCGAAAGGGAAACGGGAGTACTCATCAATGATGTTGAGGAAGTACACGTTGCGGTCAGTGGACGGGAGAGGCCCTTTGAAATCGATGCTGAGGCTCTCAAAGGGGCGGGAGGCCTTCACCAGATGCGCTCTGTCGGGCCGGTAGAAGTGCGGTTTGCACTCCGAGCAGACCTGGCAGTCCCTGGTCACCGTCCTGACCTCCTCGATGGAGTAAGGCAGGTTACGGGCCTTGATAAAGTGGAAGAATTGGGTGACCCCCGGGTGGCAGAGGTCGTTGTGGAGAATCAAAAGTCGGTCTACTTGTGTGCTGGCACATGTATCACGGGACAGGGCATCTGGGAGCTCATTGAGCTTCCTAGGGCAATACAAGATCTTGTAGTTATAGATGGAGAGTTCGATCCTCCACCTCAAAATCTTGTCGTTCTAAATCTTGCCCCGCTGTGTGTTACTAAACATGAAGGCTACCGACCGTTGGTCAGTGAGGAGAGTGAATTGCCTGCCGGCCAGGTAATGCCTCCAATGTCGCACAGCTTCCACAATGGCTTGGGCTTCCTTTTCGACAGAGGAGTGCCAGATTTTGGAGGCATGGAGGGTACGGGAGAAGAGAGCCACGGGTCTGTTCGCCTGGTTGAGGGTGGCGGCCAGAGCCACGTCCGATGCGTTGCTCTCCACCTGAAACGGGAGGGACTTTGGCAATGTCTACCTTGTTGTGGTTGAAGGCCCGGCGGGCCTCAGCCGTCAGGGGGAAAATGGTGGACTTGATGAGTGGGCGGGCCTTGTCCGCATAATTAGGGACCCACTGGGCATAGTACGAGAAGAATCCCAGGCATCGCTTCAGAGCCTTGGGACAGTGAGGGAGGGGGTGTTCCAGGAGGGGGCGCATGCAGTCGGGGTCGAGCCTTAGGACTCCATTTTCCACAACGTAGCCAAGAATGGCTCGGCGGGTTGTGCGGAAAACGCATGTCTCCTTATTATAGGTAAGGTTAAGGAGTTTAGCGGTGTGGAGGAATTTCTGGAGATTTGCGTCGTGGTCCTGTTTAGTCGTGGCCACAGATGGTGACGTTATCCAGATACGGGAACGTGGCTCGCAGCCCGTACTGGTCAACCATTCGGTCCATCTCTCGCTGGAAGACCGAGACCCCATTGGTGACGCCGAAGGGAACCCTAAGGAAATGGTAGAGGCGGCCATCTGCTTTGAATGCAGTCTATTGGCGGTCCTCTGGGCAGATGGGGAGCTGGTGGTACGCGAATTTCAAGTCAACGGTGGAGAAGACTCAATACTGCACAATCTCATTGACCATGTCAGATATGCCGGGGAGGGGGTACGCATTGAGCTGCATGTACCAATTGATCGTCTGACTGTAGTCGATGACCATCCGGTGCTTCTCCCCAGTATTAACGACCACTACTTGAGCTTTCCAGGGGCTGGTACTAGCCTCAATGACCCCCTCTCGCAGAAGTCGCTGGACATCCGACCTGATAAAGGTCCTGTCCTGGGCACTGTACCGCCTGCTCCTCATGGCGACGGGCTTACAGTCCGGGGTGAGATTCGCGAAGAGCGAGCGTGGATCGACCTTAAGGGTCGTGAGACCACAGACGGTGAGGGGGGGCAGGGGTCCGCCAAACTTTAGGGTGAGGCTCTGGAGGTGGCACTGGAAATCGAGACCCAGTAACAGGGCAGCGCAGAGATGGGAGAGGACGTAGAGTCTGAAGTTACTGTTCTCTACGCCCTGTACCGAGAGGGTCGCGATGCAGTATCCCCGGATCTGTACGGAATGGGATCCGGAGGCTGGGGAGATTTTCTGGGTCATGGGGAGAACCGGGAGGGAGCAGCGCCTTACTGTAGCTGAGTGTATGAAACTCTCCGTGCTCCAGCAATCGAAGAGGCAGGTCGTCTTGTGCCCGTTGATCCATACGGTCGTTGTAGCGGTCGCGATGTTGCGAGGCCGAGACTGGTCAAGGGTAATGGAGGCGAGCTGCGGAAGGTGGTGGGAGGGCCGGTCAGCGGTGGCGGAGGTATCAGCAGCCAGCGTACGGCCAGGCGAGCAGGGGTCCTGGGGTGCGTTCCAGATGGCGCCAAAGATGGCGGCACCCACGGGGCGCACATGGCGGGCGACATCCAATATGGCGGCACCCACGGGCCGCATGTGACGGGCGGCAGCGAAGATGGCGGCGCCCCTGGATCGCACATGGGGGATGTTGCGGTAGCGATGCTGGGCCTAGAAACAGCAGCGACCGATCGGGCCTGGCAAACGGTGACAAAGTGGCCCTTCTTGCCACACCTGTTGCAGGTCGTGCTCCGTGCTGGGCAGCGTTGTCTGGGGTGCTTGTTCTGGCCACAAAAGTAGCATTTGGGGCCTCCGGAGTTAGCTGGCTGCTGCGCGGCACAGGTGTGCGGTGCATCCGGGTCGGATGATGGCGGGGCCAACGATGCCCACGAGGGTGCCGCGCGGTCAGAGGTGTAGGACTCCAGGTTGCGGGAGGCCACTTCTAAGGAATTTGTGAGCTGTACTGCCTCTGTGAGGCAAAGTGTACCCCCTTCTTGTGGGCTCACCCATGCGTAGAGTAATTGGAGCTTCTGTGGGTCAGAGAAGACTTCGGTGGATGCTCCGAGATATCCTTCAAAGCAGGCTAGCCAGTGCTCGAACGTCGCTGTGGCGTCGGCTGCGTGTGGGTTCAGCTCCAGGCGATCCGGCTTGAGTAAGACGTTCATCTTCAAAATTCTAGCACAATAAATTGATGTACCATCAATGACCACACGACGAATGGTGAACTATTGTGGCTTTATTGGCCGGGATTCTCCCCTGCCCGGCGGGATTCTCCCCTACCCGGCGGGGCGGGGGAATCCGGCATAATGCAGTGGCGGGAACCACTCCGGCGTCGGGCCACCCCAAAGGTGTAGAATTCTCCGCACCTTTAGGGGCCAAGCCCTCACCTTGAGGGGCTAGGCCCGCGCCGGAGTGATTTCCGCCCCTCCGGCTGGTGGGAAAGGCCTTTGGCGCCACGCCAGCCGGCGCCGAAAGGACTTCGCCGGGCGACAGATGCGCGGGAGCGTCAGCAGCCGCTCACGGCATCCCCGCGCATGCGCAGTGGAGGGGGTCTCTTCCGCCTCCGCCATAGTGAAGACCATGGCGAAGGCGGAAGAAAAAGAGTGTCCCCACGGCACAGGCCTGCCCGCTGATCGGTGGGCCCTGACCGCGGACCAGGCCACCGTGGGGGCACCCCCCGGGGCCAGATCGCCCAGTGCCCCCCCCAGGACCCCGGAGCCCGCCCGCGCCGTCTGCTCCCGCCGGTACGGTAAGTGGTTTAATCCACGCCGGCTGGCGAGGCTTGGCAGCGGCGGGACTTCGGCCCATCGCGGGCCGGAGAATCGCCGGGGTGAGCCCGCCGACCGGCGCGGCGCGATTCCCGCCCCTGCCGAATATCCGGTGCCGGAGAATTCGGCAACCGGCGGGGGCGGGATTCACGCCAGCCTCCGGCGATTCTCCGACCCGGCGGGGGGTCGGAGAATCGCGCCCATTGTGTTAGATGTAAAGCCTCCTGCAGCTGGACCCGAGAATGGGGGCCGTGCAGGAGAGTGTACACTTTTATACAGAGGCTGCTGGGCGGAGCCTGCAGGCCGGGATTTACCGCAATAACTGGAGTACAATGGCAGTGTACCGTAATACATGTAATGTATGTTCAGTGGTTAACCACACTCTGCATAGACCAATAGTGACTGGAGTAGTTGACATAGTTGTTATGGTGGCCACGAAGGACACAGGGTATCATCCCGTGGGCTTCACAGAACATGAATTCCCCTATTGAGTAGGCTGGAGCTCACCCAATGGGAAGTGAGCGGTGGGAATTTAAAACCCACTGCTTCAAACGGGCTGGTATTCTGTAAGTCTCTGGGCTTGAACTTGTACGCTGTAAGCCACGGCTGTGACATTTTTCCATCTGTAAATAAAAGCGTATGGTGTTGGAAGACTGGCCTTGGCGAATTATTACACTACCCAAGAGTTCATGGTCAAGAATCACAGAATAGGTGGTGTCAGAAGCCCAGTAAAAGCAGAGAATAATCAGCAGCACAAAGCTGGAAAGAGAGGACAGTAATCCCCAAGCAGGGCAGAACATTTGAGGTGACAGACTGAAGACGGAATGAAACCAAGTCAGAAGGAGCCGTTACAATACAAAAGCAGCATTTGCATGTCAGCTGTGGCCTAGTTAGAAGCACTCTCCCCAGCCGTGGCCTAGTTAGAAGCACTCTCCCCAGCCGTGGCCTAGTTAGAAGCACTCTCCCCAGCCGTGGCCTAGTTAGAAGCACTCTCCCCAGCCGTGGCCTAGTTAGAAGCACTCTCCCCAGCCGTGGCCTAGTTAGAAACACTCTCCACAGCCGTGGCCTAGTTAGAAGCACTCTCCCCAGCCGTGGCCTAGTTAGAAGCACTCTCCCCAGCCGTGGCCTAGTTAGAAGCACTCTCTCCAGCCGTGGCCTAGGTAGAAGCACTCTCCCCAGCTGTGGCCTAGTTAGAAGCACTCTCCCCAGCGGTGGCCCAGTTAGAAGCACTCTCCCCAGCCGTGGCCTAGTTAGAAGCACTCTCCCCAGCCGTGGCCCAGTTAGAAGCACTCTCCCCAGCCGTGGCCTAGTTAGAAGCACTCTCCCCAGCCGTGGCCTAGTTAGAAGCACTCTCCCCTCTCAATCTGAAAATCGTGGGGTTAAGTCCTACTCCAGAATTTCAGCACAAAAGGTAAAACTGATACCCCAGCACTGTAGGGAGGGAGTGCTGCGCTGTTTGAGGTGTTGTTTTTGCATAAGACATTAAACCAAAGTCCTGTCTCCCCTCTTGGGAGAATATAAAAAATCCCATGCAGTATTACTGCAAACAACAAGGGAGTTATTTCCTATGCCCGTGCTGAAATTTATCCCTCAATCAATGGTGCTAAAAACAATTATCTGGTCTTTATCACATTTCTGTTTGTGGAAGCTTGTTGTGTACAAATTGATAGTCTACATTGTTTCCTACATGTAACAGTGACTACAATTCAGTCATATTTCATTGGCTGGAGAACACTTCAGGACATCTGACAGTCATGAAAGGCGTAATATAAATACAAATCTTTCTTTAAGTAACTTAGTTTCAGTTTCTAAACATTGAAAAGTGGGAGAGCAGTGGAGGCAAGAAATGCTCTTTTTACAAAGCTTCAGAGAAGAGGCTCCTTTACTAAAGGGAACCCTTTCTGAGATGCTTTACATTCTCAGATCGGTGCAGGCGCAAAGGGACCTGGGTGTTTATGTGCATAGATCATTGAAGGACAGGTGGAGAGAGCAGTTAATAAAGCATATCGTATTCTGGGCTTTATTAATAGAGGCATAGAGTACAAGAGCGGGGAGGTTATGCTGAATTTATACATGACATGAGTTAGACCTCAGCATTTAAAGTGATTTGCAAAAGAAGCAAATGTGATGTGTGGAAAAACTTTTTCACACGCGTAGTTCAGGTCTGGAATTCACTGGCTGGAAATGTGGTGGAGGTAGGTTCAATTGAGGCATTCAAGAGGGTATTAAATAATTTCTTGAATAGAAACAATGTGCAGGGGTACAGTGAAAAGGCAGGGGAACGGCACTAAGCCGTCATGCTCATTTGGGGAGCTGGTGCATATATGATGGACAAAATGGCCTCCTTCTGCACTGTAACAATTCTGTGATTCAGTTGGCACACTGTCAGGGCTAAGGAAAAATTGTCATCATGAAATTGCATTCATGGAGCTTACAGAAGGTTATTGAAACTGCATGTTACATTAAGGGGAAGCTAGATAAGTGTATGAGGGACAAAGGAATTGAAGAATTTATTGATAGAATGAGATGAAGTAAGGTAGGAACAGGCTCATATGGAGCATGAACATCATTGCAGATTTATTGGATTGAATGGCCTATTTTTATAATGTAAAACTCTCTACTTACTCTCTTAGAAATTAAATTTACAAACTAGCCCTTCATGTTTCTCGCAGACAACCATTTGCTACAATCTATTCACTTCCATTTTTGTGTGCATTGACCCATATTTGTATGCTGTACTCTACTGACTCTTTGCATGAGATATATTAGTAATTTCTTCATTTTATAAGGTCATAGAATATAGGAGCAGAATTAGGCCATTTCGCCCATCGAGTCTGCTCATGGCTGATCACATCCTGGCCTTAACTCCACCATCCTGCCTGTTCTCCATAACCCCTCAACACATTACCAATTAAAAGTCTGTCTAACTCCTCCTTAAATTTACTCACTGTCCCAACATCCACCGCACTCTGGGGTAACAAATTCACAAATTCATAACCCTTTGGGAGAAGTAGTTTCTCCTCCTGTTTTAAATTTGCTACCTCTTATCCTAAGACTATGACCTCTCATTCCAGAATGCCCCTCAAGAGGACGCATCCGCTCCATGGCTACTTTAGCCATACCTTTTATCATCTTGTATACCTCAATTTGATCTCCCCTCATTCGTTTAAACTCCAGAACGTATAGGCCTAAACTGTTCAATCTCCTTTCATATGACAAATTCCTCCTCATCTCTGGAATCAACCAGTGAACTTCCTCTGAACTGCCTCCAATGCCACTACATCTTTCCTCAAATAAGGGGACCAAAATGTGGTAGTCACCACTGATGTCTATATTGTATATATAGGATGTTGATATAGGTGCTTTACGGTAAGGCCCTGTACTACTGGTACGGGGGTAGATTCCTGCCTGCAGGCTCTGCCCAGTAGGCGGAGTATAAATATGTGTGCTCCCAGTACAGCAGACATTTCGTCAGCTCCTGTAGGAGGCCACAAATCTCAGTGCAATAAAGCCTCGATTACATCCTACTCTCGTCTTTGTGCAATTGATCGTGCATCAATTTATTACACTGAGTTTTCAGAACAAAGAACAAAGAAAAGTACAGCACAGGAACAGGCCCTTTCGCCCTCCAAGCCCATGCCGACCATGCTGCCCGACTAAACTACAATCTTCTCCACTTCCTGGGTCCGTATCCCTCTATTCCCATCCTATTCATGTATTTGTCAAGATGCCCCTTAAATGTCACTATCGTCCCTGCTTCCACCACCTCCGGCCGCAAGTTCCAGGCACCCACTACCCTCTGTGTAAAAAACTTGCCTCGTACATCTCCTCTAAACCTTGCCCCTCGCACCTTAAACCTATGCCCCTTAGTAATGGACCGCCGCATCAAGCCGGATCGCCTGCAGCTGCATCCGCAAGCAGACAATGCCAAAAAGGACGTTGAACATTGGCTAGCCTGTTTTGAAGCGTACATCGGGTCTGCGGCAGACAAAGTTCCAGAAGCACAAAAGCTGCAGATCCTTTACACGAGGCTGAGCTCCAACGTCTCTCCACTTGTCCAGGACACGGAGGCCATGGCACTGCTGAAGGAAAGCTACGCTCAGCGGACTAACACACTCTACGTCAGGCACCACCTCTCCATGCGGCGTCAACTTCCCAGTGAGTCGGTGGAAGATTTCTGGCGCGCCCTGCTCCCCCTAGTTAAAGACTGTGATTGTCAGGCCGTTTTGGCCACGGAACACTCGAACCTGCTAATGAGAGACGCATTTGTTACGGGCATAGGGTCTGACTACATCCGCCAGCGCCTCTTCGAGGGGGCCACGCTCGACCTCGCGGCGACCAAAAAACTAGCGCTTTCACTAACGGTTGCATCACACAACATTCAGGCCTATGCACCCGACCAATGGCCCCCCCACCCTGTGCATCGTGGACTCCGCAGACGGCCGCACTATCGTGGACCCCATCAGTGACTGCCCTCAGCCAATTTCACGCCTGTGCCGCGCGGCAGCCAACTAACCCCGGGGGGCCCAAATGCTACTTCTGTGGGCAGTCAAAACACCCCGACAGCACTGCCCGGCGCGGAGCGCCCTCTACAAGGCCTGTGGCAAGAAGGGACATTTCACTGCAGTGTGCCAGGCCCGCTCAATCGCCGCTATTGTCCCGGCACCCCCCCACGTGCGGCCAGTGGGCGCCGCCATCTTCCCCTCCTAGGGCCACGTGCGGCCAGTGGACGCCACCATCTTGCTCGACTCGCAACACGGGCAGCCCGTGGGCGCCGCCATCTTGTTCCTCCCAGAACCAACGGGCGCCGCCATCTTGCTTTCCCCACGACACGTGTGGCCCGTGGGCGCCGCCATCTTACCCGACTCAGGACCCATGCCCGTCGGGCACCTCATCCGGCCGCTCATCGCCTGCAACCGCCAACGACCAGCTGCGTCTCGCCTCGGTCACGATTGACCAGTCTCAACCACACACCCTCGCGACTGCTCCAACTAAAGTGAAGGTCAACGGGCACGAGATCTCCTGCCTGCTGGACTCCGGGAGCACTGAGAGCTTCATTCACCCCGATACGGTAAGGCGCTGCTCCCTCGCGGTACACCCCGCTAACCAGATAATCTCCCTGGCCTCTGGATCCCACTCCGTGGCGATCCGGGGGTACTGCATTGCCACTCTTACTGTCCAGGGCATGGAGTTCAGCGGCTTCCGCCTCTACCTCCCCAACCTCTGCGCTGCCTTGCTACTCGGCCTGGACTTCCAGTGCAACCTCCAGAGCCTAACCCTGAAAATCTGCGGGCCCTTACCACCTCTTAATGTGTGCGGCCTTGCGACCCTTAAGGTCGACCCACCTTCCCTTTTTGCAAACCTAACCCCGGATTGCAAACCCATCGCCACCAGGAGCAGACGGTACAGCGCCCAGGACAGGACTTTCATTCGGTCTGAAGTCGAGCGGCTGCTTCGGGAAGGCATCATCGAGGCTAGCAATAGCCCCTGGAGAGCCCAGATTGTAGTGGTCAAAACTGGGGAGAAAGACAGGATGATCGTTGACTACAGTCAGACCATCAATCAGTACACGCAGCTCGACGTGTACCCCCTCCCATGCATATCTGATATGGTCAATCAGATTGCACAGTACCGGGTCTTCTCAACAGTAGACCTGAAATCTGCCTACCACCAGCTCCCCATCCGCAAGGCGGACCGCCCATACACTGCGTTCGAGGCAGACGGCCGCCTTTACCACTTTCTTACGGTCCCCTTCGGCGCCACCAACGGGGTCGCGGTCTTCCAACGGGAGATGGACCGAATGGTTGACCGGTACGGGCTGCGGGCCACTTCCACATACCTGGACAATGTCACCATCTGCGGACACCAACCATGACGCCAACCTTGCCAAATTTCTCCACACCGCCACCCTCCTCAACCTCACGTATAACAAGGAGAAGTGCATGTTCAGCATGAACCGCTTAGCCATCCTCGGCCATGTGGTCCAGAACGGAGTTCTGGGGCCCGACCCCGATCGCATGCGCCCCCTCATGGAACTCTCCGTCCCCCACTGCGCCAAGGCCCTCAAACGTTGCCTGGGGTTCTTTTCGTATTACGCTCAGTGGGTCCCAAACTATGCGGACAAGGCCCGCCCACTCATTCAATCCACTGTTTTCCCTCTGACGGCCGAGGCTCACCAGGCCTTTAACCGTATCAAGGCCAACATCACCAAGGCCGCAATGGACACGGTCGACGAGACGCTCCCCTTCCAAGTCGAGAGCGATGCATCAGACGTCGCTCTGGCCGCCACCCTCAACCAGGCAGGCAGGCCCGTGGCATTAATTTCCCGCACCCTCCATGCCTTCGAAATTCGGCACTCCTCCGTCGAAAAAGAGGCCCAAGTTATCGTTGAAGCTGTGTGGCATTGGAGGCATTGCCTGGCCAGCAGCAGATTCACTCTCCTCACTAACCAACTGTATGTTGCCTTTATGTTCAATAGCACACAGCGGGGCAAGATCAAAAACGATCAAATCTTGAGGTGGAGGATCGAGCTCTCCACCTACAATTACGAGATTTTGTATAGCCCCGGTAAGCTCAACGAGCCCCCCGATGCCCTATCCCGAGGTACATGTGCCAGCGCACAAGTGGACCGACTCCGGACCCTGCACGACAACCTCTGTCACCCAGGGGTCACACGTTTTTACCATTTCATCAAGGCCCGCAACCTGCCCTACTCCATCGAGGAAGTCAGGGCAATCACCAGAGACTGCCAGGTCTGCACGGAGTGTAAACCGTACTTCTACCGACCAGACCGCGCGCGCCTGGTGAAGGACCCCGCCCCTTTGAACACCTCAGCGTGGACTTCCCTCCACCAACCGCAACATGTACTTTCTCAGTGTGGTGAATGAATATTCCCGATTCCCCTTCGCCGTCCCATGCCCCGACATGACGTCTGTCACCGTCATCAAAGCCCTCAACACCATCTTCGCTCTGTTCGGCTGCCCTGCCTACGTCCACAGCGACCTGGGATCCTCATTCATGAGCGATGAACTGCGCCAGTACCTGCTCAACAGGGGCATTGCCTCGAGCAGGACGACCTCAGGGGAAACGGGCAGGTGGAGAGGGAGAATGGGACGGTCTGGAGGGCCGTCCAGCTGGCCCTACGGTCCAGAAATCTCCCGGCCTCCTGCTGGCAGGAGGTCCTCCACGACGCACTTCACTCCATTCGGTCACTCCTGTGCATCGCGACTAATGAAACCCCCCATGAACATCTCTTTGCCTTCCTTAGGAAGTTCACCACTGGGGTTTCGCTCCCGACATGGCTGGCAGCTCCGGGATCCGTTCTCCTCCGTAGACATGTTCGACTCCACAAGGTGAACCCGTTGGTTGAGAGGTAGAGCTACTTCACGCTAACCCGCAGTACGCCTACGTACTGACGGCCGCCAAGACACAGTGTCCCTCAGGGACCTGGCACCAGCTGGTTCCACTTCCCCCCCCACCCAGGTGCACTCCACCACAGCCCCCGCTCCGGGACTGGTACGGGGGTAGATCCCTGCCTGCTGGCTCCGCCCAGTAGGCGGAGTATAAATATGTGTGCTCCCAGTACAGCAGCCATTTCGTCAGCTGCTGTAGGAGGCCACACATCTCAGTGTAATAAAGCCTCGATTACATCCTACTCTCGTCTTTGTGTAATTGATCGTGCATCACAAAACTGTACACAATACTCCAGGTGTGGTCACACCAATGCCTTGTATAGTTGTAGAAACATTTCCTTACCTTTATACTCAATTCATTTGGCTATAAATGGCAACATTCCATTTGCTTGCTTTATTATCTGCTATACCTGCATGCTCATTTTCTGTGACTCATGAATTAGGACCCCCAGATCTCTGCAACGGAGCACTCCGAAGTCTCTCCCCATTTTGATAATAAATTGCCTTCCCATTTTTCCGACCAAAATGCATGACCTCACATTAACCTCCTGTGGTAGTATGTATTGGGGGTCATGTGGGACTGGAAGCCCTAATGTCATTGGCTGACAGATCCCGGGTCCTGGTTGGCCATTGACCTCAAGCTCCGCCCTGAAGGCGGAGTATAAGAAGCCGGAGTCTTCACCCGCAGGCCAGTTTACTATCGAGCTGCTGGGGAACAGACACGCTTAATAAAGCCTCATCGACTTCACTCTATTCGTCTCATGGAGTCTTTGTGCGCTACAATTTATTAAGCGTGCCTAAAAAGGACTATGGAGCTCAGGATCATTCCAGAATGCCTGAGGATCAGCCCCCACGCAGTGAACGCGGCAGCAGCCTTCAAACACTGGCAGACTTGCTTCGAGGCCTACATCAGAACGACCACCGGCCGAGTCTCAGATGAACAAAAACTGCAGGTCCTGCACTCAAGGGTGAGCACGGAGATTTTCACCCTCATTGAAGACACCAACCATTTCCAGACGGCGTTCGCAGCACTCAGAAGTCTCTACGTTCGCCCAGTTAACCAAATCTACGCTCGCTACCAGCTCGCGACGAGACGGCAAGCTCCCGGAGAATCGATGGACGAATTCTACGCCGCGCTGCTGATTTTGGGACGAGCCTGCAGCTGCCCGTCGGTGAACGCAAACGAACACACGGACATGTTAATGCGCGATGCTTTTGTGGCAGGTATGCAATCCTCCCAAATCCGCCAAAGACTTCTAGAAAAAGAGTCGCTAGGACTCTCAGAGGCACGTGCCCTAGCAGCCTCCCTAGACATGGCCGCGCGTAATACCCGCACCTACGGCCCCGACCGCGCGGCAGGCCATTGGGCCCCGTACGTACCCGTCGCGGCAAACCCCCTACCCTCCCCCCCGGACACCCCACAGGCTTGCGCGGTCCAAACGCCGAGTCGCACCGGGGGCGCCCGCTGTTATTTCTGCGGCCAGGCGAAACACCCCCGACAGCGCTGTCCGGCCCGCGCAGCCATCTGCAAAAGCTGCGGGAAAAAGGGCCATTATGCGGTTGTGTGCCGGTCCCGCGAGGTCCCCGCCATCCCGGGAGCACAGGGAGCCCTGCAAGCAGTCTATGCGCCCCAACCCCCCCAGCACGCCATGTACGACCCGCAGGCGCAGCCGCTCTGGGTCCCGACCACCGCGGTCCCGGGAGAACTGGGAGCACTGCACGCCGCCTAGGCTCCCCAACCCCCCTCCCCGCAGCCCATGTATGACCCGCCGCCGGCGCTACCGCTTTGGGTCCCGGCCAACACTCTCCACGGAGAGGAGGGAGTTTTTCGCGTCCCTAACGCCACCCTAACCCCCGTCCCGCGCCCCACGCCTGACCCGCCGGCGCCACCTACTTGGACCCCGACCACCGCCCTCCCCGGTGAGGGAGCTCCGCGCGGTCCTTGCGCTCGCGGCCCCACGCCTGACCCGCCGGCGCCGCCGACTTGGGCCCCGACCACCGCTGTCCCCGGTGAGGGAGCTCCGCGCGGTCCTAGCGCCCGCGGTCCTAGCGCTCGTGGTGAGGGAGCTCCGCGCGGTCCTAGCGCTCGCGGTCCTAGCGCTCCCCAGCCCCCCCAGCACACCATGTGCGACCCGCAGACGCCGCCATTTTGGGTCCCGACCACCACGAGGGGAGGAGGAGCGCCGATGTGCGACCCGCAGACGCCGCCATTTTGGGTCCCGACCACCACAAGGGGAGGAGGGGCGCCGCCATCTTGGACCGCCCCAGACCTGTACGACGCATGGGGGCGGCCATTTTGTCCACCCCCGCCGCCATCTTGTGACCCCCCAGCCACGTGCAATGTATGGGGCGGCCATTTTGTTCATCCCCGACGCCATCTTGGACGGCAACAACCGACCCCACTCCACTACTACAACCACGGCTCGCTTCGATTACGCTCGATCAGGCTCGGCCCCGGACACTCCAGACGACGACGACAACGGTCCTAATAAACGGCCACGAGACGCCATGCCTAGTCGACTCCGGGAGCACGGAAAGCTTTATACACCCTGACACGGTAAGACGCTGTTCCTTGACCACCTATCCCAGCGCACAAAAGATTTGCCTAGCTGCAGGATCCCACTCCGTACAGATCCAGGGATTCTGCATAGTTACACTTATGGTGCAGGGGAGGGAGTTCAAAAACTACAAACTTAACGTCCTTCCCCAACTCTGTGCCCCCACCTTGCTGGGATTAGATTTCCAATGTAATCTACAGAGCCTTACGTTCAAATTCGGCGGCCCCATACCCCCACTCACTATCTGCGGCCTCGCAACCCTCAAAGTGCAACCCCCGTCCTTGTTTGCGAACCTCACCCCGGATTGCAAACCCGTCGCCACTAGGAGCAGACGGTACAATGCCCAGGACCGGACCTTTATTCGGTCCGAAGTCCAGCGGCTACTAAAGGAGGGCATAATCCAGGCCAGCAATAGTCCCTGGAGAGCGCAGGTGATAGTAGTGAAGACAGGGGAGAAACAAAGGATGGTCATTGACTACAGCCAGACCATCAACAGGTACACACAACTAGACGCGTACCCTCTCCCCCGCATATCCGACATGGTCAATCGGATTGCCCAATATAAAGTCTTCTCCACCGTGGACCTCAAGTCCGCCTACCATCAGCTCCCCATCCGCCCAAGTGACCGCAAGTACACAGCCTTCGAGGCAGACGGGCGATTATACCATTTACTACGGGTCCCTTTTGGCGTCACAAACGGGGTCTCGGTCTTCCAACGGGAGATGGACCAAATGGTTGATCAACATGGGTTGCGGGCCACATTCCCGTATCTCGACAATGTAACCATCTGCGGCCACGATCAGCAGGACCACGACGCCAACCTCCAGAAATTCCTCCAGACCGCCAAAGCCTTGAACCTCACGTACAACGAGGACAAGTGCGTTTTTAGCACCGACCAGCTAGCCATTCTGGGCTACATAGTACGCAATGGGATAATAGGCCCCGACCCCAAACGTATGCGCGCACTCATGGAATTTCCCCTCCCGCACTGCCCAAAAGCCCTGAAACGCTGCTTGGGGTTCTTTTCGTACTACGCCCAGTGGGTCCCCCAGTACGCAGACAAGGCCCGCCCCCTAATACAGACCACGACCTTCCCTCTGTCGACAGAGGCTTGCCAGGCCTTCAGCCGCATCAAAGCGGATATCGCAAAGGCCACGATGCGCGCCATCGACGAGTCCCTCCCCTTCCAGGTCGAGAGCGACGCCTCCGACGTAGCTCTAGCGGCCACCCTTAACCAAGCGGGCAGACCCGTGGCCTTTTTCTCCCGAAATCTCCACGCCTCAGAAATCCGCCACTCCTCAGTGGAAAAGGAAGCCCAAGCCATAGTGGAAGCTGTGCGACATTGGAGGCATTACCTGGCCGGCAGGAGATTCACTCTCCTCACTGACCAACGGTCGGTAACTTTCATGTTCGATAATGCACAGCGGGGCAAAATTAAAAATGACAAGCTCTTAAGGTGGAGGATCGAGCTCTCCACCTTCAACTATGAGATCTTGTACCGTCCCGGAAAGCTGAACGAGCCGTCCGATGCCCTATCCCGCGGCACATGTGCCAACGCACAAATTAACCGCCTCCAAACCCTCCACGAGGACCTCTGCCACCCGGGGGTCACTCGGTTTTACCACTTCATCAAGTCCCGCAATCTCCCATACTCTTTAGAGGAGGTCCGTACAGTCACAAGGGACTGCCACATCTGCGCGGCATGCAAGCCGCATTTTTTCAGGCCAGATGGAGCGCACCTGATTAAGGCTTCCCGCCCCTTTGAACGCCTCAGTCTCGATTTCAAAGGGCCCCTCCCCTCCACCGACCGCAACGCATATTTTCTTAATGTAGTGGACGAATACTCCCGCTTCCCTTTTGCCATTCCCTGCTCTGACATGACCGCGGCCACAGTCATTAAAGCCCTGAACAGCATCTTCACACTGTTCGGTTACCCCGCATACGTCCACAGCGACAGGGGGTCCTCTTTCATGAGTGACGAGCTGCGCCAGTTCCTGCTCAGCAAGGGCATAGCCTCAAGCAGGACGACCAGCTACAACCCCCGGGGGAACGGGCAAGTAGAAAGGGAGAACGGCACGGTCTGGAAGGCCGTCCTACTGGCCCTACGGTCCAGGGATCTCCCAGTTTCACGGTGGCAGGAGGTCCTCCCGGACGCTCTCCATTCCATCCGGTCGTTATTATGTACGAGCACTAATCAAACGCCGCACGAGCGTCTCCTTGTCTTCCCTAGGAGGTCCTCCTCTGGAACGTCGCTGCCGACCTGGCTGGCGGCCCCAGGACCCATCCTGCTCCGAAAGCATGTGCGGGCACATAAGGCGGACCCGTTGGTCGAAAGGGTTCACCTCCTCCACGCAAACCCCCAGTACGCCTACGTGGAGTACCCCGACGGCCGACAGGACACGGTCTCCCTGCGGGATCTGGCGCCCGCCGGCAACACGCACACCCCCCCCCGACACCATCAACCCAACCCCCCCCCTTCCTGCCACCGCCGCACCCCGCGACCGCCCCCTTCCCAGGAGGATCGGTCCCCCTCCCTTTTGCACCGACAGCTGAAACCGTACGGCTCCTGGAGGCGACAACACTGGTACAAGCACCACCACCACCGCCGGGGCCGAGGCGATCGACACGGACGACCAGACCGCCCGACCGACTCGTGGCGTCGATGTAACACAAATATGGACTGTTCACAAGAACATTTTGCTTTTCTTCCTATACCCTCTGTAAATAGTTGCAACAGAACGAAATTGTCCAATACTGTATTGCCATGTGAATGTTTTATCCTCCCAGGACCAGCCCTGTAAACCCTTACCACCATACGAAGCATCACCCCGCCGGGTTCATTTTTGACAAGGGGTGAATGTGGTAGTATGTATTGGGGGTCATGTGGGACTGGAAGCCCTAATGTCATTGGCTGACAGATCCCGGGTCCTGGTTGGCCGTTGACCTCAAGCTCCGCCCTGAAGGCGGAGTATAAGAAGCCGGAGTCTTCCCCCGCAGGCCAGTTTACTATCGAGCTGCTGGGGAACAGACACGCTTAATAAAGCCTCATCGACTTCACTCTATTCGTCTCATGGAGTCTTTGTGCGCTACACCTCCATCTGCCACTTTTTGGCCGAATCTCCTAACCTATCTATATCCATTTATAAGGTTTTAAGACCACAAAACATAGGAGCATAATTACCCCACTCGGCCCATTGAGTCTGCTCCGCCATTCAATCATGGCTGATATGCTTCTCATCCCCATTCGCCTGTCTTTTCCCCATAACCCCTGATCCCCTTATTATTCAAGAACCTATCTATCTATGTCTTAAAGACACTCCGCGATTTGGCCTCCACAGCCTTCTGCAGCAAAGAATTCCACAGATTCACCACCGTCTGGCTGAAGAAATTTCTCCTTATCTCTGTTTTGAAGGATCGTCCCTTTAGTCTGAGATTGTGTCCTCTGGTTCTAGTTTTTCCTGCAAGTGGAAACATCCTCTCCATGTCCACTCTATCCAGGCCTTGCAGTATCCTGTACGTTTCAATACGATCCCCCCTCATCCTTCCAAACTCCAACAAGTACAGACCAAGAGTCCTCAATCGTTCCTCATAGGACAAGCTCTTCATTCCAGGGATCATTCTTGTGAACCTCCTCTGGACCCTTTCCAAGGCCAGCAAATCCTTCATTAGATACGGGGCCCAAAACTGCTCACAATACTCTAAATGGGGTCTGCCCAGATCCTTACACAGCCTTAGAAGTACATTCTCGCCCTCTCGACATGAATACTAACATTGCATTTGCCTTCCTAACTGCCGACAGAGCTTGCACATTAACCTTAAGAGAATCTTGAACAAGGACACCCAATTCCCTTTGCGTTTCTAGTTTCCTAAGTATTTCCCCATTTAGAAAATAGTCTATGCCTACATTCCTCCTTTCAAATTGCATAACCTCACACTTTTCCACATTGTATTCCACCTGCCACTTCTTTGCCCACTCTTCTAGCCTGTCCAAGTCCTTCTGCAGCCTCCCTGCTGCCTCAATACTACCTGTCCCTGTACAGGTCTTTGCATCATCTGCAAACCTAGCAACAGTGCCCTCAGTTCCTTCTTCCAGATCATTAATGTATATTGTGAAAAGTTGTGGTCCCAGCACAGACCCCTGAGGCACACCACTAGTCCCCAGCTGCCATCCTGAAAAAGACCGCTTTATCCCCACTCTCTGCCTTCTGCCAGTCAGGCAATTCTCTATCCATGCCAGGATCTTAATCTTAACACCATGGGCTCTTAACTTATTTAACAGTCTCCTATGTGGCACCTTGTCAAAGGCCTTTTGGAAATCTAAATAAATCACGTCCACTGGTTCTCCTTTGTCTAACTTCTGTGTTACCTCCTCAAAGAACTCTAACAGATTTGTCAGACATGACCTCCCCTTGACGAAGCCATGTTGACTCAGTCCTGTATTATCATGCACTTCCAAGTACTCTGCGATCGTACCTTTTTCTTTTTGTAATAAACATTTTATTGAGGTATTTTGGTACAGTAACAACAACAAAATAAACAATATACATGAAACATAGTGCAAAAGCCATTTACATTACAGACCTTCTGTACAGGTCCCACCCTTGTTGACCCCCTACTCTAATCTAAACTACTCCCCCCCCCCTCCCCCTTCTGCTGGCGATTAATTTCCCTCAAAGAAGTCGACGAACGGTTGCCATCTCCGGTGAACCCTAACAGTGACCCTCTCAAGACGAACTTGATTTTCTCCAAACAGAGAATGTCTGATAGCCAGGTCTTCGACTTCGGGCGCTTTGAGTCCCTCCATGCTAATAGTATCCGTCTCTGGGCTACCAGGGAAGCAAAGGCCAGAATGTCTGCCTCTTTCTCCTCCTGGATTCCCAGGTCTTCTGACACCCCAAAAATCGCCACCTCTGAACTCAGCCCACCCTTGTTTTTAACACCGTGGACATGACATCCGCAAACCCCTGCCAGAATCCCCTAAGCTTTGGACATGCCCAAAACATGTGGACATGGTTCGCCGGTCCTCCCGCACATTTTGCGTACCTGTCCTCCACCCCAAAGAATCTGCTCATCCGGGCCACTGATATGTGAGCCCAGTGAACAACCTTAAATTGTGTCAGGCTGAGCCTGGCACATGTTGCGGACTCATTGACTCTACTCAACGCGTCTGCCCATAGACCATCCTCTATCTCACCTCCCAGCTCCTCCTCCTACTTGCACTTCAGCTCCTCGGTCTGCGTCTCCTCCAACCCCATAAGCTCCTTATAAATGTCTGAGACGCTCCCTTCTCCTACCCACCCTCTGGAAACTACCCTGTCCTGAATCCCCCTTAGCGGTAGGAGCGGGAAGGTTGACACCTGTTTACGAAGGAAGTGTCGCACCTGCAGATACCTGAATTTGTTTCCCCTCGCCAACCCAAATTTTTCCTCCAACGCCACCATACTCGGAAAGCTCCCCTCTATGAATATATCCCTCATCCTCTCAATCCCCGCTCTCCGCCATAACCGGAACCCCCCGTCCATACTCCCCCGGGCAAACTGGTGATTATCACAGATTTGGGCCCAGACCATTGCTCCCACTGCTCCCACATACCTCCTCCATTGGACTCAAACTCTCAGGGCCATCACTACCACTGGACTGGTGGAGTACCGTGCCGGTAGGAACGGCAGAGGCGCAGTTACCAACGCCCCCAAACTGGTGCCCTTACATGAAGCCGCCTCCATACGCACCCATGCCGACCCCTCCCCCACCACCCACTTCCTGGTCATGGCTATATTAGCCACCCAGTAATAGTTGCTAGAATTTGGCAGCACCAGCCCGCCCTCTCCCCGACTCCGCTCAAGCATTACCTTCCTTACTCGCGGGGTCTTGCAAACCCAGACGAAGCACGTGATCACTCTGTTGACCCACTTAAAAAAGGACCGCGGAATAAAGATGGGAGACACTGAAATACAAATAGGAATCTCGGGAGGACCGTCATCTTCACCCTTTGCACCCTCCCAGCCAGAGACAACGGAAGCGCGTCCAAACTCCGAAAATCATCCTTCATTTGGTCCACTAGCCGGGCCAGATTCAATTTATGCAGCCGGTCCCATTCCCGCACCACTTGGATGCCTAGGTATCTAAAGCTTCCCTCTACTAACCTAAACAGCAGCTCCCCCAATCGCCTCTCCTGTCCCCTCGTCTGGACCACAAACATCTCACTCTTTCCTATATTAAGCTTATACCCCGAAACCGGCCAAAATTCCCCTAGAGTCCTCATGATTTCTTCCATCCCCTCTATTGGGTCCGAAATGTACAGAAGCAGGTCATCCGCATAGAGCGAAACCCGTACTCCAGCCCCCCCCCCCCACCCCCCCCCCCCCCCCCCCCCCCCCCCGCCCCGGACCAGTCCACTCCAGCCCCTCGAGGCTCTCAGAGCAATTGCCAATGGCTCTAGAGCCAGCGCAAACAACAGTGGGGAGAGGCGGCATCCCTGTCTCGTCCCCTGGTGCATTCTAAAATAGTCCGATGTTGCCCTATTCGTCCATACACTTGCCACAGGAGCCTGATATTAACCTGACCCAGTCAATAAAGATCCGCCCGAATCCGAACCGTCCCAGTATCTCCCACAGATAGTCCCATTCTACCCGAACAAAAGCCTTTTCTGCATCCATTGCGATCACTACCTCCATCTCCCTACCTTCCGGGGGCATCATGATCACATTCAACAACCTTCTTACATTGGTCACTAACTGCCTGCCCTTAACAAACCCCGTCTGGTCCTCCCCAATAACGTCCGGAACACAATCCTCGATCCTGGAGGACAAGACTTTGGCCAGCAACTTGGCATCTACATTCAACAGGGAGATCGGCCTGTAGGACCCACACAGCTCCGTGTTCTTGTCCAGCTTCAGAATCAGTGAAATCATTGCCTGTGACATCGTCGGGGGCAACAACCCTCTTTCCCTTGCCTCATTGAACATCCTCAACAACACCGGCCCCAATATCCCCGAGAACCTTTTATAAAACTCCACTGGGTACCCATCTGGACCCGGGGCCTTACCCGCCTGCATGGCCTTCAAGCCCTCCACTATCTCTTCCAGCCCGATTGGGGCCCCCAGACCTTCTACCCGCTCCCTCTCCACCTTTGGGAAATTCAGCCCCTCCAAGAAGTGCCTCAACCCCTCCGGCCCCGTAGGCAGTTCCAACCTGTACAGCCTGCTGTAGAAATCCCTAAATGCCTTACTCACCCCGACTGAATCACCAACCAGGTTCCCATCTCCGTCCTTTACTTTCCCTATCTCCCTAGCTGCTCTCTCTTCCTAAGCTGCTGTGCAAGCATTCTGCTGGCCTTCTCTCCATGTTCATAGATCGCCCCCCCCTCGCCTTTCTCAGCTGCTCCACTGCCCTCCATGTGGTCAGCAAGCTAAACTCCACCTGTAACCTCCGCCGTTCCCTTAAAAGCCCTGCCTCTGGGGTCTCGGCATACCTCCTATCAATCTGTAGTATCTCCTTTACCAGTCGGTCCGTCTCTGCCCTGTCCACCTTTTCCCTCTGGGCCCGTATCGAGATCAGCTCCCCCCTTACCACCACCTTCAGTGCTTCCCACACCACCACTGCTAAAATTTCCCCCATGTCATTGACCTGCAGGCAGGTCTGAATACATTTCCTCAGCCGCTCGCACATCCCTTCATCCGCCAAAAGTCCCACGTCCAACCTCCAGTGCGGGTGCTGGTTATTGTCTTTACTAACCTGCAGGTCAACCCAGTGCAGTGCATGGTCTGAGACTGTGATCACCGAGTACCCCGTGTCCACCACCCCAGCCAGCAAGGCTCTGCTCAAAATAAAGAAATCAATCCGGGAGTACACTTTATGCACGTGTGAGTAGAAGGAGAACTCCTTCACCCTCGGCTGCCCAAATCTGCATGGATCCACCCTGTTGTGTTATGTATTCTGGGATAACACAGGCTGCAACTGGATGCAGCTTTAACCAAAAGATACTCCAGACCTTGAAGTTAGTTCAATCTGATTTATTGAACCAGTAGCACAGTTAGCACAGTTCTCTATGAGTTCAACTCTCTGCTAACGTAAGTGTGGTTACTCTGTCTGACTGAACTAGACTATCTCTTAGCCACATGCTGGAGGTGTGATACTGTACATACACCCTGACTCACTCTGTAGATGTTCATCAGTGGAAAGAGGCGGAGTGTGAGTGCCTGGTGTCTTTTATAGTGAGATACCACCCCTGAGTGTCCTGCCTGCTCATTGGTCATGTCCTGTTCTCTGTGTTCATTAGCTGCCTGTCTGTGCCTGTCTGTATATCATTTATAGGCATGTCTGCATATCATGACATCTCCCTTTTAAAAAATGTTTTGTTGGCATATGGGAACGTACTTACATGTGTTGGCATATATTAACATATTTACAAACGGTGGCATATGTGAACGCATTTACATGTGAAGACAGCTGTCTAATGTGAGAAAACAGATCACAGCAAACAAAACAAATGTTCATAAGTCCAGTCTCTGGGGCGAGCGTCTGATCCTTGTCGACCGCCGGAGAGGTGGTGGTGGGGACGACGGCGCCTTGACAGGCGGGATGGAAGCCTGACTGGTGGCCTCGTAGTTCGAGGTATCAGGAGGTGGGAAAATAACGGTCGGAAACGGAGAAGAAAGCGGCTGCGGGCAGGCAACTTTGCGCAGTGCCCGTCTGTTTCATCGCACAACAGAACCATCAGCCATACATACAACATACGAGCAGGGCGCAGCCTGTCGAACAATGACACATGGAGCAGACCAGCCACCATCCGGTATCTTGATCCTGACAATATCTGCCAGGGATAACACGGGCAAATCGGCGGCATGAGCATCATAGCCCTGCTTTTGCTGGTGTCGGAGTTGCTGCACCTTCTGTAGCACCGGGAGATGATCCAGGTTGGGCAAGTGTATGGCTGGAAGTGTCGTCCGCAGGTCCCTGTTCATGAGGAGTTGAGCCGGCGACATGCCAGTGGACAGTGGGGTAGATGTCAGAAGCAGAATCCGCGGCCTTGCAGATGAGCTGTTTCACAATGTGCACCCCTTTTCCAACCTTCCCATTGGACTGCGGATAGTGTGGGCTGGAAGTGACATGTTTGAAATGGTATGAATTGGCAAACATAGACCACTCGTAGCTGCTGAAGCACGGGCCATTGTCACTCATGACAGTGAGTGGGATACCATGCCTGGAGAACGTCTCCTTACAGATCTTGATGACGGTCCGAGATGTGAGGTCTGAGAGCTTCACAACTTCAGTGTAATTGGAGAAATAGTCAATAATCAACGCGTAGTCACGACCATTCGCACAAAAGAGGTCGATGCCAACCTTGGACCACGGGGAGGTCTCGATTTCATGCTGCTGGAGCGTCTCCTTGCTCTGCGCTGGCTGGAAGTGTTGGCAGGTCGCACAGTTGAGGACCATGTTCGAGATGTCCTGGCTAATACCGGGCCAGTAGACAGCCTACCTGGCTCTGCGTCAGCACTTCTCGACGCCCAGGTGTCCCTCATGGATTTGGCAGAGCACCAAGCTCTGGAGACTGAGTGGAATGACAATCCCGGTCCAGCTTGAGGAGGATACCATCAATCACCGTCAGGTCGTCCTTTACATTGTAAAATTGAGGGCACTGCCCTTTCTGCCAGCCATTGGTGAGGTGGTGCATGACACGCTGCAAGAGGGGGTCTTTGGCTGTCTCATCGCGGATACGAACCACCTTCTCATCAGACGCCGGGAGGGTGCTAGCACACAGCTGCACCTGTGATTCAATCTGCCGGATGATTTCCAGCGGTTCACTAGGCAATGTGATGGAGCGGGACAATGCATCAGCGATGATGAGCTCCTTGCTAAGCGTGTACACTAAGTTACAGTTGTACCTTCTGAGTTTGATGAGGATGCGCTGCAACCGAGGCATCATGTCATTCAGATACTTGTGGATAATATGGACCAGAGGCCTATGATCCGTCTTGACCGTGAATGTCAGCAAGCCGCAGACATAGTTGTGAAACTTGAGAATGCCAGTGAGAAGACCCATGTCGTGTTCAGCACACTGAGATAACACGGGCTGCAACTGGATGCAGCTACAACTGAAATATACTCCAGACCTTGAAATTAGTTCAATTTGATTTATTGAACCTGTCACACAGTTAGCTCAGTTCTCTGTGAGTTCGACTCACTGCTAACCTAAGTGTGATTACTCTGACTGAACCAAACTAGCTCTTAGCCACGTGCTGTAGGTGTTATGTGATATATACACCTGACTCACTCTGTAGATGTCCCCAGTGGAAAGAGGTGGAGTGTGAGTGCCTCGTGCCTTTTATAGTGGGAAACCACCCCCAAGTGTTCTGCCTGCTGATTGGTTATGTCCTGTTCTCTGTCCTCATTAGCTGCCTGTCTGTATCTCATTATGGGCATGTCTGCATATCATGACATCTCCCCCTTTGAAATGTTTTTCTGTATCATATGTGAAAGTATTTACATGTGTCGGCTGAAAAATTTACTTATTTACATAAAATGGCAGATGGGAACACATGTACATGTGAAAACAGGTGTTTAATGTGCGAAAACAGAACATAGCAAACAAAATAAATGTTCATAAGTCCAGTCTCTGGGGTTTGCGTCTGATCCTGGTTGACCGCCGGAGAGGTGGTAGTGGGGACGACGGCGCCTTGATAGGCGGGATTGAAGCTGGACTGATGGCCTCGTGGTTCAAGGTATCAGGAGGTGGCACAATAACAGATGGAAACAATGAAGAATGTGGTTGCGGGCGGGCAACTGTGCGCAGTGCCCGTCTGTATCGCCGCACAACAGAGCCATCAGCCATACGCACAACATACGATCGAGGAGCAGCCTGTCGATCAACAACCGCTGGAGCTGATCAGGTAGCTTGATCCGAACAGCATCCGACGGGGATAACACGGGCAAATCAGTGGCATGAGCATCATAGCCCTGCTTTTGCCGGTCCCTGAGTTTCTGCACCTTCTGCAGCACCGGGAGGTGATCCAGGTCCGGCAAGTGTATGGCTGGAAGAGTCGTCCGCAGGTCCCCGTTCATCAGGAGTTGAGCCGGTGACATGCCGGTAGACAGAGGGGTTGCCCTGTATGCAAGCAGCGCAAGGTTGACGTCAGAAGCAGAATCCGCGGGCTTGCAGATGAGCTGCTTCACTATGTGTACCCCTTTCTCAACCTTCCCGTTGGACTGCGGGTAATGTGGGCTGGAGGGCGGCACGTGGCCAAGTGGTTAGCACTGGGACTACGGCGCTGAGGACCCGGGTTCGAATCCCGGCCCTGGGTCACTGTCCGTGTGGAGTTTGCACATTCTCCCCGTGTCTGCGTGGGTTTCACCCCCACAACCCAAAGATGTGCAGGTTAGGTGAATTGGCCATGCTAAATTGCCCCTTAATTGGAAAAACAATAATTGGGTACTTTAAATTTATTTTTTTTAAAAAGAAAAAAAAAAGGTAATGTGGGCTGGAAGTGACGTGATGAAACTGATAAAACTGGGCAAATCTTGACCACTCTTGGCTGCTGAAGCAAGGACCGTTGTCACTCATGACAGTGAGTGGAATACCATGCCTGGAGAATGTCTCCTTACAGGCCTTGATGACGGACTTGGAAATGAAGTCCGAGAGCTTCACGACTTCTGGGTAGTTGGAAAAATAATCAATGATTAGCACATAATCACGACCATTGACGTGGAAGAGATCGATGCCCACCTTGGACCATGGGGAGGTCACGATTTTGTGCTGCTGAAGCGTCTCCTTGCTCTGTGCTGGCTGAAAGCATTGACAGGTTGGACAGTTGAGGACCATATTCGAGATGTCCTGACTAATCCCAGGCCAGTAGACAGCTTGCCTGGTTCTGCGCCTGCACTTCTCAACACCCAGATGTCCCTCATGGATTTGCCGGAGCACCAAGCTCAGGAAACTGAGTAGAATGACAATGCTGTCCAGCTTGAGGAGGATACCATCAACCACTGTCAGGTCATCCTTCACATTGAAGAATTGAGGGCACTGCCCTTTTTGCCAGCCATTGACGAGGTGGCGCATGACATGCTGCAGAAGAGGGTCTTTGGCTGTCTCGTCGCGAATGCGGATCATCTTTTCATCCGACGCCGGGAGTTACTGGCCCACAGCTGCACCTGTGATTCGATCTGTTGGATGAATGCCGGCGGGACAGCAGGCAAGGTTATGGAGCGGGACAAGGCATCCGCAATAATGAGCTCCTTGCCAGGCATGTACACGAGCTCAAAGTCGTACCTTCTGAGTCTGAGGAGGATGCGCTGCAGCCGGGGCGTCATGTCGTTCAGGTCCTTGTGGATAATGTGGACCAGAGGCCTGTGGTCCGTCTCGACAGTGAACGTCGGCAGGCCGTAGACATAATCGTGGAACTTGAGAATTCCAGTGAGAAGACCCAGGCATTCCTTTTCAATTTGGACGTACCGCTGCTCGGTGGGTGTCATCGCCCGTGATGCGTGGGCAACTGGTGCCCAGGATGAGGTGTCATCGCGCTGGAGCAACATCGCGACGATGCCATCCTGGCTCGCATCTGTTGAGATTTTTGTTTCCCTGTCAGGGTCAGAAAATGCCAATACAGGTGCAGTGGTGAGCTTGGCTTTCAGCTCCAACCACTCTGCTTGATGAGCTGCCTGCCACTCAAAGGCAGTGGACTTTTTCACCAGGTGTCTGAGGGCCATGGTGTGTGAGGCCAGGTTTGGGATAAACTTGCCCAAAATGTTTACCATGCCGAGGAAGTGCAGCAGCACCTTCTTGTCTTCAGGGGTCTTCATGGCTTCAATGGCCTTGACCTTGTCTGTGTCCAGGCGCACGCCCTGCTGAGATATCTGGTCACCTAAGAATTTAAGTGTCGACAGGCCAAAGCAACACTTGGTCCTGTTCAGCTTGAGGCCATTGGCATAGACACGGCGGAATACCTGCTGGAGACGAGAGTTGTGCTCTTCGGGGGTTGTGGACCATATGATAACGTCGTCCACATACACACGAACCCCTTCAATGCCCTCCATCATCTGCTCCATGATTCTATGGAAGATCTCCGAGGCCGAGACAATGCCGAACGGCATACGATTATAGCAGTATTTGCGAAACGGTATGTTGAAGGTGCAGAGCCGACTTCCGGTTGCGGCTATGCAGAGCTAAGTCGCATGTTCGGCAGCTCCCGCTTGGAACGGACTTTTCGGCTCTTTACAGGGCCCCCAACGGCATTTTTTCGACATTTCCCGGTGTGGGAAGAAGACTGCAACATTCCCCCGACAGTGTCCCCCAGGAATGGTATGTCTCTTGGTTACCAGAAAAACAGTAAAAGATTTGGCTGGAGCTGCAGGAAAGACAAAAGCCTTTTCCAGCATGCAGGTGGGGGAAGGGCAAGCTTAAAGGCTTCAAGCTGACTTGAGGGCCTTTATGAAAGGTGAATTCTAGCAGCAGAGGGAACAATTGTGAAAAGATCTCACCAAGGCCATTGAAGAAGCGGGGACGAGGCTTCCGGTGGCGGCCATGGAGGAATAGGTCGCGCATTCGGCAGCTCCTGTCTGGAACGGACTCTCAGATCTTTTTCAGGAGTTTCCACAGACTTTTTGGGGTAGATTGGTGAAGCGAACACTGCCAAAAGAATTCCCTCTCGAGACTGCCGGTTGCGGCTATGGGGAGCTAAGTTGCACATTTGGCCGCTCCTGCAAAAACTGACTTTTGGGCTCTTTTCAGGGCCCCCAACGGAACGTTTTCGACGTCTCCCGGTGTGGGAAGGAGTTAACAACAGCTCACCATCAGTATATGGCTTTAACTAGGAGCGGGGTAACAAAAAAGGTGGTGGTGGACCCGAAGAAAGGGAGGGAATAAGGACAAAATGGCGGCGGGCGGAGACCAGGCAGCGTGGAGGCAGTGGGCGGAGGAGCAACAGGAGGGTATCCAGTGCTGCCTCGGAGAGATTAAAACGGACCTGCTAGAGCCGATGAAGGCTTCTATTGATAAGCTGCTGGAGACACAGACGGCCCAGGGGGTGGCGATCCGAGAGACTCGACAAAAGATCTTGGACAATGAGGACGAGATCTTAGGCCTGGCGGTAAGGGTGGAGGTGCACGAGGCGCTCCACAAGAAATGGCAGGAGCGGTTCGAGGAGATGGAGAATCGGTTGAGGCGGAAGAATCTGCGGATTCTGGGCCTCCCGGAGGGGCTGGAGGGGCCGGACGTGGGGGCCTATGTGGTCACCATGTTGAACTCACTGATGGGAGCGGGGTCCTTCCAGGGGCCCCTGGAGCTGGAAGGGGCCCATAGAGTGTTGGCGAGGAGGCCCAAGGCTAATGAGCCTCCGCGGGCGGTGCTGGTGTGGTTCCATCGGTTTGTCGATCAGGAGTGTGTGCTCAGGTGGGCCAAGAAGGAGAGGAGCAGCAGGTGGGAGAACACAGAGGTTCGAATATACCAGGACTGGAGTACGGAGGTGGCGAAGAGGAGGGCCGGGTACAATCGAGTGAAGGCAGTGCTGTACAGGAAGGGGGTGAAGTTTGGCATGTTGCAGCCGGCGCGACTGTGGGTTACCAACATGGACCGGCACCATTATTTTGAGTCTCCAGAGGAGGCATGGGCCTTTGTTCAGGCCGAGAAGCTGGACGCAAACTGAGGGTCGGGATGGGTGATTGGGGACTGCGGTGGATATGTTATGCCTATTTTTTGTTCGGGGGGGTGGGGGGGGGGGGGGGGGGGGATGGGGGGGCCTTTGCATTGTTTTGGGTATATTTTTCTCTGTGTTTTTCTCTTTCGGGTTGGGGAGGGTGGATGGAACGGGTTGGGCACTGTTTTGGTTGGTGGCGGGGCCTGGTAGGTAGAGAGCACGGGCTTTTTCCCGCGCCGAAGACTGGGGGGGGGGCCGGGACGGGGAAGCGAGGATTGTTTCCCGCGCTTAGAACGGAGGGGGGAGGGGGAGAGCCTGTGGATGGGGAGCGGGAAAGGAGGGTGTGCCACACAATGGGAGGAGTCGAAGGGGAGGTGGGAGTGGCCGGCATCAGCAGGAGTCAGCTGACTTGCGGAACTGCAACGGGGGGAGTAAACCAGCTAGGATGGGTCCCAGCCGGGGGTGGGGTGGCCGGGGGCGGGGGGGGGGGATCGAGTTGCTGCTGCTAAGGTCAAGGAGGAGCTGGAGCGAGTGGGGGTGGGGGTGCAAACGGGGGTATGCCGCTGTGGGGAACGGGCCGGGCGTAGGTGCGTGCGCGTGGCTGGCCTAGGAGGGACCGATAACCTGGAATGTAAGGGGACTGAATGGGCCGGTTAAGCGGGCCCGCGTGTTTGCGCACCTGAAGGGGCTCAAGGCGGATGTGGTTATGCTCCAGGAGACACACCTGAAGGTGGCAGACCAGGTAAGACTGAGGAAAGGGTGGGTAGGTCAGGTGTTTCACTCGGGGCTGGATGCCAAAAATCGAGGGGTGGCGATCTTGGTGGGAAAGAAGGTGTCACTCGAGGCGTCGAGCATTGTGGTAGATAATGGCGGTAGGTACACAATGGTACGTGGTAAGTTGCAGGGAGAGAGGGTGGTACTGGTCAATGTGTATGCTCCGAACTGGGACGATGCGGGTTTTATGCGGCGTATGTTGGGTCGGATCCCAGACTTGGAAGTGGGGGGCCTGATAATGGGGGGAGACTTTAACACGGTGTTGGATCCGGCACTGGATCGCTCCAGGTCTAGGATGGGTAGGAAGCCGGCGGCGGCTAGAGTGCTGAGGGGATTTATGGACCAAATGGGAGGGGTGGACCCTTGGAGATTTGCAAGGCCGGGGGCTAGGGAATTTTCATTCTTCTCACATGTCCATAAGGCTTATTCTCGAATCGACTTTTTCATTTTGAGTAGGGCGCTGATAGCGAGAGTAGAGGATACCGAGTATTCGGCAATAGCCATTTTGGACCACGCCCCGCATTGGGTGGACTTGGAGATGGGGAGGAGAGGGACCAGCGCCCGCAGTGGCGCTTGGAGGTGGGGCTGTTGGCGGACGAGGAGGTGAGCGAGCGGGTCCGAGGAAGTATAGAGAGGTACTTGGAGACCAACGACAACGGGGAGGTCCGAGTGGGGATGGTATGGGAGGCACTGAAGGCGGTGGTGAGGGGAGAGCTGATCTCCATTAGGGCCCACAAGGAGCGGAGGGAGCGGGGGGAGAGGGAGAGGCTGGTGGGGGAGATGGTGAGGGTAGACAGGAGGTATGCGGAAGAACCTGAGGAAGGATTGTTGAGGAAGAGGTGCAGCCTCCAGGCCGAATTCGACCTGGCGACCACCAGGAAGGCAGAGGTGCAGTGGAGAAAGGCACAGGGGGCGGTCTACGAGTATGGGGAAAAGGCAAGCCGGATGCTGGGCATCAGCTTCGGAAGCGGGACGCAGCTAGGGAGATCGGGGGAGTTAAGGACAGGGGAGGGAGCGTGGTGCTGAGTGGGGTTGGCATCAATGGGGTCTTCAGGGACTTCTACGAGGAATTGTACCGATCTTAGCCCCCACGGGAGGAGTGAGGGATGGGCCGTTTCCTGGACCAATTGAGGTTTCCAAAGGTGGAAGAGGGACTGGTGGCGGGACTGGAGGCCCCGATTGGGCCGGAGGAGCTGATCAAAGGGATAGGAAGCATGCAGGCGGGGAAGGCACCGGGGCCGGACAGTTTCCCGGTCGAGTTCTATAAAAAATATATGGACCTGTTGGGCCCGCTGTTAGTTAGGACCTTTAATGAGGCAAGGGAGGGGGGGGTTTTACCCCCGACGATGTCCCGGGCACTGATCTCCTTGATCCTGAAGCGGGACAAGGATCCCCTGCAATGTGGGCCTTACAGACCGATTTCCTTGCTAAATGTAGATGCCAAGGTGCTGGCGAAGGTCTTAGCCACGAGGATTGAGGATTGTGTGCCGCAGATCATCCATGAAGACCAGACGGGGTTTGTGAAGGGGAGACAGTTGAACGCGAATGTGCAGAGGCTTTTGAACGTTATCATGATGCCGGCGAGGGAGGGGGAGGCGGAGATAGTGGTGGCGATGGACGCTGAGAAAGTCTTCGTTAGGGTAGTGTGGGGGTACCTGTGGGAAGTGCTGAAGAGGTTCGGGTTTGGGGAGGGGTTTGTCAGGTGGGTTAGGCTGTTGTATGAGGTCCCGATGGCGAGTGTGGCCACAAATAGGAGGAGGTCCGAGTACTTTCGGTTACACCGAGGGATGAGACAGGGGTGTCCCCTGTACCCCCTGCTCTTCGCACTGGCGATTGAACCCCTGGCTATGGCACTGAGAGAGTCGAGGATCTGGAGGGGGTTGGTGCGGGGTGGGGAGGAGCATAGGTTGTCACTTTATGCGGACGACCTGCTGCTGTATGTGGCGGACCCGGTGGGAGGAATGCCAGAGGTAATGAGGATCCTTAGGGAATTCGGGGACTTTTCGGGGTACAAGCTCAATATGGGGAAGAGTGAGCTGTTCGTAGTTCAGCTAGGGGACCAGGAGAGGGGGATTGGCGAGCTCCCACTAAAAAGGGCGGAGAGGAGCTTCAGATATTTGGGGGACCAGGTGGCCAGGAACTGGGGGGCCCTGCATAGGCTTAACTTTACAAGGCTGGTGGAGCAAATGGAGGAGGAGTTCAAGAGGTGGGACGCGTTGCCGCTGTCCTTGGCGGGTAGGTTGCAGTCAATCAAAATGATGGTGCTCCCAAGGTTTTTGTTCCTGTTCCAGTACCTCCCCGTGTTTATCCCGAAGACTTTTTTCAGGCGGGTTAACAGGAGTATAATGGGGTTTGTGTGGGCGCGAGGGACTCCGACGGTGAGAAGGGTGTTCCTGGAACAGAGTAGAGATAGGGGGGACTGGCGCTGCCCAACCTCTGTGGGTACTACTGGGCCGCCAATGCGACGATGGTGCACACGTGGGTGATGGAGGGGGCTGCATGGAAGAGGCTGGAGACGGCGTCCTGTGTGGGTACGAGTCTGGGGGCGCTGGCAACGGCGCCGCTGCTGCTCCCTCCAAGGAGGTATACCACGAGCCCGGCGGTGGTGGCGACCCTCAAAATTGGGGGGGGGGGGGTGAGGTGAGTGGGGAAGATCTCGGAAACTTACCAGGTGATGCAGGAGGAGGAGGAGGCCTCGGTGGTGGAGTTGGGAGAGGAGATCGAAGAGGGGACTTGGGCAGATGCCCTAGGGAGGGAGATCTTCCTTTTCGTGCGCGAGGCTCAGCCTCATACAGTTTAAGGTGCTGCACAGGGCACACATGACAGGGACAAGGATGAGCCGGTTCTTTGGGGCGTGAGGACAGATGTGTTAGGTGCTCAGGGAGCCCAGTAAATCACACCCATATGTTCTGGGCATGCCCAGTGCTGGAGGAATTTTGGAAGGGCGTAGCGAGGACGGTGTCGAGGGTGGTAGAATCCAGGGTCAAACCGGGCTGGGGACTCGCAATATTTGGGGTGGCAGAGGAGCCGGGAGTGCAGGAGGCGAAAGAGGCCGTTATTCTGGCCTTTGCGTCCCTGGTAGCCCGGCGAAGGATTCTTCTTCAGTGGAAAGATGCGAGGCCCCCAAGCGTGGAATCCTGGATCAGCGATATATGGCAGGATTCATTAAATTGGAGAGGGTGAAATTCGCCTTGAGAGGGTCGGTACAAAGGTTCTTTAGGTGGTGGCAACCGTTCTTAGACTTTCTGACAGAACGATAGACATTAGTCAATGGCAGCAGCAGCTCGGTGGGGGGGCTTTACTTTATTTTTGTTAATGTTATTTACACTGGAGGGGTTGAGGCCGTGTATATACCTGTTGCGTTAAGTCGGGGTGTTAATGTTAATTTATTATTTATGTACGGGGGGGGGAGGGGTTTGGGGGATTGCTTTTTTCAGATTGTGTTTTGTACTTAACCCTGTTGGGTTCTTTTTTCTTTCTCATTTTGTTATTGATATTTTATGAAAACCTTTAATAAAAATTATTTAAAAAAAAAAAGAAGGTGCAGAGCCTTCTGCTGGACTCATCCAGCTGGATTTGCCAGAACCCGTGTGACGCATCTAACTTTGTGAAAAACTTGGCATGTGCCATCTCACTTGTTAGTTCCTCCCGCTTCGGGATGGGGTAGTGTTCCCGCATTATATTCTGGTTGAGATCCTTGGGATCAATGCAGATGCGCAGCTCCCCCGAAGGCTTTTTTACACATACCATCGAGCTGACCCAGTCAGTCGGTTCTGTAACTTTGGAGATGATGCCCTGGTCCTGAGGATCCTTTAACTGCGCCTTCAGGCGCTCCTTCAGGGGAGCCGGGACCTGGCGTGGCGCGTGGACCACAGGCGTGGCATCAGGCCGCAGCAGGATCTTGTACCGATATGGCAGCGTGCCCATCCCGTCGAACACATCCAGATACTGAGCGAGGATGTCGTCAATGCCGGCTCGAAGATCCACATTGGGGGAGGTCATTGTGTAGACCCGCTGCACAAGGTTTAGCTGCTTGCATGCATGTGTGCCGAGAAGGGAGGCCCTGTCCGGCTTGACGATTTCAAACCTTAGCCTTGCCTGAATGCTCCTGTTGGAGATGAGCAGATGGCAGGATCCCAGTGCTGTGCTGGCATTGCCGTTCTAGTCCAGGAGCTGGCAGGCTGCTGGAAGGAGCTTGGGTTGCTTCTTGATGTGGTTGAAATCTGTCTGTGAAAGGAGATTGGAGGCACCTGTGTCCAGCTTGAACTGGCTAGAGCATTGATTTACTTGCATCACCGCACGGCATTCGTCCGCAGAATCCACAGTGAGGATGGGCAGGCTCCGTGATGATGTCGGCGAGACATGTTCACATGTGGTAATGATGCTCACATGGTAAGGGGACTCCAGGCAATTGTCCTCTGGATCCGTCGTACTGCCAGAATCAGAAGCCTGGAAACCTTGTTGCACACTCTGAACACGCCTACGTTGGAATTGGGAGCGCTGGCCCTTGACTGGTGGTGCAGACCTGCACAAGGCTGCATAGTGTCCAGGCTTCCCGCAATTTAAACATCGCCTGCCTCTTGCAGGGCAGTGTTTCTTTCAGTGGGCGGTGCCGCAGTTCGGGCACGTCATGACGTCGTTACGCTCCTTGCGTCGTCGCACATGCGCAATGCCGTCGGCAGACGTTCGCACCTGCGCAGTGTGGTGATCGGCCGCTTCGTTATCCCATTCGCATCGCGCATGCATGGGGCTCCGGGAAGAGTGCGCGAAATGGCCGCTTTCATCAATGCTGAGGCGCTGCATCCGGGCGATGGCCTGCACACTCTCTGCCTCGTGGGAGGCAAGTTTCTCATTTTCAGCCGATTTGTATTGGGAATACCGATTTTTGGTGTGCGCATGCACTGTACATGTTTCAATCGTGACTGATAGGGTCATATGCTTGATTTTTAAAAGCTGCTCTCTCAAAGGATCAGTGTGAACTCCAAAAACGATTTGGTCCCTGATCATGGAGTCAGCAATATCACCAAAGTTGCAGGACAGTGCTAGTCGACGGAGATTAGTTAAGAAGGAGTTGAAAGATTCACCTTTACCTTGGAGGCATTGTTTGAATATATAGCGCCTGAAGATTTAACTGGCGTCCACTTTACAATGACTATCAAACTTATCCAGGATGGTCTGAAACTTTGTCTTGTCCTGGCTTTCGGTGAAGTTAAACGAGTTGAAGAGTTGGATGGCTTGATCCCCCGCAGTTGAGAGGAGAAGCGGGATCTTTCTTGTATCAGAAGCACCCTCGAGGTCTGAGGCTTCGATGTACAGCAGAAACCTTTGCTTGAAAGTCCGCCAATTGGCACTCAGATTGCCGGAAGTCCGCAGCTGTTGAGGAGCCAGGATCTTCTCCATGGTGCCGGGATACATTTGCTGGTCGTCACGGAACAGATTGAGGTAAAGCACCTAGGGATAGCAGTCTTCTGGTACCATGTCATGTTAAGCACACTGAGATAACACGGGTGCAACTTCAATGGGCTTGACCTTGTCTGTATCCGGGCGCACGCCCTGCTGAGAGATCTGGTCACCTAGGAACTTGTCGACATGCCAAAGCAACATTTGGACCTGTTCAGCTTCAGGCCATTGGCATGGACACGGCGGAATACCTGCTGGAGACGGGAAACATGCTCTTCAGGGGTCGTGGACCATATGATGATGTTGTCCATGTACACACGAACCCCTTCAATGCCCTCCATCATCTGCTCCATGATGCGATGGAAGATCTCCGATACCGAGACAATGTCAAACGGCATGCGATTATAGCAGTATCTGCCAAACGGTGTGTTGAAGGTGCAGAGCCTTCTGCTGGACTCATCCAGCTGGATTTGCCAAAATCCATGTGATGCATCTCAATTGGTGAAAAAACGTGCGTGTGCCATCTCACTCATGAGTTTCTCCCGCTTCGGGATGGGGTAGTGTTCACGCATTATATTCTTATTGAGATCCTTGGGATCAATGCAGATGCGCAGGTCTCCCAAAGGCATTCTAACACATACCATCGATCTCACGCAATCAGTCGATTCGGTTACCTTGGAAATGATGTCCTGTTGCTGAAGATCCTTGAGCTGTGCCATCAGGCGCTCCCTCAGCGGAGCTGGGACCCGGCGTGGTGCGTGGACCACTGGCTTGGCATCAGGTCGTAGCAGAATCTTGTATCAATATGGCAGCGTGCCCATCCCGTTGAACACATCCGGATACTGAGCGAGGATGTCGACAGTGCCGGCCTGAAGATCCACATTGGAGGTTGTCGTTGTGTAAACCCGCTGCACGAGGTTCAGCTGCTTTGCAGGCATGTGCGCCAAGTAGGGATGCCCTGTCTGGCTTGACAATTTCAAAACGTAACCGTGCATGGGTGCTCCGGTTGGAGATGAGCAGATGGCAGGATCCCAGTGCCGTGATGGCATTTCCGTTGTAGTCCAGGAGGCTGCAGGCTGCTGGAAGGACCTTGGGGGGCTTTTGATATGTTTGAAATCTGCCCGTGAGAGGAGGTTGGCAGAAGCACCTGTGTCCAGCTTAAACAGGATGGAGCAGTGGTTGCCCTGCATCACCGCACGCCATTCGTCCGCAGAATCCACAGCGAGGATGGATTGAATTTGTGATGAGTTGGATGTGGCATATTCACATTTGGTAATGATGCCCACACAGTAGGCGGAGTCAAGGCATTCTTCCTCTGGGTCCGTTGTGCTGCCAGGGTCAGAATCCTGTAATCGTTGTTGTACACTCTGAACACGCCGTCGTTGGAATTGGGAGTGCTGGCCCCTGACTGGTGGTGCAGACCTGCACAAGGCTGCATAGTGTCCAGGCTTCCCGCAGTTTAAACATCGCCTGCCTCTTGCAGGGCAGTGTTTCTTTAAGTGGGTGTTGCCGCAGTTCGAGCACGTCATGACGTCGGCATCCTGACGCTCCGCGCGCGTCGCACATGCGCAGTGCGTGTGTCAGCTGCTTCGTTATCCCGTTCGTATCGCGCATGCGTGGGAAAAGCACGCAAAATGGCCGCTTTCATCAATGCTGAGGCGCTGCATGCGGGAGATTGCCTGCACTCTGCCTCATGGGAGGCAAGTTTCTCATTTTCAGCCGATTTGCACTGGGCATAGTGATTTTTGGCATGCTCATGCACTGTACATGTTTCAATCGTGACTGACAAGGTCATTTGCTTGATTTTCAGTAGTTGCTCTCTCAGAGGATCAGAGTGAACTCCAAAAACTATTTGGTCTCTGATCATGGAGTCAGCAATATCACCAAAGTTGCAGGACAGTGCTAGCAGGCGGAGGTTAGTTAAGAAGGAGTTGAAAGATTCATCTTTACCTTGTAGACGCTGTTTGAATATGTAGCGCTCAAAGATTTCATTGGTGTCCATTTCACAGTGACTGTCAAACTTGTCCAGGATGGTCTGAAACCTTGTCTTGTCCTGGCCTTCGGTGAAGTGAAAAGAGTTGAAGAGTTTGATGGCTTGATCACCCGCTGTTGAGAGGAGAAGCGCGATATTCCTTGCATCAGATGCACCCACGGGGTCTGAAGCTTCAATGTACAGCAGAAACTTTTGCTTGAATGTCCGCCAGTTGGCACTGAGATGGCCGGAGGTCCTGAGCTGGTGAGGAGCCTGAATCTTCTCATGGTGCCAGGATACATTCGCTGGTCGTCACGGAACCACCTAGGTTAAGGTGGCTGGTTTAGCTTACTGGGCTAAATCGCTGGCTTTTAAAGCAGGCCAGCAGCACGGCTCGATTCCCGTACCAGCCTCCCCGAACAGGCGCCGGAATGTGGCAACTAGGGGCTTTTCACAGTAACTTCATTGAAGCCTACTCGTGACAATAAGCGATTTTCATTTCATTTTCATTTCAAGCAGTCTCCTGACAGCATGTTGTGTTATGTACTCTGGGATAACACAGGCTGCAACTGGATGCAGCTTTAACCAAAAGATACTCCAGACCTTGAAGTTAGTTCAATCTGATTTATTGAACCAGGAGCACAGTTAGCACAGTTCTCTATGAGTTTGACTCTCTGTTAACCTAAGTGTGGTTATCTGTCTGACTGAACCAGACTAGCTCTTAGCCACGTGCTGGAGGTGTGATACTGTAAATACACCCTGACTCATTCTGTAGATGTTCATCAGTGGAAAGAGGCAGAGTGTGAGCGCCTCGTACCTTTTATAGTGAGATACCACCCCTGAGTGTCCTGCCTGCTATTTGGTCATGTCCTGTTCTCTGTGTTCATTAGCTGCCTGTCTGTGCCTGTCTGTATATCATTATCTGCATGTCTGCATATCATGACACCTCTCCCCATCAGCTCCATGAACCCTCTTAGTTCCTTTGCCATTGCTGGCACCCTGCCTGTTTTTGAGATTGACCGGTCCAAGCCAGGGCCCATAACTGTGTTGAAGTCCCCTCCCATGACCAACCTGTGCGAGTCCAGGTCCAGTATCTTCCCCATCCTCTTTATAAACTCCACATCATCCCAATTTGGCGCATACACATTTACTAATACCACCTGCACCCTCCAGTTTCCCACTGGCCATAATGTACCGACCTCCCACGTCCGAGACTATTCTACCCGCCTCAAACACCACCCGCTTATTGATCCGGATCGCAACCCCTCTAGTCTTTGAATCTAGTCCCGAGTGAAAGACCTGACTGACCCAGCCTTTCCTCAGTCTAACCTGTTCCGTTACTCTAAGGTGCGTCTCCTGCAACATTACCACGTCCGCCTTCAATCCCCTAAGATGCGCGAACACACATGCCCTTTTGATCAGCCCATTTAACCCTCGAACATTCCAGGTGATCAGCCGAGTTGGGGGGCTCATTGCCTCCCCCGTCTGCCGATCAGCCATCCCCTTTTTTAGGCCCGCCTCCAGCCCGTGCTCCCCGCCTCCACTGGCCCATCCCCAGGCAGCCCCCACCCCCAACCTCCTAGCTGTCCCTCAGCACAAGTCCCTCCCTCATCAGCAGAACATTCACCCCCTTCCCCCCCTAGTAACAACACCCTTTACTAAACCAAACATATGCACCCCCCCCTCTGCGCTTCCGAGAGCTAGCTCACCCAGCTGGCTTGGTGGCCCCCATCCCCGGCGCCAGATAGTCTCCCACCTATTGTTCCCTCCTAACCCTCCCCCACGCTCATACAAACAAACTACAACATCAAACAATCCCCACACAATTACCCAACAGAAAAACACCAAGATCAAAACAAGCACACCTCCATCCCCCAACAGTGAAAATGAAAACCTTAACTCACTCAGCTCTACCACTGGTTCCAAATCAATGTAAACGGCATCACAAACATCTTCCATAAAACGCAAAACGAGAACCTTTTTACAAAAATAGAGAAACAAAAGAACAAAACAAAAACATGAACGTTGCAGCCAAATTCAGAAGTTCTCAATCCATCACCGGCCCTTTCTTTTTCGCAAAGTCCAACGCGTCCTCAGGCGACACAAAGTAGAAGTGCTGATCCTCATGCGTGACCCAGAGACGGGCTGGGTATAACAGTCCAAACTTCATTTTTTTCTTAAAAAGGATCAACCTGATCTGGTTGAAGCCTGCTCTCCTCCTGGCCAACTCTACACTCAGGTCCTGGTAAATCCGCAGGATGCGATTGTCCCATTTACAGCTCCGTGTCTGCTTGGTCCACTGTAGAATGCGTTCCTTATCTGAGAACCTGTGGAATCTCACCACCATTGCCCTCAGGGGGGGGGGGTCTCCCATTCGCGGCTTCCACCGAATGCACTGTGAACCCTTTCCGCCTCCAAGGGCCGGGAGAATGCCCCATCCCTCAGCAGCTTCACAAACATTTCTGCGAAGTATGCCCCAGCATCCATTCCTTCGGACCCCTCTGAGAGCCCGATGATTCTTAGGTTCTGCCGGCGGGACCTATTTTCTATGTCCTCCACTTTCTCCAGGAGCTTCTTCTGCTGGTCCCTCAGCATCCCCACCTCCAAGTCCACCGCAGTCTGATGTTCCTCCTGCTCAGCCAGTGCCTTCTCCACCTTCTGGATCGCCCGATCCTGGGCGTCCAATCTATGCTCCAACCGCTCAATCGACTCTTTTATCGGGTCCAAGCAGTCCTGTTTCTGCTTAGCAAAGCCATCCTGAATGACTTGCATCAGCTGCTCCATAGACTGCTGGGTCGACAAACCAGAGGTCCGAACCTCCGCCATGCTGTCTTCTGTTGCAGCTACAGCCCAAGCCTTCTCTATCCTTTTGTTTATGCACTTACGAACACTCCTAGTCCTTCTCTCCATGCACCAAAGTGGGAATTCAGTAAACAATTGCCACAAACATCCGTTTTACAATTCAAGTTCGGTAGAAAAACGGGGGAAAGGTCCAAAGGTCCGACCAGAGCGGGAGCCACCAAAAGTGCGACTTACTCCTTCATAGCCGCCACCGGAAGTCAATTTCCCAAATTCTGCCTCCCTCCCTTTCTGACTAAGGGCGTTACAGTAGCATTTTTCCAATCCACTGGAACCTTTCCCATGTCCAGGGAATTTTGGAATATTATGACCAATGGATTCACAATCTCTGTTGCCACTTCCTTTCACACCCTAGGATGTAGGCCATCAGGCCTGGGGGACTTGAATGCCCTCAATCACAATTGTTTGAGTACTGTTTCCCTATTGATGCTGATTGTTCTAAGTTCCACCCTTTCTATTACCTCTGAATTGCCCGTTCCTATAGGAATGGTACTAGAGTCCTCCACCATGAAAACTGAGGCAAAGTATTGATTTAGAATCTTTGCCATTTCTGTGCTCCCCACTATTAACTCACCAGTTTCATCTCCCAAGGGACCACCATTCACCATAACGACTCTCTTCCCTTATAGGTACTTAAAGAAGCTTTTGCTATCCTTTTTGATATTTTGAGCTGGTTTACTTTCGTAGTTTACCTTCGCATTTTTTATTATTTTTTTATGTTTGAAAGTTTCCCAATCTTCTACCCTGCCACTGGCCTTTGCAATGTGATATACCTTAGTTTTTGTCTTTATATTGTGCTTGACCTCCTCGTTTAGTCATGGATTTCTTTTTACCCCTCTTACCATCTTTCTTCCTCACTGGGATTTATTTTAGTTGTCAGGAATTGAGTATCTCCTTAAACAACTGCCACTGCTCATCAGCTGTTCTACCGTTTAGCCTTCCTGCCCAGTCTGTATGGACCAAATCTGTCCTCATGCCTGTGTAATTTCCATTGTTTAATTCCAGAGCGCAAGTGTGGGACTCCACTTTCTCACCCCAAACTGAATTTTGAATTCTACCATACAATGGTTACTACTCCCTAGAGGATCCTTAAGTCTGAGGTCATTAATTAATCAATCCTCATTACACCAATCCTCATTACACAATACCTAGCCTGCTCCCTGGTTGGTTCCCCAACATACTGTTACAGGAAACAATCTCTAATACATTAAATGAACTTTGCCTCCAGGCTACCCTTGCCAATTTGATTCTTCCAGCCTATGTGCATATTAAAATCACCATGGTTATTGCTGTACAACCCCCCAGTATTACCTGGTTTACACTGTACCCCACTGCAGAACTACTGTTTGGGGGCCTAGCGATTACTCCTACCAAGGACTTTCTCCCTTTGCGATTTCTTATTTCTACCCAGACTGATTCCACATCTTGATCTCCAGTGCTTATGTCATTTCTCATTACAGCACTGATCCCCTTCCTCACCAGCAAGGCTAAGCCACCTCCTTTTCCTTTCAGTCTAACTTTCCGAAATACAGCCTGCCCAGACTTGGTCTCCTTGTAACCATGTTTCAGTAATCGCCACCAAACTATACCCTTTTGTTTCTATTTGTGCCGTTAACTCATTGTTCCAAATGCTTTTTGCATTTAGAAACAAAGCTTTTAAATTTGTTCCACTGTTAAATTTCTCTACTCTTCTCTAATTCCCTTTTCCTTAAACGCATTCACCCTCTGTCCCTCATCTTTATATCCTGGTAACCATCCACCACATCACTAACCTGCACTCTTATCTCCTCCTTAACTTTGGGTTTTTTAATTTCCCCTACAACGGAACCCTCCCCCATCCAGTTTAAAGCCCAAGTTACACGATTCGCTGGTACTCTGGTCCCAGCATGATTCAGATGAAGACCACCCCATCGGAACAGGTCCCCTCTTCCCCAGTACTGGTGCCAATGTCCCATGAATTCAAATCCATTTCTCCCAAACCAATCTCTGAGCCATGCATTTACCTCCTTAATCTTATTGGCCCTGTGCCAATTAGCTTGTGGCTCAGGTAGTAATCCAGAGATTATTATCTTTTTGGTTCTGCTTTTTAATTTAGCTCCTAGCTGTTGATACTCCCTTAGCAGAACCTCTGTCCTTGTTTTACCTATGTCGTTGGTACCTACGTGGACCATGACAACCGGATCTACACCCTCCTACCCCATGTTTCTCTGTAGTCCAGTTGAGATATCCCAGACCCGAGCACCAGGTAGGCAACACAACCTTCGGGACTCTCGATCCTGGTCACTAAGAACAGTGTCAATGCCCCTAACTATACTATTCCCAATTATGAATGCATTCCTTTTCTCTCAAGGATGGCACGGTGGTGCAATGGTTAGCACTGCTGCCTCACGACGTCAAGGACCCGGGTTCGATCCAGCCTCAAGTCACTGTCCATTTGGAGTTTTCATATTCTCCCTGTGTCTGTCCCAACAACCCAATCGATGTGCAGGGCAGGTGATTTGGCCATGCTAAAACGCCCTTTAATTGGAAAAAGAAGAATTGGGTACTCTAAATTTAAAGGAAAATACATTTCTTTTCTCTCCACCCACTTGAATGACTCCCTGTATCACAGTGATGTGGTCAGTTTTCCCATCCTTGTTGCAGTCCCCGTTCCCGTTCACACAGGGAGCAAGAATCTCAAACCTGTTGGACAACATCAAAGGCTGAGGCTCCTGCAACCCTGACTCCTGGACCTCACTACCTGCCTCACTTGCAGCCATACCCCCATGTCCCTGACCACTGTCCGAATTTAAGTTAGTTAGCCTAAGGGGTGTGACTGCCTCCTGGAATGTAGTGTCTAGTCGCCTCTCCCCCTCCTTGATGTGTTGCAGGGTCCAAAGCTCAGAATAGAGCTCATCAACTCTGAGCTCCTCAAGCAACCAACACTTACTACAGATGTGTTCACTGAGAACCGCAATGGGGTCCACCAGCTCCCACATCATGCAGGGACAACACATCACCTGGCCCTCCATCCTTATTTTATTTTATTCATTTTTTTTTTACATCTCTCCTTATTACCTCAATCTGAAAGCAACTTATAAACAGTAATTTAAAATAGATTTTCAAATTTAGCACAAATTCCTTTTAGCCAATCAAGTCACAGCCTTCCTGAGACGTCACTGTTCATTTTTTCCCAGTTTTTTTTCCCCAATTGAAACACTCAGAGAATCACTTACCTTCACAGGCTGCTGTTCGAATGTCTCCCGCTCAGCTCCGCTCCCAATGTGAAGGCCTCAGATCCCCGAGGTAAGTTTTTATACTTATCTTCCCAGGCTGCTGTTCAAATTCCTCCTGCTCATCTCCGCTCCCGATGACTACCAATCAGCTCTCTCCATTGTAGCCTCAGCAATTCAATTCCCACTCTGCTTCAAATTCCCAGGTTTAACATTCACTCTGTCTGTACCTCACTCTGGATGTGGCCTCTCCCTCTGCTCGTGGGCAAAGTTCACTGCCATTTTAATTAATCATGCTCTCAGTTATTAATTTCACTATATTTTTATCACAAGGCTGCCCATAAAAACATGAGGAGGTAATTTTTACTTTGGACAATAGTGTAAAAAAGGTGTTATTAGATTAGAGTTCAGGGTCGGACGGTGGCTCAGTGGTTAGCACTACTGCCTCACGGCACCGAGGACCTGGATTTGATCTCAGCCCCGGGTCACTGTCCAAGTACATTCTCCTCGTCTCAGCATGGGTCTCACCCGCACAAACCCAAGATGTGCAGGGTAGGTGGATTGGCCACGCTAACTTTCCCCTTAATTGGGAAAAAAATAGATGAGTTGATCATTATACATTGAAGTTAATGGAAATTAAAGCTGAGAGAGATGTAGAACAGGTGGCTAATCCAGTATTACCTGTTTCAAACTATTGTCTAAAGTCAAAATATCCCTGAGATTTCTTCACACCTTTGCGTTTGTTGCTTTTAATACAGTCACAGTTGAAACTAGAGGGTAACGGCTTGGTCACATTATGCAAATGATGCACCTCTCTGAGATTTTCCAACCACCAGCGACTTTCTGGTAGCCGAAACAACGCTTAAATAGCTCCTTTCAGCGTAGAATGTGCAAATAAGGTGCCTGAAAATGCAACTTTGTACTGGCTGCAATTACACTGCCTACAGCAAGTATAAGACTGCATAAATAAAACGGTTGATTCTATGCCTATTCATTCTCTGAAACAACGTAAAAGTTATAAACCCCGCCCACTGTATGTTGAAATAAAAACAAAAAATGTTGAAACACTCAGCAGACCAGGCAGCATCTAGAGATAACAACAGAGCTAATGGGCATGATCGAACAGTCTTGTCGCGCCCGACTCAATGGCACGACATGGCCATTAAATCTAGCCAGAGGCCTCTCTTGTGATTTGCGGTGCTCGGAACACCTCACGAGATCTGAGTCATCAAATGGTTTCAAAAGGAGACATATATTTCAGATTTTAAGATGGGTTCAAAGGATATGGGGAGACTTCCGGTGGCGGCCATGGTGTGAGTGGTCGCACATTTGGCACCTCCCGCTCGTGGCGGTTTTGTTTGTTCTTTTACCCAATTAACGATAGGAGGGGGATTGATGACAGTGGACATCCGAGGGTTGCATGATGCGGGCCGGGGGCTGGCCCAAGAGGGGCTATGGTTGATTGGCGGGGGGTGGGGTGGGGGTGGGGGAAATGGGGTGTCCCCCGACTAGGCTGATCACATGGAATGTGAGAGGGCTGAATGGGCCGGTCAAGAGGTCCCGGTGTTCGCGCATTTGAGGAGCTTAAAGGCGGATATAGCACTCTTGCAGGAAACACCCCTGAAGGTTGGGGATCAGACCAGGCTAAGGAAAGGCTGGGCAGGCCAGGTCTTCCACTCAGGATTAGATATGAAGATGCGGCGGGTGGCGGTCCTAATAAATAAGTGGGTAGCGTTTGAGGTGGGAGATATAGTAGCAGACTCAGGGGGAAGTTTTGTCATGGTAAGTAGGAAATTGGAGGGGATGCCGGTATTCCTGGTGAGCGCTTATGCCCCAAATTGGGACAATGTTGAATTCATGAACGGGTGCTGGGGAAGATCCCGGACTTGGACTCGCACTGGCTGATAATCGGGGGGGATTTTAGTATGGTTATTGAGCCAAAATTGGAGCAGTCGGATCTGAGGTCGGGGAGGGTATCAACGGTGGCGAGGGAATTGAAAGGGTTTCTGGAGCGTGGAAGGAGTGGACCCGTGGAGGTTTGGTAGGGCGTGGGCAAAGGAATTTAGCGGGGTGGTCGGCTTGGAGTACTCGTCGATTATGGTCTCAGACCATGCGCCGCATTGGGTGGACTTGCAGGTGGATTGGGATGGCCCAACGCCCACAGTGGAGGTTAGATGTGGGATTATTAGTAGATGAGGGGGTTTGTGAGTGGGTGAGGGCTGCTATTCGGGGATACGTGGAGCTGAACGACATGGGGGAGGTTTCGGCCATTCCACTATGGGAGGTGGTGAAAGCAGTGGTCAGGGGGGAGTTTATATCAATACGGGTGCATAGGGGCAAGATGGAGGGGGCTGAGATGGCGAGGTTAGTGGATGAGATCCTGCAGGTGGATAGGAGGTATTCGGAGGCCCTGGAGGCTGGGTTGTTGAGGGAGCGGCAGAAACTCCAGATGGAGATTGGACTGATATCTACGGGTAACGTGGTGGGGCAGCTGAGGAAGGTCATGGGGGGGCAGTCTATGAATATGGGGAAAAGGCGAGTAGGATGTTGGCACACCAATTGAGGAAGCAGGAGCCTGCGAGGGAGATTGGAAAGGTGAAGGAGGGGTAATATGGTCTTAGACCCGGTGGAGGTCAATGGCGTTTTTGAGGAATTTTATAAGAGGCTATATGATTCAGAACCTCTGGCCTGGGTGGAGGGAATGAGGCGTTTCTTAGAGGGTTTGAGTTTCCCAAACTGGAGGAGGACCTGGTGGAGGGGCTGGGAGCGGCCATTAAATTTGTGGAGATGATGGAGGGTGTGGGAGCGATGTAGACGGGGAAGGCGCCGGGCCCGGATGGCATCTCAGTGGAATTTTATAAAAAGTTCTCGTTGGACCTGGGCCAATGAGGCAAAGGAGAAGGAGGAGCTCCCTCCCCTGTTGTCACAGGCCTCGATTTCCTTAATTTTAAAGAGGGATAAAGGCCCGGAGCAGTGTGGGTCCTACCACCTAATTTCATTGCTGAATGTGGATGGCAAGTTGCTGACCAAGATCTTGGCTTCTCGGATTGAGGGCTGTGTGCCGGCGGTGATTGGGGAAGACCAGACGGGGTTTGTAAAGGGGAGGCATCTGTCGGCCAATATTAGGCATTTGTTAAACGTTATAATAATGCACCCGAAGGGACAAAATGTGGAGGTGGCGGTCGCTATGGACGCGAAAAAGGCCTTTGATGGGGTGGAATGGGATTACCTGTGGGAGGGGCTGGGGCGGTGTGGGTTTGGGCAGAGGTTTGTGGATTGTGTCCGGTTGTTGAATCGGATGTGAGTGTGCGGATGAACCGGGTGAGTTTGGGGTATTTTAGGTTGCATCGTGGGACGAGGTAGGGATGCAAACTCTCCCCATTTCTCTTTGCCTTGGCTATAGAGCCATTGGCAATGGTGCTTAGAGCATCAAGGGGTTGGGAGGGGATAGTGCGGCAGGGAGGTGGGGTGGGGGGGGGGGGGGGTGGGGGTAGAGCACATGGCCTCGCTGCATGTGGACGATTTGTTGCTGTATGTATCAAACCCACTGGAAGATATTGGGGGGATTCTGGGCACACTGGAGGAATTTGGCTGGTTCTCTGGGTACAAATTAAACATGGGGAAGAGTGAGGTTTTCGTGATCCAGGCGAGGGGGCAGGAGAGGAGATTGGGTGAGTTGCCGTTCAAGGTAGTGGGGGTGAGTTTCAGGTATCTGGGCATTCAGGTGGCCTGGGGGTGGGAGCAGTTGCACAAGTTGAATATGGCCCGGCTGGTGGAGCAAATGAGGGGGGATTTTAAGAGGTGGGTTGTGCTCCGACTGTCGCTGGCGGGGCGGGTGCAGCCTGTGAAGATGACAGCTCTCCTGAGGTTCTTATTTGTGTTCCAGAACCTCCTGAACTTTATTCCAAAAGATTTTTTTAGGGGGGTTAATGCACTGATTTTGGGGTTTATGTGTGCGGGTAAAGCCCCATGAGTAAAGAAGGTGCTGCTGAAGCGGGCGGGGTGGGGGGGGGCAGCGTTGGCGGGCTGGCTTTGCCAAACTTGATGTATTATTACTGGGCACAAATATAGCCATGATTAGGAAGTGGGTAGTGGGGGAGGGGTCGGTGTGGAACCTCGTGTAAGGACCCAAGCTTCGGGGCACTGTTAATGGGCGCCTCTGCCGTTCGCGCCGGCCAGGTACTGCACAGGTCCGGTGGTGGTGGCAGCACTGAGGGTATGAGGACAGTGGCGGCAACATCTGAGGTTGGAGGGGCCTTTGGTTTGGGCACCAATCTGCGGGAATCATAAGGGGCTGGACGTGGGGTTCCTGGGATGGTGGCGGGCGGGGATTGAGCGGTTTGGAGACCTGTTTGTGGGGGGCAGCTTTTTGAGCTTGGAGGGGTTTGTAGAGGAATAAGTTCTGGTACTTACAAGTTTGGGATTATGTCGGGTGGCATCTTTTCCTGATCTGCCACCCCTGGGGTTGCAGGACAAAGTGGTGCTGAAAACAAGGGTTGGTGAGGGCAGAGTCTCGGAGATCTACAAAGGGTTAATGGACTGGGAGGGCGTCCCAATAGGAGAACTCAAGCGCAAGTGGGAGGAAGAGCTGGGTCGGGAGTTGGAGGCTGGGTTGTGGGGGGAGGCTCAGAGGAGAATGAATTCATCCTCTTCGTGTGCCTTATTCAGTTCAAGGTAGTTCACATGGCACATCTGACCGTGGCCAGGTTAAGTAGGTTTCTCAAGCCAGGTTGAGTAGGGAGGTGGATTTGAGGCCAGGAAGAGATCATCTATGATCTGATTGAATGGCAGATCAGGCTCGAAGGGCTGAATTGCCAACTTCTGCTCCTATGTTCCTATAAGACGTAGCGATCTGGATCTCGCCCTCGCTGTGTGAGGTCCAGATTAACATAATTAAATGAGCCATTGTCTCATTTGAATATGTCTGCACCCGATTCTCCCAAATCCCAGGAACTAACACCTGCGCCTGGGAGACCTCGCCATGGAGCCGTTTAGGACTGATCCATACAAACGTGGACCAGGCGTAACAGCACCCAGGGGGGTCTCCCAGGCCACCGGAGGCCCCCGGGTGGTCAGGCTCTGGGCAGGGTAGCACGCTGGCACACCCGCTACCATCCAGGCACCCTGGTACTGCCAGCCTGGCACCATGGCAGTATAACCTTGGCCCACCGGCACTGCCACAATTGCTCAGGTGGCACTGCCAGGCTACCAGGCAGGCACTACTAAGTTGACCGGATGCCAGGTTGCCCCTGCCAGGGATCCGGCCAGAGAGTGCTCTGCCCTTAAGAGCTGGGGTGAGGGGTTGCTCGAGGAACCTCTAAAAGGTAAGTTTGGGTGTTCAAAGGCTGCAGTGGTGTTGAGAGATCGTGGCGACATTTAAAAATGGCTCCCCGATCTCTTCCTGCACTGAGCAGCAGAGCTCATCAGTGCAGAAAGTGAGGTAAATGCAGGCTTGGTGGGGTGTTCCTCGCCAAGGCCAAAAAAACCAAAGTCTCACTTGATCGCGGGGTCGTCCCGGCACTACAGGCGCCGAGTGACACCCCGCTATTCTCATCCAAAATGGGAGTTTGTTTTTTTCCAGTTAAATTGTGCCCTAGGTTTCAGGTCAATGACCTTTCTTCATAACTAGAAGAAATTGGAGGTTTAACAGTTTATAAATAAGTACAGAAGCAGGGAAATGGAGAGGTACCAGAAGAAATTCCACAAAGGATCGTTTGTGTTAGGATGGATGGTAGAAGTGATAAAATGATAAATGGGGTGATGATACAAGAGAAAAAGAGGTACAATGGGACAAGTAAAGAACCAAGAGGGCCGATTTAATTAAAATGTTTCTAAGCGGGATCTGCCACGAGCCTCCAGGTGCTCGGGCGGCAAGGTCGGCACTGCAATGCAACGTTAATTGGTAATACATGGGGTCCAACAGGGGTCAGACTATGGCAGCGATTGAGGAGCTCCAGGGCTCAGCTCTCTGCGGGTTATCATCACCCTCTGCCCTCAGCAGTGACCCGCTGACACTGGGACCTTGTCCCAGCACGTGGAGTGATGTAACACAGACCCTGTGAGGGTGGGAAAAGGGGTGGGGGAGGAGAGGAAGATGGTGAAGGTGGGGGGTGGGGGGTGGGGGGGGACACACAAGGTGCAGAGGGATGGGGAGGGGTTGCGATGATAGACTAGACTGCAACCGACGTGAACCAGCGACGACGAGGACCTTCCTGCCCTTCGGGTTTGCCAGATCCTTGCCGCCGCCGCCTGTCCTCCAGCCACCAGATTCCTCCCCGGGAATATCCTCCAGCCTCTCCTGGTCCGGCTCCGCCTCGTCATCCTCCTCCTCGGAATTGGCCACGTGTTCCTCATTCCACACCTGCAGCATGTCGGCCCGCTGCAGTGCCAAGTTTTGGAGGACACAGCAGACCACCTTAAAGCAGGCGACCCTCTGGGGATGTACTGCAAGGCACCGAGGGAGCGGTTGACATCGGAACCATATTTTCAGCAGACCGATGCACTGCTCAATGACAGCCTGGGTAGCTGCATGCACCTCGTTGTAAAGGGTCCTCGCATCGGTCACCGACTCCATACTGGCATCATCAGCCAGGTCTTAAATGTGTACCCCATATCTCCAAGAGCCAACGGCCATCCTGGGGGGTCCTTGAAGAGGCCGGGGATGTCCGACTGCCCCAGGATATAGCTGTCGTGCACACTCTCTGGGAAAAGTGCACATGTGTGGTTGTCGCACATGAGCTGGATGTTCAGGGAGTGGAATCTCTTTCTGTTAATGTAGGGCACTCCTTGATGGCCCGGTGCAAGCAAGGCAACATGCGTGCCATCCACTAGCCCCTGTACCTGGGGCACCCCAGCGAAGGCGTCTTGTTGGGTGTGGTCCATGTCAAACAGGGCATCCGTGACCTGTCGGATGCACCTGTGGGCTGTAGCTTGAGAGATGCCACCAAGTCCCCGCTGAGCCCGGGAATGATCCTGAGGCATAAAGGTTCAGGGCTGCGGTGACCTTATAAGACCATAAGACATAGGAGCAGAATTAGGCCAAACAGCCCATCGAGTCTGCTCTGCCGTTCAATATGGCTGTTATTTTTCTCATCCCCATTCTCCTGCCTTCTCCCCATAACCCCTGATCCCCTTATTAATCAAAAACATATCTATCTCTGTCTTAAAGACACTCAGTGATTTGACCTCAACAGCCTTCTGCGGCAAAGTGTTCCACAGATTCACCACCCTCTGGCTGAAGAAATTGCTCCTCATCTCTGTTTTAAAGGATACATAGATACATAGAGCATACGGTGCAGAAGGAGGCCATTCAGCCCATCGAGTCTGCACCGAACCACTTAAGCCCTCACTTCCACCCTATCCCTGTAACCCAATAACCCCTCCTAACCTTTTTTGGTCACGAAGGGCAATTTAGCATGGCCAATCCACCTAACCGGCACATCTTTGGACTGCGGGAGGAAACCGGAGCACCCGGAGGAAACCCACGCAGACACAGGGAGAACGTGCAGACTCCGCACAGACAGTGACCCAGCAGGGAATCGAACCTGGGACCCTGGCGCTGTGATGCCACATTGCTAATCACTTGTGCTACTGTGCTGCCCTTTAGTCCGGTACGATTCCCGGCATGGGTCACTGACCGTGTGGCGTCTACACGTTCATTTTGTGAACGTCGACGGAGGCATAAGTCCCATCACCAGAATTCCTTTTATTTACAAACCCAACAGCTGAACAACCATGACCATTCAGGCTGCTGTCTACACCGAGAGTGCAGAGGATCTGACACACCCTGTTATATACGCAGAAAGGGGTTCCCTGATTGGGCCACTAATCAGGGAACTCGTATTCTAATTGACAAATCTCAAAGGCCTGGCCTAAGTATTACAGTGGGGTTACTGGGTTATGGGGATAGGGTGGAGGGTGCTCTTTCCAAGGGCCGGTGCAGACTCGATGAGCCAAATGGCCTCCTTCTGCACTGTAAATTCTATGGTTATCTATGGTTACATTGGTGCAGTGCCTCTTCCGACCATTCAGCACTGTGTCTGGAGGGGCTGGAGAGCTGTCAGCCAATCAGATTGGCCAGCAGCTCTCCAAGGTGGGGGTTCTACCCAAATGAGAATGGAAGCCCTGCCTTCTGCCAATCAATACTTGTTAGAACGTAAAATGGCAGCGGGCCTGTTGGCGGGGTTGTGTTCCTTGGACAGCCACCAGCCTCTCTCGCAGTCACCACTCTCTCACACAGTCAAAACCTGCAATAAATGAAGCAACTCATCTTCGTTGGCTCTGTTCCAGCGAACATCCCCAAACAAGAAAAGCAGCTCCTTATCACTCCAGATCACCCTTGAAGCCAGCTCCATACCAGCTTTAAAAAATATATATTTTTATTTAAAAATTTTCATTTATAACAAAATACACAATGTGGGATTCTCCGACGGCAGGATCCTCCGACCTGCCAGTAACGCACCCACACCTGTCATGATATTTAGATCAGCATATCATGGTGCAATCACACATACACACTGATGGACATGCAGTAGGACCAACTAACACACATGACAAAATACAAATTTCTTTACCCGTCAGTCTGGCCTCAATAAAAGTCGAGATGGATTTGCAGGTACAGCATTAGTTATTTTATTTGGCTTGCAAGCCTGATTCATTTCACAGAGGTATAGGACACATCCAGTCTCCTACACCCCGGAAAGCGAATGAACAAAGAGACAAAGGGATTTCAGCAAATAAATTCAAATGGTATCAAGTTTCACATACACGATTCCCATAGGTCATCCTATACCCCTCCTGACCTGGTCATACATTCTGATTGGCTCACTTCTCATCCCTTCCTCTGGCCCCCTTATTACCCAGCATCCTTTTCTCCTCCTTTGGTGGACACACCTCCTCCTTGCTTTGCCATGCGGTCTGAAATCCTTTGTCTGTGAACTCACCAGAATGAGACTGGCCTATCTCTACATTACAGTAACTAATATCTCTAAAGTAACTATTTTATATCACATTCGTCACACACACAACATCGCAGCCAATCACCAGTGAGAGCACACGCACTATAAAAACAGGGGACACTACAGATCCCGTTGATGCCAGCATCAGCCAGCTCAGAGCACCGAGCTCAGAGCCTGCCACTCAGACATTCAGCATGTGCTGAGTGCCTCACCCAGATAGTAATAGGACAGGGTCCACAGATTAGCTGGTAATGCACGTACCCAAGTTAGCAGTGTGCTGTTACAGTTAAGTAGTTAATAAAATTGAGTTACACCATCTCCAGCGTGTACATCAGAACACCCAACACGACAACACCCACACGTTTCCCATCTGCGTGGGGTGGCCCACAATGAAACCCCATTGGCCAGCTGCGGGAATGGAGAAACTCTCTGCTGGCGGGGGTGCACCGGAAAAGGGAGAATCCCGCCCACAATAACAACATGGAAAAACAGACATTACAAAATGCAGTATTAGAAAAAACAGAACCAACCATATAAAGCCCCTTCCATTTTGTCCGCAGCTCATCTAGCAGGACCACCTCCGTTGACAAGATTTGCCCATAGATCCCACACCAAATCCTGCAAGTGATAGGATCCTGCTCAACGGAGAGGGTTGTGGAGCCAAGGGGAATGTGGGAAAAGGTAGAGAGAGAAGGGAGCAAGGATAGGGGAAGCAGGCGAGGGGGTGAGGAAGGGAAGGTAGACAGGCAGACAGAATAGAGACAGGGCTAAACCAGCCCAGGGAGGGGAGCCACCTTACTAGCAGGGAGGGCTAGCATGGGAAAACAGGCAGTAAGGGTGGCCGCGGCGCACCTCTCAGGGGAGAGGGAGCGTCTGGCCAAGGGGGGTGGGGCAGGGCAAAAGGGGGGAAGAATACAGGGGGGAGACAGGGATGGGGGGAACAGGGACAGGGAGAACTCACAGAACAGAAAGTGGGCATAAAAATAGGAAAAGGTTGGCAGCAAGAGAGACACAGACCTCGGTGGGCATAGAACAGGCTGATAAATCAAGGTGGAGCCGCAAGCAGCCACTTTGGAGGGGCCTTAAACAAAGGGAGATCCCTGAGTGCAGGGGTGCACCCATGTGGTGTGCAGACAGATGGCAGCCATGTTGGGTGTCCCCCAACAAAGGGAAACCCCTAAGTGCAGGGGCACGTCCAACAGGTAAGTGTGATTGGTCCCACAGGAACGGGCGGGGGGGGCGGGGGGGGGGGGGGCGGGGGGAGGGGGGGGGGGTCAGAAACCCCCATCAGGATAGTCACCTGGAATGTTAGGGGACTTAACGGCTCAGTGAAAAGATCCAGAGTCCAAAAGGCTGGAGAGCTGTGTATCAGAGGTGGTCGCAGAAGGCCACATGGGCTTGAGAAGGGTAGGCAGCTCACTGCGAAAATCAGGCGACTGTTGAATGTAGTAATGCCCCCTCCTGGGGCGAGAACACCAGAACACCTGGGGAGAGAACACCAGAGGTGATAATCTCCTTGGACGCAGAAAAGGCCTTCGACAGAGTCGAATGGCCTCCTTGCGGTACTGGAGCAGTTTGGGCAAGGAGTGGGATTCATCGCCTGGGTGAGACTCCTGTGTCATAATATACATCAGTACATTATGGTGCAATCACATACACACACTGATGGACATGCAGTAGGACCAACCAGCATACATAACACCGCAGCCAATCACCAGTGAGAGCACAAGCACTATAAAGACAGGGGACAGGAGAGTTCCTGCTTATTCTAGCAGCAGCCAGCTCGGAGCACAGAGCTCACAGCCTGCATCACAGACATTCGCCATGTGCTGAGTGCCTCACCATAGCTAGTGATAGGAAAGGGTCCACAGTTAAGCTGGTATTGCTTATACCCACGTTTACAGTATGTTAGCATAGTTGAACAGTTAATAAAATAGCGTTACGCCACTTCCAGCATTGTTGGCTTGTTTGTGAATCAGAACACCCAACACGACACCCTGTACAACACTCACAAGGCGAGTGTTCAAACCAATACCACCAGCTCTGAATAGTTCCAGCTACAAAGGGGCAGGGATGCCCACGGTCCCCGCTCCTGTTTGCACTAGCAATCAAGCCCTTGGCGATAGCCCTCCAGGACGCAAAAAGCTGGAGGGACATCCAAACAGGAGACAGAGAGCACAGAGTCTCACTCTACGCAGATGACCTGCTCCTGTACGTCTCAAAGCCACAGGAAGGGCTGAAAGCAATCATGCAGATCCTGAAAGAGTTCGGAACATTCTAAGGCTACAAACGCAATCTGGGCAAGAATGAAGCATTCCCAGTGAACCCAAATGGGGGAGGGACAGTGCTGGAGAGGCTCCCATATAAAATAACCCAAAATAGATTCCGATACCAGGGGATCCAAATAGCCAGAGACTGGTCACAGATCCACCATTCCTTCGCAACTGAATCCCCAAATACCTGAACCTTTCCCAGCATCTCCCCTAAATTGGCTCACTGTCCCAACTCATTCAGCGGGAACACTTTGCTTTTCCCTATATTCAACTTATACCCCGAGAACTCGTCAATCCTCCCCAGCAGGCCCATGGTCCTTCCCATACATACTCCCCCGCCATACTCCCCATTGGGTCCGAAACATACATCAGTAGGTGGTCTGCATTGAGCGACACCCAATGTTCCCTCTGTCCCCTCATAATCCCCTTCCACTCCGCCGATCCCCTAAGAGCCATCGCCAAAGGCTCTGTAACCAGCACAAACAACAGCGGCAACAGTGGGCACCCCTGCCTTGTTCCCCTGTGTAATTCGAAGCTCCATTGGCTCATATCATTTGTCATAGATTATCATAGAATTTACAGTGCAGAAGGAGGCCATTCGGCCCATCGAGTCTGCACCGGCTCTTGGAAAGAGCACCCTACCCAAGGTCAACACCTCCACCCTATCCCCATAAACCAGTAACCCCACCCAATACTAAGGGCAATTTTGGACACTAAGGGCAATTTATCATGGCCAATCCACCTAACCTGCACATCTTTGGACTGTGGGAGGAAACCGGAGCACCCGGAGGAAACTCACGCACACACGGGGAGGATGTGCAGACTCCGCACAGACAGTGACCCAATCCGGAATCGAACCTGGGACCCTGGAGCTGTGAAGCAATTCTGCTATCCACAATGCTACCGTGCTGTCCTCACCCTCACCCTTGGTGCCACACATAGCAAGCGCACCCATGCCACAAACCTCAGCTCAAACCTTCCCAGAACTTCAAACACGTACCGCCACTCCACCCAGTCGAATGCCTTCTCCACGTCCATGGACACCACCACCTCCGGTACCTGGGCTCCCGACGGATTCATGACCACATTTAACAACCTCCGTATGTTGCTCGAGAGCTGCCTGCCTTTTACGAAGCATGTTTGGTCCTCTGCAACCACCCCTGGGACACAACCTTCCATCTTTCCCACCAGCAACTTAGCCAGCACTTTCACATCTGTATTCAACAGCGATATGGGCCTATACGACCCACACTCCACCGGTTCCTTCCCCTTCTTCAGGATTAATGTATCACTGCATGTGCCATCGTCTCCGGCAGCTCCCTCTTCGCCAACGCCTCATTAAATGCCTCCAAGAGATGTGGTGCCAGGTCCGTCGCGAACTCCTGATAAAACTCCACCGGGTATCCATCCGGCCCTGGCGCCTTCCCCCACTTCATACCCCTTATACTGCCCAATACTTCCCTCATCCCCAGGGACTCCTCCAGCACCTCCCTCTTTACTTCCTCCAGCTGAGGAAACTTCAGCTCATCCAAAAACCATGTCCTCCTCTTCTCCCCTCGGGTCTGCCTTGTACAATCCCTGGGAATACTCCAGAAACACCTCATTTATCTCACCAGCTCCGATACCATATCCCCAGCCCCAGCCCGTATCCTCAATATTTCCCTGCACGTGGCTTGCCTCCGCAGTTGGTGCGCTAGCATGCGACTCGCCTTCTCCCCGTATTCATACTGCACCCCTCTTGCCCTACATAGCTGTCCTACCGCCCTCCCCATTGTCAGCCTATCAAATTGCCCCTGTAACAATTTCCTCCTCTCCAATCCCCCTGTGGTGGGCACCCTCACGTACTGCCGATCAACCTCTACTATCTCGCTCATTAAACGGTCATATTCTTCCCTCCTTTCCATATCTGCATGAGCCTTGAACGAGATAATCTCCCCCCGGACCACTGCCTTTAACGCTTCCCAAAAATGGCCACCGATACCTCCCCATTCTGATTCAAGTCCACATAATCCTTTTTTAAAAAAATATTTTTATTCTCCTCCTTTTTCACATTTTCTTCCAAATTTACACCCACCATCAATAAACATTAAGCAGTAACGAATACAATGTCAATCCCATGTCATGTCAACAACAACAATCCCATCCTCCTACCAAACCCCCAAACAGCAGCCCGCATGTTAACATAAACAAATAACAAAAAGGAATCAGGAATCGCCCATAGTCACCATTAACACATACAGTCCCCCCCCCCACAACCCTCCCAACCCCCCCACCCCCCCCACCAATGTTCGATATAATCCAATTCTCAAAAGTGCATAATGAATAACGCCCATGAATTGTAGAACCCCTCCATCCTTCCCCTCACTTCAAATGTGACCTTCCCAAGAGTTAAGAATTCCAGCAGGTCCCCCCGCCATGCCAGGGCACAGGGTGGAGAGGTTGATCTCCATCCCAACAGGATTCGCCTTCAGGCGATCAACGTATCGAAGGCTACAACATCTGCCTCCGCACCCGTTTCCAACCACGGCTGGTCCGATACGCCAAATATGGCCTCCTGTGGGCCCGGGTCCAGTTTCATGTGCACCACTTTAGAGATTACCCTAAATACCTCCTTCCAGTAATCCTCCAGTTTTGGACAGGCCCAAAACAAATGAACGTGGTTTACGGGGCCCCCTCTGCAATGTTCATACATATCTTTTACCCCCCTCAAACAGCCATCTTATCCTCACCCTTGTGACGTGTGCTTTACATACCACATTCAGCTGTATCAGCCCCAACCTCGCGCATGAGGTGGAGGCGTTCACCCTCCGGAGCACCTCACAACAGAACCCCTCCTCCATTTCATCTCCCAACTCTTCCTCCCATTTTGCCTTAATCCCTTCCAGTGATGCCTTCTCCTCTTCCAAAATAGCTCCGTAAACAGCCGACACTACCCCCTTCTCCAGTCCCCTTGTCGTCAGCACCTCCTCCAGCAATGTGGAGGCCGGCTCTACCTGAAAGCTCTATATCTCCTTTCTGGCAAAGTCTCGAACCTGCATGTATCTAAATATTTCAAAATGGGCTCTGTCATGATATTCAGGTAAACATCATAGCACAAACATACATACATACTGATGGACAGATCAACGGACCAATCAACACACACACAACACCACAGCCAATCACAGGCACGAGCATACACAGTACAAAACAGGGAACACGACACTTCCTGGGCATTCCAGCAGGAGACAGCTCAGGGCACAGAGCTCATAGCAAGCCACTCAGACATCCACCATGTGCTGAGTGCCACTACAAGATAGTATTAGGAATAGGTCCAAGATTCTAGGGTTATGATCTAATCTCAGTAACCAGTTTACCACTGTAAATAAATGATAGTAATAAAACTGAGTTGTACCATTCGCAACCGTGTTGGTTCGTCTGTGTAGCAGAGTACCCAACACATCATAGTACCAGGAGTAACTGTGGGATCTACCTACGAATCCTCCGGAATCTGCCATCCTGCGCCATGGACACCGTCAGCACACCGCAGCCGCTACAAGTCGCTGGAAACCTCGGCGTTAATTGGAAGCTGCTCAGAGTTTCCAGCTCTTCCTGGAAGCCAACGAAAAGGAGAGCGCTTTGGACACCAGAAAGATCGCCATCCTCCTCTCCGCGGCAGGTCAACACGCCATCCATGTCTACAACTCCCTGGTGTTCGCGGAAGGTGAGGACAAGACCAAGTACAAGACGGTCCTTCTCAAACTCGACCAACATTTCAATGTTGAAGTCAGCGAGAGTTTCGAGAGGTATCTCTTCCAGCAGCGCCTGCAGGGTAAGGATGAGCCCTTTCAATCCTTCCTTACGCATCTCCGTATCCTCGCGCAGTCCTGCGGTTACGACACCACTTCCGATTCCATGATTCGGGACCAGATCGTTTTTGGGGTCACCTCGGGCACCCTACGCCAGCAGCTCTTAAAAATAAAAGGCCTCACCCTAGCCTCCGCAATCGAAGCCTGTGTCCAGCATGAAAACGCGACTAGCCGCTACTCCCAATTTCAGGCAGCCGAATCGGCGCGGCAGGGGTCCTACATGGCCAGATCGGCGAGGCAGGCGTCCTACGAGGCCGAACGGGTCCAGGCGATCGAGTTCCTCCCGGCCCACGGCCCGGACGAGAGCGGCCATTTTGCGCGCTTTTCGAGGCCTCCCACGTTTGTGCACGCCAAAAATGGCGTCGACACAGAGGGACGTGATGCGCACTCAACGCAAGACCGAACTGCGCATGTGCAGTGGCGCAACAAACGCCATGGCGTCACGACGTGCGGCAACTGTGGAGCTGCACATTTAAATTGGCAATGTCCCGCAAGAAACCGACAATGCCTCCGCTGTGGCAAGATGGGCCACTACGCTGCCTGCTGTCGAGCAGCTCAACCTGCCAATGTTCCCCAATTCCGACAACCTCGCAGGGACGTGCGGACCATTCAGCCTCCTTACTACGAGTCGTGCCCAGACGATATCCAGACCAGTGACACAGATGACCGGGACGCCTTCCGTGTTGCGGTCATTGATGGGAACCGGAAGTCTCCAGCCAGGACCCACCAGCCGTTGCAAGTGAACACTGTCAATCCGGGTGATGAATGGTGTGCCACCCTAGCGGTCACCCCGAATTCGTCGCCCACCTACTAGACTGGACTTATGAGCCTGTTTGTACATTGAACTCATAATACCACTGTGTTAATATGTTGCTGTTCTTCCTTGTCGTTACAGGAGTTCGTTTTTGTCGTTCAACATTTCCCCGTTCTTTGTTTATGGTACAACCTCGTTGCTATGTAGCACCCGACATCGCCCCTTGTATATAGTTTAGCCCCATGTACATGCTGTAGATATTGCACACACACACATTCAGCTGCACTCAGCACGCATCACTATTTATAACCACATAGGCACATGTTCTTGTAAAAAAGGGGGGATGTCATGATATTCAGGTGATCATGATAGCACAAACATACATACATACTGATGGACAGATCAATGGACTAATCAACACACACACAACACCACAGCCAATCACAGGCAAGAGCATACACAATACAAAACAGGGAACACAACATTTCCTGGGCATTCCAGCAGGAGACAGCTCAGGGCACAGAGCTCATAGCAAGCCACTCAGACATCCACCATGTGCTGAGTGCCACTACAAGATAGTATTAGGAATGGGTCCACAGATTCTAGGGTTATGATCGAACCTCAGTAACCAGTTTACCACTGTAAATAAATGATAGTAATAAAACTGAGTTGTACCATTCGCAACTGTGCTGGTTCATCTGTGTAGCAGAGTACCCAACACATCAGGCTCAAGCCCATACTTCGCTTCCAGCTACTTCAATCCTGCAAACCGACTCCCAAGAAACAAATCTTTTAGTGTCCTAATTCCTTTCTCCTCCCATCTCCGAAAATTTCCATCCCACTTCCCTGGCTCAAATCTATGATGGTTCCCCTGAATCGGCATTTCCCTTGACCTTGCCCCCAAACCGAAATGCTGGCGAAACTGCCTCCAAATTCTCAACAAAGCTATTACTACCGGACTCCCTGAGTATTTCCCCGGAGGTGTCTGGAACAGCGCTGTTGCTAGCGCCTTCAATCCCGACCCCCTACACAAACTCTCCTCCATTCTGACCCACTGGGAATCAACCCCTCTGACCCAACTCCGTACTTTCTCCACATTCGCCGCCCAGTAATAATACATCAGGTTCGGAAGACTCAAACCCCCTGCCTGCCTTCCTCTCTGTAATAGCACCTTTCTAAGTCCGGCCAGCTTCCCTCCCCATATGAACAAGGTAATCATTCCTTCAATCTCTCTAAAAAATGCCTTTGGCAGAAAAATCGGCAAGCATTGGAAAATAAACTGAAATCGCAGCATTACGGTCATTTTAACCGCCTGTACACGACCTGCCAATGACAGAGGGAGAACCCCACATAATCCTTAATCACTGCCGGCACCTTGTTACAAATGCCTCCATCCGCCAACAACCCCAAATCAAACCTCCACCCCGGCCTTTGCTCTCGTCCAGGTCTAAGCCAAATCTCCAGCCAATGGGGCGCATGGTGCGAAATTACTATCCCTACGTATTCCGACACCTCCACCCCTACCAATATCCCCCGACTCACCACAAAATAATCAATCCTGGAATGTATCTGATAAATATGTGAAAAAAAGGAATACTCCCTTCTCCCTGCATTCTGAAAGCGCCACGGATCCACCATCCCCATCCTTTCCATAAACCCACCCAGCTCCTTTGCCATTCGTACCCTACCCATCAACCTATCCATCTTCGGCTAAGGGACACAGTTAAAATCTCCTCCCACAATCAACTGGTGTGTGGCCAAATCCGGGATCGCTGTCAGCAACCCCCTCACAAAACCCACATCATCCCAATTTGGTGCATACACACTTACCAACACACCGGAGCCCCTTCCAATACCCCACTCACAATCCCATATCTCCCACCCGGATCCCTCACTTCCTTCATACTCACAAACCCCGTTTTCTTGCTCATTAAGTTGCCACTCCCCACGATTTAGAATCAAATCCCGAATGTAATCCTTCCCTAACCTAACCTGGCCCTTCAAATGGAGTTGTGTCTCCTGCAGAAAGACCACCTCCGCTTTCAAGCTCCTGAGATGTGCAAACATCCGCGATCTTTTAACTGGTCCATTAAACCCACGAACGTCCTATGTTACCAGCCTTACCGGAGGCTTACGCCTCTATTCCCCTCTACTGTCCATCATCCGCCCCACTTAACTCCAGCCCCGTTAATTCCACCCTGTACCTAAGAAAGGGAGATGTTGTGTTCTCTTATTTTGTTCTCTATTTCCCCTTCATTTATGACACCTTCTAAGCTGGTTCCCACCCCCTGCCATATTCGTTTAAATCCTCCCGAGTGACTCTTGGTTCCCACCTCCCAGCCAGGATATTGGTCCCCCTCCAGTTTAGATGAAACCAGGTTAGCACTGCTGCCTCACAGCGTCGAGAACCCATGTTAAATCCCGGGCCCAGGTTACTGTCCATGTTGAGTTTGCACATTCTCCCCATGTCTACATGGGTCTCACCCCCACAACCCAAAGATGTGCAGGGTAGGTGGATTAGCCACGCTAAATTGCACCTTAATTGCAAAAATTTTAAAAAACATGATTTTTCTTTCATAAATCCATGTTGACTTTTTGATATTTTTCAAGTGTCTTGTTGTCACATTCTTTATTAAAGCCTTCAGCATATTCCCCACTTCTGATGTTAGGCGAACCAGTCTGTAATTCCCTGTTTACTCCCTCACTCCTTTTTTAAATAGCGGTGTTACATTTGCTACTGTTCCAGAATCTACATAATTTTGGAAGATGACAACCAATGCATCTATGGCCAGCTCCTTTAATACCCTGAGATGAAGATAATCAGGCCCTGGGGATTTATTGGCTTTCAGCCCTATTAATTTCTCCCACACTATTTTTGTAGTAATGCGAGTAATAAAAATAGTAATTTCCTGCAAGTGAATAATATGTCCCAGAAGAAGGAAGCTCCCACATCCTCTTTATTATTATTATATTCTTCTATTGTGCTCCTCCTTGATGTGGCGGAATTGCAGGAAAGGATCAAAGAATGTTAGAATGAATGAGTTATTATGCAATCATGGTTAAGCAGATAAAGAAGATTGATAGTTCTGTCTGTGTGATATTTCAGAATAATGTCAAGCCAACAGTGTTATGCTTAGTTACTGACCCGACACCGGCTAGATGTTGACAACTGTCACATCTCATGGCAAGAACCGTGAGTACGGATTAGCTGCATGTCTGTCTTAAAGAGCCCGAAGGCCTTAAAGATTGGATGCACCCAGGCAGTACGGTGGCGCAGTGGTTAGCACTGCTGCCTCACGGCACCGAGGTCCCAGGCTCGATCCCGGCTCTGGGTCACTGTCTGTGTGGAGTTTACACATTCTCCCCGTGTTTGCATGGGTTTTGGCCCCACAACCCAAAGACTTGCAGGCTAGGTGGATTGGCCACGCTAAATTGCCCCTTAATTGGAAAAAATGAATTGGGTAATCTAAATTTATTTTTTTTAAATGGGATGCACAAACCAGTGGCTTCCCTTTGCAAGCAATATGCGCCAATTTGTCCTGCACGAAGTTTGGGTAAATAAAGGTAAGTTTAATGATCCTGAAGCTTGCTATATGGCATGTCAGAGGTGAATAGATGTGAAATTATGAGGCTGTTAATGTAGCGGAAGATGTTTTAGAGTTTGATGCGCAATCAATTACACTCAAGACGAAGTGATTCCATAACGGAAGGCTTTAATCTACTAGAACCTGTTCCCCAGCAGCTTCGATACAGAAAGTGAAGGCTGCTGGGACGGCACCATCTCTTATACTCCGCCTTCAGGGCGGAGCTACGTAATACAGCCAATGGTAGACTCCTGCGTCTAACCAATGGTCATCAGCCTCTCAGGTACCGCAATACCTGGTACTACCACATTCACCCCCTGTTAAAAAAGAGTCCAGCGGAGCTGGTGGTCAGTGGTAACAGTCGCCTTTAACATGGTATGACCTGGTATGGTGGTACCGTGCTGTCGAGGATATTTACAAAGTTCACAGTTAGAGTCACAGCGAAGCAATCAGTCGATCGGGTGGCCTGGTCGTCCTTCTGGAGCGTCTGGGCTTCGGTGGTGATTCTGGTGAGGGTCCCGGTGGTTGTGACTCCGGGAGTGTGGTTTTGTCCTCCCTGACAGCTTTGTCACCCCTAGGCGGCGCTGTTGGGGCAAAAGGGTGACACGGGGGGGGGGGGGGGGGGGGGGGCCTGTAGGGGGCGTCGGTGGGTGGGCGGGCCTAGGCAGGAGCGACGGGAGTACTGACCCTCCAGTGAGGTGCTGTGGGGTGGGTGGGGGTGGGGGCAATGGTTCGGGTGCGCGTGGGGTTCCGGCGGGCGCCAGGTCCCGAAGGGAGACTGTATTTTGCCGGCCGTCAGGGAATGCCACGTAGGCGTACTGGGGGTTAGCGTGCAGCAGGTGGACCCTCTCAACCAAAGGGTCCGACTTGTGCGCCCGCACGTGCTTCCGAAGCAGGATGGGTCCGGGTGTCGCTAACCAGATTGGGAGCGAGGTCCCGGAGGAGGAATTCCTGGGGAAAACAAGGAGACATTCATGGGGTGTCTGATTTGTGGTTGTACAGAGCAGCGACCGGGTGGCGTGGAGGGCCATCGGGAGGACTTCTTGCCAGCGGGAGACTGGGAGATCCCTGGACCGTAGGGCCAGTAGAAAAGTCTCCCAGATCGTTCCGTTCTCCCTCTCTACCTGCCCGTTTCCCCAGGGGTTGTAACTGGTCTTCCTGCTCGAGGCGATACCCTTGCTGAGCAGGAATTGACGCAGTTCGTCGCTCATAAAGGAGGACCCCCTATCACTGTGTATGTACGCGGGGAAACCGAACAGTGTAAAGATACCCTGGAGGGCCTTGATGACGGTGGTTGTGGTCATGTCTGGGCAGGGGATGGCGAATGGGAACCGGGATTACTCGTCAATCACGTTCAGGAATTACGTGTTGCGGTCGGTGGAGAGGAGGGGGCCTTTGAAATCCATGCTGAGGCGTTCAAAGGGACGGGAAGCCTTTATCAGGTGCGCCCTCTCTGGCCGGTAGAAGTGCGGTTTGCACTCTGCGCAGGTTTGGCAGTCCCTGGTGACTGACCTGACCTCCTCGATGGAGTAGGGCAGGTTGCGGGTCTTGAGAAAATGGAAAAAGCGAGTGACCCCCGGGTGGCAGAAGTCCTCGTGGAGGGATCGGAGGCGGTCCACTTGTGCGGTGGCACAAGTGCCGCGGGACAGGGCATCAGGGGGAAGTTGTGCACTGGATTAGGGGTCGGGCTTTGTCTGCGTAGTTGGGGACCCACTGTGCATAATAGCTGAAGAACCTGAGGCAGCGCTTCAGGGCCTTGGGGCAGTGAGAACTCCATGAGGGGGCGCATGCATTCAGGGTCGGGGCCTATGACTCCATTTCGCACTACGTAGCCCAGAATGGCTAGACGGTCGGTGCTAAACACACATTTATCCTTATTGTATGTCAGATTAAGGATTTTCGCGGTCTTGAGAAATTTGATGTGGTTGGTGTCGTGGTCCTGCTGGTCATGGCCGCAGATGGTGACGTTATCCAGATTCAGGAACATTGCGCCTAAGCCGTACCGGTCAACCATTCGGTCCATCTCTCGCTGGAAGACCGAGACCCCATTAGTGACACCAAAGGGAACTCTTAAAAATTGATAGAGCCGCCATCTGCTTCGAAGGCAGTGTACTTGCGGTCACTATTACGGAGGGGTAGCTGGTGGTAGGCGAGATCCACCGTGGAGAAGACCTTGTATTGTGTGATCCTGTTTACCAGGTCGGCTATACGGGGGAGAGGGTACGCGTCCAGCTGCGTAAACCTGTTGAAGGTCTGGCTGTAGTCAATGACCATCCTATGCTTTTCCCCGGTCTTTCCCACCCCTACTTGAGCTCTCCAGGGACTGTTGCTCGCTTCGATGACCCCTTCCCCCAGCAGCCTTTGGACCTCTGACCTGATGAAGGTCCGGTCCTGGGCACTGTACCGCCTGCTCCTGGTGGCGATGGGTTTGCAATCCGGGGTGAGGTTCGCAAACAGGGAAGGTGGGTCGACCTTAAGGGGAGGTATAGGGCCGTCGAATTTAAAGGTCAGGCTTTGCAAATGGCATTGGAAGTCCAGCCCCAGGCAGGTAGCCGCGCAGAGGTGCGGCAGGACATACGGGCGGAAATTGTCGAATTTCCTGCCTTGGACAGTGAGGTTCGCTAGGCAGAACCCCTTTATCTCCACCAAGTGGGACCCGGAGGCCAGGGAGATCCTTTGATTTACAGGGTGGGTTACAAGTGAACAGCGCCTTACCGTGTCGGGGTGAACAAAGCTTTCCGTGCTCCCAGAGTCAATGAGGCAAGACGTCTCATGGCCGTTGATGAAGACCGTCGTTGTAGCTGTTGCGAGTGTCCGGGGTCGACTTTGGTCCAGTGTCACCGAGGCCAGATGAAGTAATTGCAAGTTCTGGTCGGGTAGCGTGTAGTCGGCCGTGCTGGGGGCCTGGGGCCCCATCCAAGATGGCGTCACCAATGGGTCGCACATGGTGTCTGGGGATGAACAAGATGGCGGCGGCGATGACAAAATGGCGGCGCCCACCCATCCAGCGTGGTGTCCGGGGGTCAAGATGGCCGCACCCGTGGGTCGCACGTGGCGCTTGGATAGGGGGGTGGCGGTGAGCGCTGGCCGGTCGGGATCCCGGGCAGAAGAAACAGCGGGGCCCGGCGGCGTTAGCGGGCCATATCGTGGCGCAGGCCTGCGGGGTCAGGGGGAAGGTCTGTGGGGTTGCCGCTGCGGGGTGCCACGCAGCCCATGGGGTCACCGCGCGGTCGGGCGCATAGGACTGCACATTTCTGTCGGCAACGTCCATGGACCCTGCCAGGGCCCGTGCCTCTCTAAGTCCGAGAGTGTCCCTTTCTAGGAGTCTTCGGCGGATATCTGGGGAGCTCATACCTGCTACGAAAGCATCCCTGATTAAAAGTTCCGTGTGCTCGCTCCCCGAAACTTACGGGCAGCCACAGTTTCGGCCCAGCACCAGTAGCGCGCAGTAGAAATCTTCCAACTTCTTTGGGGCTTTGCCGTCTAGTCGCAAGCAGGTGACGAGCGTAGACCTGATTTACAGGGCGGATATAATGTCCTTCTAGCAGTTCGATCGCGGCATCATAGTTCGCCGCCTCCTCGATAAGGGGGTAGATCCCAGGGCTGACCCTTGAGCGCAGGAGATGCATTTTCTGTCCTTCTGTGGGTGTGCCTCCGGACGTCTCGAGGTAGCCATTAAAGCACGCCAGCCAGTGTTTAAAAATTGCAGCTGAGTTCTCCGTGTTGGGGCTGAGTTGAACGCACTCTGGTTTGATTCGGAGATCCATCCTTCCAGTTTAAGTCTAGTAGATTAAATTGATGCGCAATCAATTACACTCAAGACGAAGTGATTTCATAACTGAAGGCTTAATCTACTAGAACCTGTTCCCCAGCAGCTTCGGTACAGAAAGTGAAGGCTGCTGGGACGGCACCATCTCTTATACTCCGCCTGTCAGGGCGGAGCTACGTAATACAGCCAATGGTAGACTCCTGGGTCTAACCAATGGTCGTCAGCCTCTCAGGTACCACAATACCTGGTACTACCACAGAGTTGTGCATTGTTGTGAGAGGAACTAAGGAACCATACTGTAGGATGTCAAATTAGAGCTGCCCTTAACCATTATATAGGGTTTAGTTCTGTTAGTGTTGCCTTAAGAGGGTGAAGATTGTTCTCATGCTGAACCTGGGAAAGGATGAAAAGGCGATTGTTCAGTGTGTTACATTGTTTGCCAAGTTGAAAATGTGATATGCTCTAGTTTCATGCCCCCTGGGTCCAGGTGCTATCTGTATAGCCATAATTCTGTACAATTAAACTAAAATTTACATGATATGCAGTGAAGTTACAGCACGGCCATGTACATCTGGGGTTTCAGCCAAAGTTATCATGGAAGATAGGTAGACCATTATACAAATTCTATCCCAAACTTTTAAAAAGTATATTAGCAGTTAATTGCCTGTGGTGATGCACATGGATAATTCAGACCAAATGTAGTCTTCAGATGAAATGTAGTTCGATGGCAGGTGACAATTTGATTAGCCTATAAAGGCATTTTATTTTGCATTTTCATTATAAATATTTTGTTTGAACTGATAATGGGAACTATCTCTGTAAATGTCCACCCTATAATTAACACTTTCTGCCAGTGGTGGTGCTGGAGTGCCTTGACTGGGCTGGGATGCAAGTTCAGCCAGGCAAGATCAATGTGTCAAATCGGCCAGAATTTACTGTAGCAGGGACTTGCCCCTCTTTCAACCTCGTGACTTGGCTGAAGTCTCACTAGTTATTCTTTGTTATGTTCTGAATAAAGATGATATTAAATCATACCTCAAGACTCCAGCAATAGTCATTAACAACACCCTCAAACACAAGAATATTAGATTATGGCAACAGGTAAATGGACAGCACGAAAATGAACAGCCAGAAACCGAATAGCTTGTGGGTAAGCAACAGGTTAAAAAACAGGAATACGAAAGTCATTGGCATCTCCAGATTGCTTTGAGCAAATTACAGCTCCAAACCAAGCTGAAGGGTGCCTGAACTGGCACCAAAGATTAGCAAGGTATAACATTGCATTGAGACTTGCTCCGAAGATGAGCAAGGAGCAGGTGAGTACACCTACGTATGCAATGGGTGGTTGTGCAGATGATATGCTCGTCAGATGAGAAATTGTGATGAACGGTTACTGCCTTGTCATCATGTAAGGTGATGTCCCCTTTAAGACCGGGCTTGGAACCCTGGGGACTCCGCCTCTGGCTCCGCCCATCTGTGAGCCATATATAAAGGGCTGCCTTGTGGGCTGTGCAGCAGTTAGCACATGTCTTAGCTCTAGCATAGTTCTTAGTCGATTAAAGCCTTCTTTACCATTTACACTCTAAGCGTCATTATTGAGGGTACCTCAATTTAATAGACTTAACTAGATCAGGATGGACGCAGGCCTAAAACCATCCTGGGGCCACGCAAGCTGAGCCTACTCCACGCCCGGGTAAGTCACAGAATCTCCGCCATGCTCGAAAAGGCGACGACTTATGAAGAGGCGGTCGAGTTACTCCGCAAGCGGTTTGTCAAACCCGTCAATGAGGTGCACGCCCGGCATCTGCTCTCTACCTGCCGGCAGCGCTCGGGGAAATCGCTAGACGAATTTGTCAAGAAACTCACCGCGCTTGCCAGGGACTGTGACCATCAGGATGTGACAGGGGAAGTCCATATAAACCTGCACATCAGAGACGCTTTCGTGTCCGGCATCCGCTCGACCTACATCCGGCAGCGGCTGCTCGAAAACTGGGCAAAAGACCTCCAGGACACGCTAATGCTCGCCTCCTCGCTGGAGGTGGCCCGACATAACTTGGGTACATACCCCGCGGACTCTGCGAGACCCCCCGAACTTCCTCAGACTCAGCCGTATTACAGGCCTGTGCCACGCGGTGACCCGCTCACCAAGGGGGCACATCGTGCTACTTCTGCGGACAGAAGATGACGAGTTTGTCAAGTTTGTTAAATTAAAGAATTATTAGAATCTTTTTTGGAGTCTTAGATGAAAACCTGTCAAACATCTTGCAGCCGAGAGTGACTTAACACTAACCAACACTAAACCAGGCAAGCTGAGGTTAGGAAACAGAATTGTTCAGAACTTCGAGGTGACGGGGAGACTCATTTCCAAAGAAGCACCGACTCAGTGGACTTTGTTAAACTTTGGATTAAAAGCATGGCTGTTGGGTCATGTGATGTGAACATGGGAGTGGCTGCATTTTCACATGCTCTGGATCTGCTCATCTTGTAATATAATGAAGATGAGTGGAGCCAGGGTGGGATGATGGGTGGATGGTGGGGGTGGTGTTGGATAGGGTTAGTTAAATCCTCACTATGATTGAGGATAGTCCCCCAGTTAGAGCTAACCATGTCGGGTTTTTATTTTGTTTTTAAATTTTGAATGAAAGAATCGATGCCTTTCTCCTTCGATGGCCTGGGTAGATTATGTGTCCTGAGGAGGACTAGGTTCCTTCTGGTTCGTCCTTGAGGTTGGAGTTTTTCTTCTGGGTCTTTTTTTGGATCGGATTGGTTTATTGTCACGTGTACCGAGGTACAGTGAAAAGTATTTTTCTGGAGCAGCTCAACAGATCATTGAGTACATGAAAATAAAATACATAATAGGCAACACAAGGTACACAATGTAACTACATAAACACCGGCATCGGGTGAAGCATACAGGGGTGTAGTGTTAATCAGGTCAGTCCATAAGAGGGTCATTTAGGAGTCTGGGGAAGAAGCTGTTTTTGAGTCTGTTCTCAGGCTTTTGTATATCCTGCCTGATGGAAGAGGTTGATAGAGTGAGTAAGCCGGGTGGGAGGGGTCTTTGATTATGCTGCCCGCTTTCCCCAGGCAGCGGGAGGTGTAGATGGAGTCCATGGATGGGAGGCAGGTTTGTGTGATGGACTGGGCGGTGTTCACGACTCTCTAAGTTTCTTGCGGTCTTGGGCCGAGCAGTTGCCATACCAGGCTGTGATGCAGCCAGATAGGATGCTTTCTATGGTGCATCTGTAAATTTTGGGAAGATGCAATGCGGACATGCCGAATTTCCTTAGTTTCCTGAGGAAGTAGAGGCGCTATTGTGCTTTCTTGGTGGTAGCGTTGACGTGGGTGGACCAAGACAGATTTTTGGTGATGTGTACTTTTGTGAGCGCCACGAAGAATGCAGCACAAGTTTGTAGAATGAAAAGAAATAACTTTATTTACAATTGCATATATACAACAGCAGCAGTACTCCACCACTGCTCACGCCTCTCTAGCTGGTTCCATACTGGCCAGCTCTATTTATGCAGGTGACTCTGTTAATGATTTCTCCGTTTCCCCCTCATTGGGGAAGCTCATACTTACTAAGGATTGTGGGATTACCATTTGTCCCTAGCCAGTAGTAAAGAGGCAGGTTATAACATCGCTCCCCCACCTAAAGTCCAAGGAATCCACCGAAGACCCTGTCGAAGGAGGGCGTTGGACTCGTTTTGCTGCAGGTCGGACACCATTTGCACGAGGCGCTGGATCGGACGGCGTATATCGAGAAGGAGAACGGCGCTTCCGCGATGAACGGTGTTAACAGTTGTACATCCACGATCTGTGGGACCGAGGACTCCCCCTCGGAGGCGTCCTGTGTCTCCATCTCGGAGTCGGAGTCCACTGCCTCCATCATCTCAGCATCGCTATCGCCGTGCAGTTCTACAATGACCAGCGCAGGCTTTGAGTGCGGCACCAGAGGAAGATCGTGAGGATGAACCTCCACTGTGTCTGGTCTCTGCGGCTGTAGAAGTGAGCTTGGGGGCGGGGAATCTTTGGAAGAGGCGGCATTCTGGACCGAACGTGGTCTGCATGCTTGCGCTGGAAACGACTCTGAGCTTGCACCTGGTAAGAGATAGGGCCCGTTTGGCGAAAGATAATGCCAGGGCACCATCAGCAATGTATTGCAGATATCCGACGTGCAGATAATGATCAATTGCAAAACCCAATGTCAGGTCTGCAGTCTGTCTAAACTCACATTATAAAACCAGATCTCAGTTCTGGTACTGAAACATGCTTTATACGGGTCGCCCAGAGGTATGTATTAAGTCCCACATTGAGTAATGTTGAGAAGAAGCCTCGGCAAGCATTGTTTTAATGTACTTTAGTTAATGTCTGCATTGTGAGGAAAGACCTGTTTGATATTGTGTCACAAACAGATCAAATTTGGGGCATGGTGTCAAAGGCATTGCTCAGAAAGCCAAGGCACTATTACCCAAACTTGCTGCCATTTCCACAGATTGATGCCAGCAACTTTAGGATTTGTAAGCCAGTTACTTGGTGAAATTGACAGCAACTTTCCTGAATATTGACATTTCATTGCATCAGTCATCAGAAACAGCTGGGTTCGGCACAATGGAGGGCTCCCATTCGGGAACGGCATTTTCGGGGCTTTAAGCCCGGTCCCATGGTCCACGGAGGCGGCAGAAGCAGGGAGAAGGCACGGAGGAGGCACAGTGAAGACACAAGAGGGTGAGCAAAAAAACGGCCGAAAAAAAAACAGCTGAAGGTCCGTCGGGGAGTGGAAAGGTCACCGCGGGGTCACCAAGGAAAATGGAGGCTGGAGCACCAGGGAAGGCCGCACTGCTTACGGCTGAAGAAATAACTAAGGTGATGGCTGCGGAATTTGAAAGCAGTTGGCGCAGATTGCGAAATGCATGGAGACGGTGAGGAAGGAGATGAGGGAGGTTTTGAGTCTGCTGGTGGAGGAGGCGGTTTCCCCGGTGAGGACGGAGGTGGCGAGCGCAGTGGCGGAGGTGCGAGAGCAAGGGGAGGCGCTGAAGGAAGTGGTGGAGACGTTATTGCAGCACGGTGATCAACTTGCCTCGATGGGGAAAGAGATGCGGAAGGTGATGGACACTAACAAGGATCTGCGAGGGAAAATGGAAGACCTGGAAAACAGATCCAGGCGACAGAATTTGAGGATTGTGGGGCTGCCCGAAGGAGTTGAAGGACCGAAGCCGACTGAGTATTATGCCGCGATGCTGGCAAAACTATTGGGGGAGGGGGAGGATCCCTCCCAATATGAACTGGATCGGGCTCATCGGTCGTGGAGGCCTGTACCAAAGGCGAGTGAGCCGCCAAGGGCAGTGACTCTGTGCTTCCGTAGGTACAGTGTGAAGGAGAAGGTCCTGAGCTGGGCCAAGCAGAAGCGGGTGGTGCAGTGGGCTGGAGCTGGTATACGTGTATACCAGGACTTTACGGTGGAGCTGGCAAGGAGGCGGGCTGCCTTCAACCGGGTGAAGAGGGCATTGTACATTAGCAAGGTGCGGTGCGGCATTGTATATCCAGCGAAGCTGAGGGTGACTTACAAGCTCAGGGACTTTTATTTTGGAACGGCGGAAGCAGCGGAGGAGTTTGCGAAAGCAGAAGGACTGTGGCAGAACTGACAAATTGAGGAATGGCCATGTGCCGATGTAACCTCATGACTGGATTTTCTTCTTTTTTGTATCACTGCGCACGGGTGTAGAGGCTAAAGGAGCCAATGTGGTATATATTTGGACAAGGGAAAGGACGGGACTTTCACTCGAAATGAGGGTTCTTTGGGGTGTAGGTGGATATGCGGGCTTTGTGTGCTAAAAGGGGATCTTTGGGCTTTCCTAGGGCCGGGCAAGTGGGAAAGGGACCCGGGCGGGGGCCTCCACGCTGGCTGGTTTAAGCCGGCCAGTGAACGGGAGTGAGGTGGGGGGAGGGGCTGCGGCCATCGGAGCCTGGCAGAACAGGGTCCGAGTGGTCTAGCCAGGGTGGAAAGTTGGGGGGAAGGAACCGAGGTTGGGAGGAGGAGTTTAACAAGAGGCAGTGGACGGGAGGAGCTGGAGACCTGGGGGGTGGGGCGGGGGGGGGGAGCTGTGTAAGATTAAGGGTGACTACGGGTAATCCCTGATTCCTTTTTGTCATTTGTTTATGTAAACATGCGGGTTGAGGTTTGGGGGTTGGTGGGTAGATGGGATCGTTGTTATTATGGGGACTGACATATCTTGCTGATTATTGTTTATTGTTGATGGATGTAAATGTGGGAGAAAATGTGAAAAAGGAGGAGAATAAAAAATTTTTTTAAAAAAGAAACAGCTGGGTTCAAACCACATGAATTTAATGCCCCCTATATGAATAGTTTTTGGACGTGGTTAAACTGCATTGAAACCCAAAACCTCAGTCGGGGATTCCTTCAGAGCTGCTTCCACTCCAACTGTGTGACTTCACTGGAAGTGTAGATGAAACTCTGCATATGTGTCCAAACATAGTTCTGCCACACTCTCAGTGAAGTTCCAGAATTATTCCCAGCAATTAATATAGAAATCTGATGAAAACCCCCCAATAAAAAGTTCTCCTTCAGAGATTACGCTTCATTTTGCAGTGCACTGACTTGCCAAAGAAAAAGTGATTTTTGAATTGCTTAGTTCTGTCAAAGCATTGACAGAAGCAAAGTGCAAGTCTGACTGTGAATTGTCCAAGATTTGATGGGTTTTGGATTTATCCTTTCTGGCAGACTGTTACTGCATCTGGACAAATTAAATCTGAAATGGCAAAGAAATATGAAATTGTTCCCAGAGCTTATTCAAAATGTGTTTGCCTCAGATTTAAAATTAACATCTGGATGTTTCAATTTCTTCATGGCCTTGCCCCTCCCTCCCTATAACTCCCACTTCCTCCAACCATCCCCTGAACTCACTGATTGTTAACCTCAAATCTCTTGTGCATCTCCCTCCCTCAGCTGACCATTGGTGGTTGAGCCTTCAGCCACCTTGGCCCCATGCTCTTGAATCATCACCCTAAGCCCCATCACATCTGCACTTCTCTCTCCTTTAAAATCTGCGTTAAAAGCATCTTTTTGACCATTATTTTGGCCACTCTTTCTTATACCTCTTTAGCTTGGTAATCATTTTTTGTTTGTTTGATTGGGCCTCTGTGAAGCAGTCTTTCTCGACTAAAGACATAAAAGAAGCTCAGGTTGTCCAATCTTTAGAAATCTGAAAAAAAGAATGCATTAATTTTGGTGAATGGTCTGCCCTTCATCTGATTTTGAAGTCTCATTTGCCTTATGCTCTTTCGCATGTAAAATCAAAATACTGTTCTGACTAATAATGCCCATTTCAAAGTTGTTACACTGCTGCAGAATGAACGATAAACCAGACTGAAAGAAACTAGCAAGAAACAAAATCTATTGAAAATGGCATTGCTGGGGCAGCACAATGGTTAGCACTGCTGCCTCACGGCGCCGAGGTCCCAGGTTCGATCCCGGCCCTGGGTCACTGTCCATGTGGAGTTTGCACCATCTCCCCATGTTTGCGTGGGTTTTGCCCCCACAACCCGAAGTTATGCAGGCTAGGTGGATTGGCCATGCTAAATTGTCTCTTAATTGGAAATAGTGAATTGGGTACCCTAAATTTATATAAAAATAAGAAAATGGCATTGATCACATGCCTGTCTGTACCTTGTGCAATACAAACATGTTTTGTTGTGGTACAGTGAGAATATGACAATATCTCAAAATAAGGCAGAATTATTGTAGTGAGTTGTGTTACTTCACTATTTAATCACATAAATTGTGTTACTTTGTTGTTCATTCTTATTGATAGGTATCTTGCAATTGTTGGAAATTAATAATCTTCCATTATCATGGTCAAAGTCTATTTAACAAAAATGTGTCTGCTAGGTTACTATAAAAATGCCAAGTTTTATGTGTGCCTCGTCATTTTTAAACTGAAGACATTTTTCAAGACACATTGTAGTGCATAATTTTCTGATTTTTTTGGTTAAGTGTCAACTTGGGCAGGAAAAGCGGGGTGTAGGCCGTCAACTGCACTGTTGGCTTTTCCCGCCATATGTTTTGATACTTAGTCAAAAAAAAAACAGGGGGTGGGTCCCACAGCATCGCGCTGATTGGGCAGGCTCAGAATGAGCCTACCCCACCAGCAACTTAGCCTCGCAAAAAAAGTGGGGTGCTGTTTTCAAGGGTGCCCTAACGTAAAAAAATAATTAAAATAGTAAAAATAAGGACCCCACGGAAACAGAACCAACCCCCCACCCGCCGCTCGGAAACTGAACCCCTAGCTAGGGATCAATGCCAGGGGACAATGCCTGGGCTGTGCCGGGTCGGCGTCCAGGCAGTGCCAGGCTACTGCTCTGGCATGAACACTCCCCACCTGATCCCCCCAGGGGGCTGTACTCACCTGTGCACCTCCGGCTGTTCTGTTCCCCAGGTGCAATTCATGGGGGACCTGTTGTGATTCACGGCAGCATGCTCTCACGCCAACGTGAATGGACAGTCCAACATAGGACAGTCAGGTGTAAACACCTGATCAGCTTTGTGAATTATATGTAAATTGGGATCCTGTTACATCATTTGTAGGGGTGGGGACGGTCAAGTGGGGAACTCCTGTCGGCCACAAAGCTGTTTTGGGTCTCCTGCTCGATTCTCCGTCCCCTCCGCTGTACCTGTCCACCCAAAACAGGGGTGGAAAATCTCATTAACATTGGCATTCCTAAACACAGCCTGGTCTTTGTGGAGAGATAGCAGTGGAATCCACTTTGGAAATGTTCCCTTGCCTCAATTTACATCATGAAATGGTTACAGCTTTTTTTCATTTAAAAAAATACGTTTAGAGTGTGAAATTCATTTTTTCCAATTAAGGGGCAATTTAGCGTGGCCAATCCACCTACCCTGCACATCTTTGGGTTTTGGGGGCGAAACCCACGCAAACACGGGGAGAATGTGCAAACTCCATACGGACAGTGACCCAGAGCCGGGATTGAACCAGGGACCTCGGCGCCGTGAGGCAGCAATGCTAACCACTGCGCCATCGTGCTGTCCATTACAGCTTTTTTTCATGTATGATTTTATTTTCCTGCTTCTTGAGTTTTGGCCACCAGTGAGTTACAAACCCATCATGGAGTTGCTGGCAGAGCTGTAGTTATAAGTTGACCCTGATCTACCAACATCTATGAAGTGCTGTATGATGGTATCAATTTTATGCTCTGTAATAATCTTGTAATAAAGGTGCATGAACCTTGCATCTTGCCCTGTGCTTCTGTCCACAGTTGTCTCAGATGCTATTAACCATGACTGAACCTTGTCTTATTGCTGTTGCAGTTCAATGGAAAAGGTCATGGATGAGTTTGTCCTGCTGAATAATGCATGAGTCATTTGTTTGCGATACCTGTGTGCTACAAATTGTTTTATATTGCAGGTATCCTCTGTTGTAATATAGCACAAACTGGAGACGTTAAAATTGAAGTTAGTCATGCCCTTACTTGGCATTAACAGTATATGTGTCTTGGCAGTTGCCTACCATTTTGTTTGCAACAGATAGCATTGCTCTATATGCTTCCCTATTGAATCAAAATTTGCAAAAGTATTTTTCCTTTGATGTTGCCAAGTGGTAGTATGGACAGTTGCTTGAATAATTATGCACATGGCATTTCACCACTGATGTCACCTGGCCTCCCTGGTTTCCCTTCAGTCTTTTTCATCCTGAACTGTTAAACCCAAGGAAAGGTTAATGTGTTACAAGCATCATATGTAATGATTATTGAAAATAAAGCAGATAAGGGCTTTTCACAATAACTTCATCACAGTGTTAATGTAAGCCTACTTGTGACAATAAAGATTATTTAAAAAAAAAATTATAATAGATGATATAATAATAATGGAGAAAATTGAGGCCTCCAGCTGCCTACCTTTTACCTCCGTCGCCTCCTGAGTGGGGTTGAGTTTAGGTAGTTGTGGTAGTCACCACTAGTGGTATATTATATGTATTATGGCACTGCCCGTATATTAGAGGTACAATGGTACATCCCTGCCTCCTGGCTCCGCCCAGCAGGCGGCGTATAAATGTGTGTGCTCTCCGACGCTGCAGCCATTCTGGTTCCAGCTACAGGAGGCACAACATCTTGTTCAATAAAGCCTCAATTGTTCCACCATTCTCGTCTTTGTGGTAATTGACGGTGCAGCACTTTATTTTAAACGATGGATCTCCGCATCAAGCCTGATCGCCTGCAGCTGAGCCCTCAAGCAGCCAACATCACGACCACTGGCTAGCCTGCTTCGAAGGCTACCTCGGAGCAGCCGCTGAAGAACCCTCGGATGCGCCGAAGCTCCAAGTCCTTTATTAACGGATGAGCCCTGATATTTTTCTCCTCATCTGGGATGCAACCACCTACTCCGAAGTGATGGCGCTCCTGAAGGGACATTACGTTCGACCGGTGAACCAAGTGTACGCCAGGCACCTCCTGGCCATGAGACAGCAACTCCCCGGGGAGACTCTGGATGATTTCATGCGTGCCCTGCAGATCCGGTTCTATGTCCTCCCTCACCTCTGCGCTGCCCTGTTACTCAGCCTGGATTTACAATGCCACCTCCAAAGCCTTATTTTAAAATTCGGCGGACCCCTACCTCCCCCTCACCGTCTGCGGCCTCACAACCCTTAAGGTCGATCTGCCCTCCCCGTTTGCTAACCTCACCCCGGACTGCAAACCCGTTGCCACTAGGAACAGACGGTACAGTGCCCAGGACAGGACCTTCATCAGGTCGGAGGTCCAACGGTTTCTGCGGGAGGGGGTCATTGAGGCAAGCAACAGCCCCTGGAGAGCTCAAGTGATGGTAGTGAAGACTGGGGAGAAGCACAGGATGGTCATTGACTACAGTCAGACCATCAACCGGTACACGCAGCTCGACGCGTACCTCCTCCCACGTATATCTGACATGGTCAATCAGATTGCGCAGTATTGAGTCTTCTCTACAGTCGACTTGAAGTCCGCCTACCACCAGCTCCCCATCCGCCCGGAGGACCACCAATGTGAAATGAAAAATGAAAATGAAAATCGCTTATTGTCACAAGTAGGCTTCAATGAAGTTACTGTGAAAAGCCCTTAGTTGCCACATTCCGACGCCTGTTCGGGGAGGCTGGTATGGGAATTGAACCGTGCTACAGGCCTGCCTTGGTCTGCTTTAAAAGCCAGCTATTTAGCCCAGTGTGTCCCCACCCCAGCAGGATCCGTCCTCCCACTGGTTCCACTCAGGGGTGACGAAGTCGAGGACAACACGCTCCCAGTCTTCGCCCACATCACCACTGGGACTGAGGCGATTGCAGAGGAGGGTCAAGGTCCCCGACAGACTAAACTTGTAAATGTTTCCACCACCCCCGCCGGACTCTTTTTTAACAGGGGGTGAATGTGATAGTCACCACTAGTGGTATATTATATGTATTAAGGCATTGCCCGTATATTAGAGGTACAATGGTACATCCCTGCCTCCTGGCTCCGCCCAGCAGGCGGAGTATAAAAGTGTGTGCTCTCCGACGCTGCAGCCATTCTGGTTCCAGCTACAGGAGGCACAACATCTTGTTCAATAAAGCCTCGATTGTTCCACTATTCTCGTCTTTGTGGTAATTGACAGTGCATCAGTAGCCAGCAAACTTATTTGGCTATATCACAACCGATTATAATGTAGCAACTTCCAAAATATCTTCTTTAACTCACATCTGGCAGGTTACTTCATAAATTCAGTTTGACAAGACTTTTCAGCAATGATACTTGCATGCATGGTTGGTGCCTTCAAATCCTTGGATACCCATTTCTAACAATGTAAGATAGACAGCCATAGCCGTTGATAAGTGTAGGATAGTCCTGATTGCGAAGCAATTACTTTTTTTCAAATTGGATAACTTTCACATATTCTTTCATGTTACCTGAGGGCCACCATGGCCAGGATGCTCTCAGCTCCAGGGTTGCCTGTCATCGGAACTGAAAGTGCGTTGTAAACCTTAACAACATTTTACTGGCAGAAACCAATTGAGAGGGGTGGCACGGTGGCATAGTGGTTAGCATTGCTGCCTCACGGCACTGAGGACCCAGGTTCGATCCCGGCCCCGGGTCACTGACTTTATGGTGTTTGCACATTCTCCCCGTGTCTGTGTGGACCTCACCCCCACAACCCCAAAAGATGTGCAGGGTAGGTTGATTGGCCACACTAAATTGCCCCTTAATTGGGAAGAAAAGAATTGGGTAAACTTACATTAAAAAAAAGAAACCAAGGGCAGTACGGCGGTGCAGTGGTTAGCACTGCTGCCTCACAGCGCCGAGGTCCCAGGTTCGATCCCGGCTCTGGGTCACTGTCCGTGTGGAGTTTGCACATCCTCCCCGTGTTTGCGTGGGTTTCGCCCCCACAACCCAAAGATGTGCAAGATAGGTGAATTGGCCACGCTAAATTGCCCTTTAATTGGAAAAAATGAATTGGGCACTCTAAATTTTAAAAAAAAGAAACCAATTGAGTGGCCACTGCAGAAGTACCTTCAAATTGAGGGCAACGGCCCACCTTAGCTGGCAGTCCCATGAGGGGGCCAGCAGCTCAGTAACCTTAGCAGCATCACTGATAGAGGTGGCCATTGGTGAGGCTGCAGGGAAGGGAAGAGGCCATCTCCATCTTAAGGCACCCTCAAAGGCCAGCTAATTTTTTTTTTACTCTGCCATGGCTGAGTAGGCAAACCCCAGTGATTGGAAGGGATAAATCTTCAAGCAGCCCATTGGAGCTGTGGGATTGGCCATTGTTGTCGAAGGCACCTGCGTGGGTCATAGATCAGCTATTAGGGAAGGTCCCGGGGGGGCGATCACAGTTTGCCTGACAGTCTCCTAACATGTTGGGGCCCCGTCCTGATGCCAGTTAAATGCAGGTAGGAGCAGGAAGTGGCATTTAATTGGTTAATTTGTTGCCAACCTTCAGTTAGTGCGGCTGTGCTGCTGCCATTCTGTTGTTCAGAATATCCTGTAATGGTGAGGGTACATTACCCCCCATCCCATACACACACACACTTCTCGTTGCTTCTGTTGTTATTTTCTGAGGCCTTCCAGTTCCCAAGTTATTTTCAGAGGGTTCATAAAATTCAGACCTAAATTTTACTGTGACGTGATGACATCCATTGTGTGGTGGCTTGACACATACACTGGCAGTTTCCAGTAGTAAACAGAGGGGTTTATTGATGAAAGGCAAAGGCAGTTAGATAACAGGTACAGAACATGTCTTCAGCACCCTGGTCCGCACTGGCTGGGGTCGTGCTCCCAGGGCCCCATGCAAACTCTCCATTGGCTGAGGTTTGTGCACTCCTGCGCAATTTGCCCTGAGCCGGTCAGGTGGTCTGTCGAGCCCGCCCACTTAAATGGGCCACATTACCACATCCCTCGCCCCTTAAGTCACACGTTAGCATAACTGGTTTCCCTGGATGAAAATGCACCCAAGAGGTTTGACGACTGTAATGCTTGGTTCATAACTCGGAAGGCTATCTCTTGAGGCTCCCTCCATTGCCTCTGCTGATTGTTCCCTTATAGCTGATGTAATGGTGCCAACGTTGTGGTAGATTCAAAATAAACCTTCCATAGTGATTGACCATATCAAGGAAGAACCTAAGCTCACTGGCATTTTTGGGTGCAGGGTCATCTCGTATGGCCTTGACCTTTTCTTTTAATGGGTGCAACCCAGTCGCAACAGTGCAAAATCCTAGTTTCATCACTTCCGAGGATTGAAAAGTACATTTTTCTCATTTTAGGTGGAAACCTGCATCACGAAACCTCTTTAATACTTCCTCCAGGCTGGCCATGTGTACTTCTGGTGTAATGCAAGTGACCAACACATCATCAAGGTAAACCATCACTGTAGAAATTCCCTGGAGTACTTTTTCCATTGTCTGCTGGAAAAAAGCCCAAGCTGAAGCGTTGCTGAAAGGCAGTCTGGTATACTGGAAGAGGCCTTTGTGGGTATTGATTGTAGCAAACTCCTCATCCAGCTCTCATTGCAGGTAGGCGTGACTGAGGTCCAATTTTGGATAGCTGAGCCCCTCCCCCCCCCCCCCCCCCCCCCCCCCCCGCCCGCCAGCTTGACGGACGGACCTTCAATTCGGGGAATGGGATAACGATTGACCTGCGCAGCTTTTAAAAATATGTATTTTATTACATGTGTAAAAACAGGTTACAGCGAGCAAACACCCCGGGAAATATGCTTCACAACAATCAACTATACAGTCCCTACAGATTTGGGCATTTCCCGACAGCGTGGGGTTGCCCACAATGGGGAACCCTATTGGCCGGCTGTGGGAATGGCGAATCCCGCCCAGTGTTCCTGCATGCAGGTATCAGAAGGTCTGCTCACCCACTACGGCCATCGAAGCCCTTGTGACGATTTCCATTTGAAAAGGTCTATCATTTACCCTTAAGATCATTTCAATCAGAGCCATCTTATTCAATTGGACTGCATTCAACCGATGCATTGCATGCTCTTCTTCGGAGTTCTTCTCAGCTATGTTCAGTGGTTCTGTGGACTGCTGTTGCTGTTTTGCACTGGCACACGTTCCCTTGCACACCAACGTGCTTGAATATGCCCACTTTGGTTGCAACTGAAGCACATAAACTCCCAAGCATGGTAGGTCTCCTGGGATGGTCCCCCCACAACGATAGCAGTCCATTTGATTTGACACCCTGATTCCTTCCCACTCCTTGGGTCCCAGTCCTGTCCCGAGGACTGTATCTGGCTCTGAGCTGTGCTTTTGAATCTGCTGCAGGCCTCGCAGCCTTACCGCCCCGTATGGTTCACCACCCCTTCTGTCACGCTTTGAAGATCAGTGGCGCCTTTTAAAAAATAAATGTAAAGTTCCCAATTCTTTTTTTTCCAATTAAGAGATAATTTAGAATGGCCAATCCACCTACCCTGCACATCGAATCATAGAATTTACAGTACAGACGGAGGCCATTCAGCCCATCGAGTCTGCACCAGCCAATGGAATGAGCACCCCAGCTAGGCCCATGCCTCCACCCTATCCATTAGTTCCATCGTCATCATTGGACTTTTTTTAATATCCAGATTTTTCTTGAATTCAAATTTCATCATCTGCAGTGCGGGATTTGAACCTGTGTCCCCAGAGCATTACTCTGGGTCTCTGGTTTATTAGTCCAGTGACAATACCACTATTGCCTCCCCGTGACTTTGTCACCTGAGCTATCTCAATTGCTTTTTCCAACATAATTGTGGTCTCCTCCAGAAGTTTCTTCTGGATATTAAGATTATGGATCCATCCATTTCACATGGACTGCTTCAGTGTCTGGGGAGTCACGAGTGGTGCTGAACATTGTACAATCATCAGCGAATATCCAGACATCTGACCTTGTGTTGGAAGGAAGATCATTGATGAAACAGCTGACGATGGTTGGGCCTAGGACACTACCCTGAGGAACTCCTGCAGAACTGTCCCGGGACTGAGATGACTGACCTCCACAACCACAACTATCTTCCTTTGCACTAGGTATGACTCCAACCAATGGAGAGTTTTCTCCCTGATTCCCACTGACCGCAATCTTGATGTGGCTCCTTGATGCCATTCTCAATTGGTCAAATGCTGACTTGATGTCAAGGGCAAACACTCTCATCCCACCTCTGGAGTTTACCTCTTTTGTCCATGTTTGAACTAAGGCCAGGATCTGAATGAGGTCAGGATCTGAGTGACCTTGGCGGAACCCAAACTGAGTGTCAGTGAGCACGTTATTGCTAAGTAAGTGCCACTTGTTGATGACCCCTTCCATCACTTTACTGATGATTGAGAGTAGACTGATTAGCCGGGTTGGATTTATCCTGCTTTTTGTGTACAGGGCATACCTGGGCAATTTTTCCCATTGCCGGGTAGATGCCAGTGTTGCTGCTGATTGACTGGCACTTGAACACTAAGAGAGTATACAAACTAGACTGCACTGATGCAGCAGAACAATTAACCGGCACAGATTTTGCTTTTAAAAAAAAAAAATTGAGACTGCTGTTCCTGGCTGGCCAATAATGAAGCTGACATTCTGACGATGGAATACCTGTTTCTTATCCTTCCATGTTTTATATAAACAATGGTTGCGCCTTGTTAACTTTTCTGATAAAAGTTTTAAATCTATCAATTAAAAAAAATATTCCAAATGCCAATTGCAGCAAGGACAACATTCATTGCCCATTTCTAGTTGCCTTGTGTATGTGATGCTGAGCCATTCTATGCTATCTTTCCACAGTAGTTATATACCAATTACCTCAGGTTGGGACGTGTGTAGTTACTTAACTGATCAGTGGATCTGGAAGATAACCAAAGTGAATTGAAGAACCTTTGGATTACAGCAAAAATAAATGTTTTTTAAATCTATCAATTAGAACACACAATACAATGGCATCTGTCTAGGCATCTAAAAGTATTTACCTTGTCAATAAAACTTCCAATATTTCTAACCAGAACAACCCTGGCTACAGATTACTGATTGTAAGATCTAAAGGTTGCAACATTTATAACCCAGCAGACTTTAGACTTTGAAATGTGCTCTCTGATATGCTTAGGGTAGCCTTTGATACACAGACAACACACCAAGTGATATCATCCCCAAGGAAAAGGCCAGGGCTGTTACTTGTTTTTATTAAACAAATAGACCGTTCAGTTTTTGAAGACCTGTCTGTAAATTTCTGGGACATAAATTGGATACCTCATGTCAATCCCACTCCTAATAGGGAGCGTTGCCCACAGGATTGTGTCTGAAGAATATGGGAGTGTATTTCCCACCAAAGGAATGGAACAAAACCATGAGCAGTGCCTATGGATAATTCTGATCTGTGTGAGTGGAAAGCATGAGGTCAGAAAGCAAACTCCCCAAAATATTCTTTTTGCTTTTGGGTTTCATGATGCATTAATTATCAAAATGTGCAATAAATTTTAATCATCAGCAATGCACACCTTAGAAGTCAAGATATGATTCAATCTTTACACTAAGCTTCTTTGTTTTGCACCAGTCCACTTATGAACTTGGCAAAAAATTACAATCCTGGAAAGGATGCATAACAAACATTTTTATTATGTGCACTTAAAGAAATGGGAGGTGACCTTTTAAAGGGTAATATGCCTTCACTGTTTTAAAACAATCTAATTCTCAGTGTTCCAAGTCATTTTTCAGCCTTCGATGTGTCTCCAGTGGTAAGCCTAATGTGTAGATACGGTGACAGAAGTACAATGTGAGAGGCCTGCTGCAGCATCAACAGCCAATAGCTTCCAGACCTTCTGGCTGGTGTCCAGAAACAACAGCCAGATGCCCTGTAGATCGAAAAACACTGAGGAGACAGCATAAACATTTGCAAAGATAATTTTGATCTTTCAGTGCCTTTCTGCCTGTTTTGCACAGCCAGCTGCTAACCACTTTTTACATCCCACCTGATGTGTTGGGTACTCTGCTACACAGACGAACCAACACGGTTGCGAATGGTACAACTCAGTTTTATTACTAACATTTATTTACAGTGGTAAACTGGTCACTGAGGTTCGATCATAACCCTAGAATCTGTGGACCTATTCCTAATACTATCTTGTAGTGGCACTCAGCACATGGTGGATGTATGAGTGGCTTGATGTGAGCTCTGTGCCCTGAGCTGTCTCCTGCTGGAATCTTCAGGAAGTGTTGTGTTCCCTGTTTTGTACTGTGTATGCTCTTGCCTGTGATTGGCTGTGGTGTTGTGTGTGTGTTGATTGGTCCGTTGATCTGTCCATCAGTATGTATGTATGTTTGTGCTATGATGTTTACCTGAATACCATGACACCACCATTTTGGTGAACTTCAAGCAAACCTGGAGAAAGGTTAGGTGGTTGGTGCATCCCACTCCACACAGCTCATTTCCTGTGTTTTTCTTTTTCCTGTGCCAATAACAGGTGCAGCCTTAATCACTATCACCACCTAGACCTCATCCCCATCCCCTATTCACCCCTAAGAAGCTTCACAAACTTCCTCCAGTCGACACACTGGTTGAAGAGCCTCAGGCTGCATGCTTCTCCTGAGCATAGGAGGGATGTGTACCACAAATAACCATTTGACTCATCAAATGATTCATAGTGCTTCTGAGGACTTGGCATCACTGGAACAACATCCTCCAATGAATAGAAGCTGCTGCCATGAGCGGTGCTAGAGGATAGTAATACCTTGTATCACTCTTTTTTGTTCTTACAGGAGAAATGGGTGCATAATGTCTGATATAGTGCTCAAACAAAGCTTTCACATTGTCACACCAATGAAGGATAAAATGATGAAGTAGCCAGAATCACAGCCCATGAGGAAGCTGGCCCTGATGAAATGTACACTCAGGGTGGAGGTGGTGATTTCAAAGTGCAATGTGCTCATTAGGAGTTGCATTCCACCCCATCTAACAACAGGCCGAACATTGAGTTGCATTGGGAAGTCTCAGTACTACAGATGCTCCGGCTCACCAAGTCTAACTCTCATGTATTCCTCAGGTGTCTCCCACAATTACAGCCATAGATCGACGGAGAGCTTCTCCCCCTCCATCACTGGATCAAGAGGACAGGCAAAGCTACAAATAAGTGCCGTCACACCTTAAGAGCACACTGTCGACCAGGGCAGATACACCCACCTTGATTGCCGCTTCTTGTTTTCTCAACTGATGGGCCAACATCCTAATTGCCTTTTCCCCAAACTCATACACTGCCCCTCTGGCCCTCCACATTCCCCATAGAACCTAGCCCAAATTCCATCAGGAGCCTCTGCCTCTCCTTCAACAGTCCTGCCTCCAGCATCTCCAAGTATCTCCTGTCCACCCTCAAAATCACTTCCAATCTAGCCCTCTCCTCGCGCTCCATTTTCTCCCTGTGCACCCAAATTGATATGAACTGCCCCCTGACTACCGCCTTGAGTGCCTCCCACAGTTTGGCGGCCGTGACTCCCCCGTGTCATTTAGTTCCACGTATCCCCGAATGGTTGACCTCATCCACTGACACACCTCTTCATCCACCAGCAACCCCACATCCAGCCTCCGCTGCACCCCCCCCTCCTCCTCGCCTCCATATCCAGCGCCAAATGAAACACCTGCCCTACCCATCCCTTTCTCAACCTTGTCTGGTCCCCCAGTTTCAGGTGCGTCTCTTGCAAAAATGTCATGTCCGCCTTCAAATCTTCAGATGCGTGAATATCAGTGACTGTTTAACTGGCCCATTCAACCCCCTCACATTCCACCTGACCAGCCTGGTCAGGGGGCTCCCCGTCCCTTTCCCCTGCCGATCAGCCATACCCCTTTTTGTGCCTTCCCCGGCCCGCGTCACCCGACCTTCCAGGCTGGACCTCGGATGTCCATCATCACCCATCTCTTCCCAACTGTGCCACACCAACCACACCCATGTCAGCAACCAACCATCCCCCTCTCCTCCCCACCATCAAACAAAAATACAACTCCACCCCCCCACCCCCCCACATCTTTCTCTTGGCAACCCCTCACTTCACTCTCGTTAACTGGCCCGTGCAGCTAGCATGATGATCCCCCCCCCCAGGCCTCCAACCGTCCTTCCTCCAGTTCTCCTCCCCACCGACCAACCTATCATAATCCCTAAAGTGTAACAAAAGGCACACTCACCATCGTTGCTCCCACGTGAGAACCTGCCCCCCCAAGAAAAACACCACCAAACACATTAGGAAGTACACAAAACTCCTCCACAGTTCAATGCCTTCACACTCCTCCCAGTCCATTGTTCCTCGTAAATTCCATCGCCTCCCCTGGTGTGGCAAAATAAAGGTCTCGCTTCTGGAACGTCACCCACAGGCGGGCCGGGATACAAAATCCCAAATGTCACCCCCTTATCAAAGAGGGCCGCCTTAATCCGGTTAAACTCGGCCCTCCTCTTCGCCAATTCCACACCCAGGTCCTGGTACACCCACAGTTCGCTCCCTTCCCAGGTACATTTCCTGGTCTGCCTCGCCCACTGAAGCATCTTCGCCTTGTCCAGGAAGCGGTGCAACTGCACCACCATTACCCTCGGCGGCTCGCCCACCTGTGGCCTCCTCCTCAGTGCCCTGTGCGCTAGATCCACCTCCAGACGCCGATTGAAGGCCCCCTCCCCCATCAATTTCTCCAGCATTTTTGCCACAAACACTGCGGCCTCTGCACCTTCGATGCCTTCAGGCATGCCAATAATCCTTAAGATTTGCCTCCTGGGGGGATTCTCCAAATCTTCCACCTACTCATTCAGCTTTTTCTGGCTCTCCCGCGTCTCTCCCACCTCAGCCACCAACGAGGCCAACTGCTCCTTGTGCTCCCCCACCGTCTCTTCCACTTTCTGGATCGTCAGGCCGTGGGATTCCAGACTCTGCTCAACTCGCTTGATCCCAGATCTCAGCAGTTCCACCACCTTGCCCAGGTCTTTCAAGGCATCTTTCCTCTGTTGCCGAAACTTGTTTTTCAGAAACTCCACCAACTGCTCCTTTGACTACTAGGCAGGCAACGCAGCCCCCTTGTCCTCCGCTATTGTTTCCTGTGGCGCACAAAGAAGACTCTCCTGTTCCCACAGTTCTTTCCTTCTTGCACCACACCTCGTCTGAATTTATCCACCAGCCACACCAGAGGAGTATTACCTTCCCCTGGCACTCCTTTATCTTTTGCCCTCAAATACTTTGCCCTTCAAGTGGGGAAAAGACCAAAAAAATCCACCTTGAGCGGGAGCCACCAAACGTGGGACCAGTCACTCCATGTCCGCCACTGGAATCTGACTTCAGAAACTCTTAACCGGCTTCTGAAATGGCCTAGAAAACCATTCATTTCTGGGGTAATTAGGAGTGGACAACAAATACTTGCCTTGCACGTACCCCATGACAGAAAAGAAAAGTGAGCAGGCTGCCCCCACCTCCTCTGAGCTGGTGAAGAAGATCAATGGTGACGGCAAAGCTTCCTGGCAGATGTGTATACTTCATTGATGCTATGAGTTTCCATGGTCCTGGATGCATCTTGTTACAAATACGTAGTTCATGGTTCATAGTGGTATTTTAGAGGTAATGTTTAGTTCACCTATTGCTGCAACTCCAGCAGGTTGTTGTGCTGCCTAGACCACAGACCTGGGGCTCAACATGGGCCTGGCTTCTGGGCAATCCTGTGACTGTCAGTGGTCTCCGCTGTTACAGCCTGCATCAGCTGCTCAGGCATGTCTGTGATGTGATCACCAGCTTGTGACCCTGAATCTAATTGCAAACTCATGAGAGTATCTGTGCTGGAGGAGGGTGCGGGGGGAGTGATGTGACACTGCACCAACTGAGCATCCCACCTCCTTCTTAGAGTTGGGCTGCAGGACCCTGGTCTCTGAGGCTGACTGTCCTTCCGGAGTGCCTGGTACCATGTGTGAGATCACAAACGTTTAAGGGTTTCACATATCCTCATCCCAACCATGCCTAATGTGAATCTCTAGATGTTTTGTGGTGGACACATCAGCAAGATGCCTTCTCACGTTCTAAAGTTGACACTCCTGACTCACCATCTGCAATCGCTTGGCCGCCTGTGAGCCATGAGGTCCCAGGGCCTTCTCTGCCAATCAAATATCAGTTATGTGTCCACCTGCGTTCACCCACTCATTGTTATCGTGAGCCTGTTTCTCCTGCAAGTTGGAAGTGTGACACTATTAGTTTTCCCACAAAGACTGGCACAACACTCATGAAGGTGGCAGCCCTTTTGGTCCATGAAGGGGCTTAATTGTTTCATCTGGTGGATAAAATGGCTTTTGCTCAATTCTTTATTTTATCAAAGATGACCTCAGATGTCACAGTACTCAAAAGGCGACAGTGCACAACAGCATGTCTCCAAACATCTCCCGTTTCTAACAAAGGAAAAACAAATTGCATGCACTATCATTGTTGCCTACATCCATGATCTGTAAAGAAATTCATCATGCATGAAACAAACCTGTTTGTCCTTTCTAGTCTTTTCTGTCATGAGTGACTCTTCAGCTTCCTTAGCTTGATGTTCCTTACAGGCACTACACGGGCTGATGTCTCATTGTTCATGTTTGGCCAGTACAGCACTTCTCTTGCCTTCCTCAGGATAGACTCAGTTCCTTGATGGCATGCATGATGCGCTCCAGCATTTCTCTCCTTATCTATTTCGGCTTGGAAAAATGAATAGACCTCACAAGGAGTCATGAACAAAGACCTTGTGAATGACCCAACACAGAAGGTCTCTGATTTCGATCACGCACGGAACTCATGAGTATTCCTGAATCGCTCCATACAAACCATGGCAGATGCACAAATGGAAAATTAGAAACTCTGTGTGTGTGACTGTGGTCACCCAGAACTGATTATGAAGCATATAACGACTCACTGTCTGACTCATAAATACGGCGGAGATATTACAGCGATACACATCATCATTTCTGATGTAATATCCTGGCATGGCCACCTTGTTATATAATTATAGTTGTTGCTCCATACCTAGCCATACAAAAGAACAATGGGCAGGATTCTCCATTGGCCGATGGCAAAATCGGGAAAGGCGATTGTGCGGAGAATAGGTTCCCATGCGAAAATTGCGGCAGGGTGCTGATTTGACGGCAAATCACAATTCTCCATCACCTCAACGGCGGCGTCAATGTGTTCCGGAACGCACGTGCAGTAAACACCGTTTGTATGTCATTAGCGGGCCCGACAGCATTCTCCGGGGCCTCGGCGATGCTCCGCCTCCGATGGGCCGGGTTCACGACAGCGTGGTTCACTTGTGTTTAAAAAATTGTGAAATCGGCATGATGGCTGCTGAGGGAGAGAGAGGGGGAATCGAAACTGTCCAACATCTCCATAGTTTGCTGACAGTTGTAATGCTGGTGTGGGGAGCTTCCGCCAGGGGGATGGCCAAGAGCTGGGCTGTGGGGTGTGGATGGAACACCATTGACGAAGCCGGCAAGATAGCCATGCAGCTGCACACGCCACGAACAGCCCTCTGCAAACTTCGTTTCATGGATCGTATAGGTCCCCCCCCCAGGGTACCGCCCCGAGGTGCCTTCTGGCCCTAGCCATCAGCTGTATGGGCATGTTCCAGCACAACCAGTGCCATCTTGTGGGCTGGGATGAGTGTGTGTGGGGAGTATAATGTGTATATACAGCTGCAGCTTGTCAGCCTCCTGAATGTCAATCATGGACCCCCACCATCTTTTATTGGAATCGATTGTGTTCCGTGCAGCACTGGTGCTAGCCCCTTAATAGTAGCCAATCAGTCCAGGTGTGCCACCAGTTTTTCTGTCGTGAAAGACCATGAATTCTGCATTGGGGTCAACACTTACAGCTGAATTCTCTGTTTCTGAGGCTAAGTGCGGAGGATCTGTGATGTTTTATGTGGAGAAAATCGGCCCCTCCCCGATCCTGCGACTGGTGAGTGGGTAGCAGCTGTGCCGCATCAACCCCCCCCGGTTTCCACGATATAAATGGCTGGAGAATTGACGGGTCCGTGGCCGCGCATGCTCATGGCGACAACCTGCAGTGGTCACGCCATAAAACATGGCGCCGGCAGTGCGCAGACCCGACCTGCCAGATCGTGCCGCCCTGGCCAAACCCTTGCCACTCCCTGGCCACCCCACACCAGTCTCCCCAGTCCTCGCTGAAGTCCCGCCCCGCCAGCAGCATGGCTACCGCCCTACTGAGGCTGGGCACAGTCCGCAGCCACCATGCCGGGTTCCTGACCGCTGAGACACACGTCAACCGCGCGGTTGGGAATTCGGCCTATCGGGGATGGAACATCTGGGGAGTGCCTTCAGGTGACGGCCTGAGGCCGTCCCATCGGCATGCAGCGCGCTCCTCGATGACGCGCTTCAGTTCTTTGGACACAATTATGGATGAGCAATAAATGCTGGCCTAGTTAGCGACGCCTACGTCCCATGAATGAATAAAAATAAAAGAATGCCATCTTAGGCAATCATTTGACCTCTGTATGCCAATATTTCCTTATAGCAAGAGGTGTGTCCTTAATTGTTTCAGCCTATCCTGTCGTTAGTACTTTCTGTAGCACTTTGAGAGTTGCAACTCTAGCGCAGTTTGCTTGATCTGAACAAGATTCTTGTCTGTTACATTCAATGTCTCTGCTGGGTTGGTGACTTCCAGAGGATAACATGCTGTTGCTCCTCATTGAATCTGGAGGATTTTCACACTCTGAACCAGCAGCATCAGCTTCCTTCAAAGAAACAGCAGATGTACATCTGCTTCCCCTGCTTGTACTTCACTTCCAAACAATGGCCAGAAGTTTCCAAAACAATGTCATTTTCAGAATTAAGACTCCTGGCCAGCTACTCCATTAATATCCCCCCCCCTCCCCCCCGCCCCTGCAAGCTGATCACCAGCCTGTCTTATGTTTCGAGGTCCTCATCCAACCAGCCTCTTAGTCCAGCCTTCCTCCCAGCCCCGCACCCAGAGGTGCCCCATAACCCCCATGTCACTTTCAACTGAGTAACTCAGCACTCAGTTTCATTTCCTGACAACACAGCATGCAGACTGACACAGCTCTCTGAGGACTTTTTAAATTATACAGCCTGCAGGCTTCAGGACAATTAACACCAGTTGTGATCTCCATCCCGGAGGAGTCCCCTAACCCCCCATCCTCCCAGAACCACCCCCACTGGAACTGGGCAGCGAAACTGTCCCCTGGACACCCTGGTACAAGGTGGAGAGGGGGGCCCACGACCTTCCTCCCTCTTGGAGGCATGGTGCCTGGTTCCCATTTTAAAAAACAAGTAGTAATTCCCGCCGCGTGACTTCACACTGGTGGCTGGGAAGGTAACAATAATAATAATTTATTATTGTCACAAGTAGGCTTACATTAACACTGCAAATATATGAAAATTCCTTAGTCGCCACATTCAGGCGCCTCTTCGGCTACTGGAGCCATCTCAGATGGCCACCTGCAAAGGACCATGGGAATTATGTCCAACCCAGGACTCAATCAGACTCAGAGCTTGTGTGTGTATTTGCAACCCAGATAGCTAGTCGCGATCGAAACCCCCGCTCGTTTGCATTCTAATGGCCCATTTCCCCAGAACAAAAGAACTGTGCTCAGGTAACCGATACAGATACAGGCTAATCGGTGCCATTCCCTTTATTCAGGGAGCCCAAACAGCCAAGGTCAACGACAGCTAAGGACACGCCCTGCCATCAAGGAACCCGCTCCTTTATTGGCCAAAATCGAAGGCAGTGATCGAAGCCTGTCAAATTATTGGGTCCAAGTTAAGGACCGCCCCAAAGTGCGCGAAATCCCAGAGGGATAAGAAGAGACACAGCCATCTGCTCGGTCTCTCTTGGATCCGGCCTATGCCAACCCAAGTGCAGCATAACGACCAGACAGACAAGTTCAAGACCAACGATCGCTACCAGACGGATGAGCCCAGCAGAAAGAGAGCCACTTCTTCCAACCAGCCACTCAAGATCCAGACAAAGGCCTTGTCCATCTGCATAGAACCGGTTGCCTTGAAGTTAAGTATAGGTTATTGTAGTTTTTAGGTGTAGTTTAACTCGTAGTGTTTTGTGTTGCACGCCGAAGTAATCCTTGTGTGTAAATAAACCATCTCTGAACTTGAACTGACTAACTGGTTGTGTGGTCCTTTGATCGATATCCGGTAAAGCCTTGAGGTGGTATCATTTGATACCTGACGACTCTAAAGAGCATCATTATTCAAAAGAGCAACATTGTTGGTGACTCTGGCTACTGGCAACAGTACACAGAGGGAGAATTTAGAATATCCAATTCACCTAACAAGCACCTTTTTCGGGACTTGTGGAAGGAAACCCGAGCACCCAGAGGAAACCCATGCAGACACTGGAAGAACATGCAGACTCCACACAGACAGTGACCCAAGCCGGGAATTGAACCTGGGATCCTGGCGCTGTAAAGCAACAGTGCTAATCACTATGCTACCATGCCATCTGAAGATTTGATAATAAACTCACTAATGATATTAAAATGGCTTCAAATTCATTCAAATCAGATTCTCACCGTTCATGGGTGTGAAGCTGATCATGTCATCCGAAGGATCCAGGAGCATATGGTGTTCCAAAATCTTGCTGGCGCAAATCCTGTTTTTGGCCTGTCCCCAAATATTTGCGGCCATTACGGGACTTGTGCACGCGGCTAATGGGACCTGCAGAATCACAACCAATGTCTCTATAAACAAAGTAACATTCGTGCAGACTGAGCAGATAGAAGTGGTTTGAGAGAGATTCTTTGAAGTGTTTGTGGTGAGACTCTACCATCTCTCTTCCAAACAAGTGCTGTTTAAAATGTTCACAAGCAAAGATCCAGGCATTTTCTTTCTCAATCTGTGCTATCGTCTTTCAGTTTGTTTTAATGTTCTGGATACACATGCTGGTTGTCCTTGTTGCATGAAGGATGCTCAAGTCCCGTCACGCTGGCATCACATTGCAGGGTGAACTCATCATTAACATCATAGTACCACATCACTCGTATTGTAGTCACTCATTGTTTGATACAAGGGAAAGCTGCTTCAAGTTCTGTGCCCTAATCCTTTACAGGCAGCTTGTGTCGAGGTTCACACTCTGAAGACAAATTGGGCAAGAACTTCACTAGGTACTTTGCAAATCCAACAAATCATTGCCTTCACATCTGTTGGTTTCTTTTTTTAAATTCCTTTTATTGGTTTTCTCAAAGAGGAAAGGAACAGACAAACAAAGCACAATGCAATACATTGATGCAGCTGCCTCCCCAGTAAACAAATAGGCAAAAAAAAAAAACATAATTTAAATTAACAATTGACAATAATTAAAGAAACAAAATGCTGACACCTATGATAAAATTTCTCAGTAGATTGTCTTATGGTTCATTTAATCTTCTCCAAATGAAGAAAAGACATTAAAGGTTGCACGGTGGTGCAGTGGTTAGGACTGCTGCATACTCTGGATAGGATACTGATTATTAAAACAGTTCACAACACAGTTGTACAAAAAACAAATGGTACAAGCTCTAAACTTTGCATTGGAGAGACCAGATACCCTTGCTTCTGTATCAACAGAAGGGAAAGGAAGGGGGGTGGTGGGGAGGGAGGGAGTCGGGGTGTTGGTGGAGCGGGGCCCAATAAGACACTGCCTGAACTATCTACGGAGGCAGAAGAACAAAAGAACCTCCAATTATGACACTAAATTGCCCCTTAATTGGAAACATTTAAAAAAAAGATAAGACATTAAGGGCGCGATTCTCCGCTCCCGCGCCGGTTAGGAGAATCGCCTGGGTCGCCAGATTTTCCCGCGACGCTGGTCCGACGCCCTCCCGCGCTTCTCCCAAGCGGCGAGAACGGCCCCGCCGAGTTCCCCGCGGCACAGGCTGGAGAATCGCCCGAGACACCCAAAATGGCGATTCTCCGGCACCCCTGCCATTCTCAGGCCCGGATGGGCCGAGCTGCCAGCCCAAAACGGCGGGTTCCCCCCGGCACCGTCCACACCTGGTCGCTGCCGGCAGGAACAGTGCAGGAACGTTGGGGGAGCGGCCTGCGGGGGGGGGGGGGGGGGTATCCTGCACTGGGGGGGGCCTCAAATGGGATGTGGCCTGCAATCGGTGCCCACCGATCGTAGGGCCGTCCTCTCTGAAGGAGGACCTCCTTTCTTCTGCAGCCCCGCAAGATCCGTCTGACATCTTCTTGCGGGGCGGACTCGGAGAGGACGGCAACCACGCATGCGTGGGTTGGCGCCGGCCAACCCGCGCATGCGCGATGACGCCAGTTACGGCGCCGGCCGCGTCATGTATGCGGCACCGCCTTTACGCAGCGCCAAGGCCTGGTGCGTGTAAATGATGGGGCGCCGCTCCTAGCCCATTATTGGGCCCTGAATCGGTCGGGATAGGGGCCGCATACATGACGCGGCCGGCGCCGCATAACTGGCGTCACCCGCGCATGCGACGGCGTTCACGACGGCGCGAACACGCTGCCTCCATTTCGGAGAATCCCGCCCAGGGTCTTCAAACCAGGCTGAAGTAGTGGGTGGTTTGGGAGACCACCAAGTTATTAGAATCCACCTGTGGACTATTAAGGAAGCAAATGCAATGTTGTCTGCCTTAACCTTAGTAAAACTGATCAGTTCAGGTGGAACTCCAAAAATTGCTGTCGAAGGACAAGGCTGCAAATCAATATCTAAAACTTTGGAAAGCATGGCAAAGAAGGATGACCAAAATCCAGCCAGCTTCAAGCACAACCAGAACATGTGGGTATGTTCCACATGGGCAAGTGAACACCTGTCACATTTACTGTCTGTATTGGAATAATTTGCTAATTCTGGCCTTGGTAAAGCGAATTCTGTTCAAAACTTTAAATTGAATTAATCTTAACTGAGCACAGGAGGATGTGGCATTGACCCTACGAAGCATGCTGTCCCACAATCCTCTACAAGCTCAAGCTCCCTCCACTTCCCAGGCATTTCTTATCCTGTGAAGAGGGGAGGTACCAGAGGATAGTATGAGATCATACAGTCTTGAAATAAAACCTTTGCGAGTTTGAGGCACAGACAGAATCCCTTCCAATAATGTGTTTGGAGGTAGCTGAGGAAAGGGTGAGCAATGAAAGTGAACAAAACTAATGGCCTGAAAATAGCGAGAAGACTAGATTGGGACAGGTTAAATTTGGCTGCAAGCTCGTTAAAGCTGGCAAAGGACCCATCTATAAACTTATCAGTAAAACGCTCCATTCCTCTCTCCTGTCACAAGGCAAATATCAAGCTTGGAAGGCAAGAATAAATAGGGCCCTCAAGCGAAGGAACGGTGTGTTTAAAATTTTGACAATATTGTTTTTCGTATTTATAAAGTGGAAATAACAACGAGGTTCGATGTGAATTTAGCAGAAAATAGGGACAGCAGGGCTCAAATTAAGGCAAGAAGAGAGGATAAGCAACAGGAATGCACTTCCATATTACACCAGTTTTCCCTGGATCACAACACCATGTTAAAATCTTATAAATATTAGCAGCCCAATAACAGTACAGTAGGTTAGGTAATGCAAGTCCGCCATCCCATCCCCTCTCTGAAGTAGTACTCTACAGGCTCGAAGAGTCTTGCCAGCCACGATAAATTTTGATATCAACTTATTTACTATAACAAAAGACCATTTTGGTAAGAAGATAGGGAGATATTGAAAAAGAAACAAGAACCTGGGTAGAATATTCATCTACATAGATTGAATTCTGTTGGCCAAGGAAAGAGACAAACTATCCCAGCGCAGTAAATCTGCCTTAGTTTTGGTGACCAGGCTAGTAAAGTTTGTTTTATGAAGAGACGTAAGGGAGTGTTTTATGTTCACACATAAGTAGTGAAAACCAGCAATAGATATACGAAACGCAAAGCTCCTGGGAGTGTTTGTTTGGCAAAAGGGCCAATTGGGAAACATTCATCTTTGTTTATATTCAATTTATAGCCAGAAAATGAGCCAAAGATGCTGACAATAATCATTATTGCCAACACAGGTAATAGGATTAGTAATATATAATAGGAGATCGTCAGCATATAAGGATATCTGGTGCTCCACGCCAGCTCTGTGGATACCCTTTAACAGCGTTGATGAATGTAAAGCTATGGGCAGGGGTTTTATCGCCAAGTCAAAGAGGAGTGGAGACTAAAGGAACCATTGATGAGTTCCTCTGGATAGAGGGAAGTACTCTGAGTATAGAGAGTTAGTGTGCACACTTTTGGTGTGGGAGGTATAGAGGTGGCGAATCCAGAAATAAACTTTGAGCCAAATCCAAATTTATCCAAACTTGTAAACAAATAATCTCACTCCACCCAGCAAAGCCCTCTCCACATCCAGCAAGATAACAACCTTCAGGTGAGTCGCGGCTGTTGGGGAAAGAATAATGTCAACAAGGCAGCGTACATTGGAGAATGTACATTGGCACCCCTTCACAAAGCCAGTTTGATCATCAGATGTAATACCAGGAATACAAAGCACTAAACAAGATGCCAACACCTTAGCCAACAGCTTTATGTCCACATTTAAAAGAGTGATGGGCCGTATAAGCCACATTCTGCAGGGTCTCTGTCTCTTTTTTGAGTATAAGCGAGATGGAAGCTTGAGTCAGTGTTGGGGGCAGAGAGCCCTGAGATAATGGGTGCGATATTAACCAAAAAGTTTCAAAGTGTGATAACGAACGGGAATTGCCGTGAGCTTCCCGACGCTTGGACTGGGGAGGCGGTCACCGCTATAAAACATTAATTGGTCCACTTAACGAGGCCCCACGGGCTTCATACCACAAATTATGATCCCGCCGGCTGATTTGCCGGGACCTTGCTCACCAACCCCTCATCAACAAGGGAGCGCAGCACTTAAACCGTTCCTGCACAGTAAACCCCACTCAGCTCACAGCCATGCTGCCGAGAAGACCAGCCCTACACTTCGGGGATGTCGACCTGGGAAGATTATTGGACATGGTCGAGGACAGATGGGATGGAATGTTTTCCCGAGGGTCAGCCACAGGGCAGCCGGTGCCGCCTGGGAGAAGGTGAGTTGGCACCAGACCCCTAACACTGCCCACACCCCAATAAGTATGCAGCTGGCACCGCCCCCGCCCCCGCCCAGCACCATTCCGTGTCCCAGTCCACCCATGTCTACCAGTATTGCTGATGCCGCACCCTCCTCCCTTACTCCCCCCCCGTACGAACCTTCTCGCCAACCCCCCCCCCAAATTCTGAGACGCCCCCCCTAAGCCAACCCGCTGTCCTTCCCCACCCACCCCGCCGAACCCCCTCCCCCCACCCACGCCTTGATCGACGCTTGCAGCTAACGATGCCCCTCTGTGTCTACGCAGGGGAAGTTGGCCCACAACAGACGGGAGAGGGCCAAGATAAGTGGCAGGGTGTCGGACATCAGAGTCCTCACCCTCTATAATGAACCGGCCCTGGATGTCGCGGGGGTGGCCAAGAACAGATCTGTAACCAACGTAGAGCTTGGTGGATGGCGCAGAAGTGAGGATCCACCAGCCCCCACCCAGGTGACCTTTCACTTGTGAGTTGGTAATGCCATAAGACTGACCCATAGCTCCCTGACAACATTTCTATTCTTCCGCAGGATCTCTATCCGACGGTGCCGGGCCCTCCGGGGTGGTGTCTCCCCCCGCTCCCCATGAGAACACCTCAAAGGAGACTTCCGGTGGCGGCCATGGAGTGAGTGGCTGCACATTTAGTGGCTCCTGTTCAAGGCGGATTGTTTTGGTCTTTTCCCCACCTGAAGGGCGAAGTATTTGTGTGCAAGTGGTGCAGGAGTGCCTGGGGAAGGTTTACTCCTCTGGTGTGGCTGGTGGTTGGGTCAACGGACTAGGAGTGGGACAAGAACAAAAGAGCTGCTGGAGCAGGAGAGTCTTTGTGGTGCGCCACAGAATAGGATGGCGAGGGTAAGGGAGCAGCACTGCCCACCCAGTGGTCAACGGAGCAGCTAATAGAGTTCTCAAATGGAAAGTTCTGTCACCAGAGGAAGGAGGCCCTGGCAGACCTAGCCAAGGTGCTGAAACCGATTAAGTCTGGGATCGAGAGAGTGGAGCAGCGGCGTGAGTCCCAGGGCCGAGAAATCCAGAAAGTGGAGGAGGCGATGGGGAAGCATGAGGAGCAGTTGGCCTCGTTGGTGGCTGAGGTGGGAGTGATGCGGGAGACTCAAAAGAGGCTGAAGGAGAAGGTGGAGGATCCGGAGAATTGTTCCAGAAGACAAATCTGAGGATCGTGGGGATGTCCGAAGACATCGAAGGTGACCAAATGTTGGAGAAGTTGATGGGGGAGGGGGAACTTTGACTTGTCCCTGGGGGTCCCCTGAGTAAACAGGGAATTGATGAGGAGACCACAGGTGGGCAAGCCGGCGGGGGTGATGGTGGTGCCTTTGCACCGCTTTCTGGACAAGGAAAAGATTTTCTGATAGGTGAGGCAGACAAGGAAATGCACACGGGAAGGGAACGAACTGTGGGTGTACCAGGACCTGGGAGTAGAACTGGAGATGAGGATGGCCGGGTTTAACCGGGTCAAGTCTGCCCTCTTTAAAAGGGAGGTGTAGTTCGGAGTATTGTACCCGGTCCACCTCTGGTGACTTTCCATAAGCGGGAGTACTATTTCGACACGCCAGAAGAGGCAATGGAAGGACAATAGACTGGGAGGAGAGTGAGGACATTGAACTTTAGAGGAGTTTGTGCGTGTGTTTGTTTTTGAAAAGTTTTTCTTTAACGAGTCTTTGATGGTGGGTTTTCTGGAGGGCAGGTTCTCCATGGGGGAACATCGAAGGTGACTGCACCATTTGTTGCTCTTTGGGGGGCTTTGGTTAAGGGGGGGAAGGGAGCTGGGTTGGCAAGAAAGTTGGAGGTCTTGGGAGGAGGCCGCCATGTTATCTGGGCGAGTTAGTTAACAGGAGTGAAGTGGAGGGTTGTCAGAAGGTACGCATGCAGGGAGGGGATGGGGCTGATGTTTAGTTTATGGGTGGGGGGGGGGGCGGGGGGGGGGGAGAGTTGCTGACAAAGGTGTGGTTGATGTGGTGCAATTGGAAAGGGATTGATGACGATGGACATTCTGGGTCGGGCCTGAAGGGTCACGTGACGTGTGCCAGGGGATGGCCCAAAAAAGGATATGGCTCATCGACAGGGGAGGAGGACGGGGGGCCTCCCGACAAGGCTGACCATGTGGAACGTGAGGGGGCTGAATGGGCCGGTCAAACGGTCACGTGTGTTCACACACTTGAGGAGTGTGAAGACAGGTGTGGCCTTCCTGCAGGTGACGCACTTAAAGATAGGGGACCAGACAAGATTGAGGAAAGGATGGTTGGGGCAGGTGTTCCACTCGGGAATGGATATGAAGACAAAGAGGTGGCGGTGTTGGTGAATAAGTGGGTTGCATTCAAGGTGGGGAACATTGTAGCAGATTCGGCGAGGGAGTTTTGTGATGGTGAGTGGGAAGCTGGGTGTGTTGCTGGTTGTTTTGTTAAAAGTTTATGCCCCAAATTGGGATCATGCAGATTTCATGAGGTGGGTGTTAGGGAAGATTTCAGACTTGGACTCACACCAGTTGATTATGGGGGGTGATTTTAGTACGGTTATAGAATCGAGCTTGGACCAGTCATCCCCGAGATCGGTGAATGTTCAGCACTGGCGAAGGAGCTGAAGAGGTTCATGGAGCACATGGGGGCGGGGGGGAGCCTAGAAGGTTTGGGAGACCGAGGGTGAAGGAATATTCATACTTCTCCCATGTGTACTCCCGGATTGACTTTTTTGTGCTAAACAAGGCATTGCTAGTGGGGGTGGTTGACTCGGAGTATTCGGCGATTGTGGTCTCCGACCACGCGCCACATTATGTGGATTTGTGAGTGGACCGGGGTTGGGGGGGAGACAGCGCCCGGAGTGGAGGCGGGATGTGTGGCAGTTGGCAGATGAGGAGGTGTGTGAGCGGGTGAGGGCTGCCATTCGTGGGTATGTGAAGTCAAACAACATGGGAAGGTCATGGCCGCCACGCTGAGGGAGTCACTCAAGGCGGTGGCTAGGGGAGAATTTATCTCAATTCGGGTGCATAGGGAGAAAGTGGATCGGACAGGCCCTGGTGGCAGGGCTGTTGAAAGAAAGGCAGAGGCTCCAGATGGTGTTTGGGCTAGTGTCCATGGGGAAGGTGGTGCAGCAGTTACGCAAGGCCAGAGGGGCAATGTATGAGTACAGGGAAAAGGCAAGCAGGATGCTGACCTACCAGTTGAGGAAGCAAGAGGCGGCGAGGGAGATTGGTAGAGTAAAGGACGATAAGGGCAGGGTGGTGTTGGACCTGGAGTGGGTGAATGGCATGTTTGAGGCATTTTATCAAAGGCGATATGAGTCGGAGCCACCGGCTGGGGGGGGGGGGAGGGGGAATGCTGCGGTTTTTCGAAGGGCTGGAGTTTTACAAGTTAGAGGAGGAGCTGGTTCAGGGATTTGGGGCCCCTATTGGGTTGAGGGAGGTGATGGACAGCATGGGGGCGATGCAGGCAGGGAAAGCCCTGGGTTGGGACGGGTGCCCAGTGGAGTTTTATAAAAACTTTCGGATGGACCTGTTGAGGGCGTATAATGAAGCAAGGGAGGGAGGGGGAACTGCCCCCAACACTGTCGCAGGCTTCCATCTATTTGATATTGAAAAAGGATAAGGATCCGGAGCAGTGTGGGTTGTATCGCCCAATATCGTTACTGAACATAGACGGCAAGCTTATGGCGATGGTGCGGGCCTTGCGAATTGAGGACTGCGTCCCGGGAGTGATAGGCAAGGGCCAAACTGGTTTTGTGAAGGGGAGGCAGTGATGCGCAATCAATTGCACAAAGATGCAGATTGGGTACAACTGTGGCTTTATTGCAGTCAGATGCGTGGCCTCCTGCTGCAGCTGGCGAAATGGCAGGGCACTGGAGGTCATGCATATTTATATAGTTCTTAGTGGGCGGAGCCAGCCGGCAGGGGCTACCGGCGAACCTGTAGTGCAGGTCCTACCCTACATCTTCTATTACAGTGGTTCACCACTGCATTCATACGCTGCAGGAAAGGATGTCCCGAAGCGTGGTACATTGGCGAGACCATGCAGACGCTGCGACAATGAATGAACGGACATCGCGCGACAATCACCAGGCAGGAATGTTTCAGTCGGGGAACATTTCAGCAGTCAAGGGCATTCAGCCTCTGATCTCTGGGTAAGCGTTCTCCAAGGCAACCTTCAGGACGCGCGACAACGCAGAATCGCCGAGCAGACACTTATAGCCATGTTCCGCACACATGAGTGCGGCCTCAACCGGGACCTGGGATTCATGTCGCATTACATTCATCCCCCACCATCTGGCCTGTGAAATCCTACCAACTGTCCTGCCTTGACATAATTCACACCTCTTTAACCTGGGGTTACCCCATCTCTGGATCTGTAAAGATTTAATCACCTGCTGATGCTCGTATTCCAAGCATTGTCTGGCATCTTTGAATCTGTCTATATATATGTTTCTGGAACATACCTCTTCATTCACCTGAGGAAGGAGCAGCGCTCCGAAAGCTAGAGACATCGAAACAAACCTGTTGGACTTTAACCTGGTGTTGTAAGACTTCATACTGTGGATGTAGGCGTGGAAGCCGAACAGAGCGAAGATGGTGAAGAGGGCTTTAATGATGGTGGCAGACGTCATGTCGGGGCATGGGATGGCGAAGAGGAATCTGGAGTATTCATCGACCACACTGAGGAAATACGTGTTACGGTCGGTGGAGGGGAGGGACCCCTTGAAATCTACGCTGAGGTGTTCAAAGGGGCGGGAGGCCTTCACCAGGAGCGCACGGTCTGGCTAGTAGAAGTGCAGTTTGCACTCTGCACAGACCTGGCAGTCTCTGGTGATTGCCCTGACTTCCTCGACGGAATAGGGCAGATTGCGGGCCTTGGTGAAGTGGTACAACCGTGTGACTACCGGGTGACAAAGATTGTCGTGCAGAATTCAGAGACGGTCCACCTGTGCGCTGGCACATGTACCTCGGGAAAGGGCATCAGGGGGCTCGTTGATCTTACTGGGGCGATACAAAATCTCGTAGTTGTAGGTGGAGAGCTCGATCCTCCACCGCAAAATTTTATCGTTTTTGATCTTGCCCCGCTGTGTGTTGTTAAACATGAAAGCTAGTGAATCTCCTGCCGGCCAGGTAATGCCTCCAATGCTGCACAGCTTCAACGATAGCCTGGGCCTCTTTTTCGACGGAGCAGTGTTGAATTTCAGAGGCATGAAGGGTTCGTGAAAAGAATGCCACGGGCCTGCCTGCCTGGTTGAGGGTGGCAGCTAGAGCGACGTCTGATGCGTCGCTCTCCACTTGAAAGGGTAACGTCTCGTCGACTGCGTGCATCACGGCCTTGGCGATGTCGGCCCTAATACGGTTGAAGGCCTGTTGAGCCTCGGCCGTCAGGGGGAAAAGGGTGGACTGGATGAGAGGGCGGGCCTTGTCCACATAATTTGGGACCCACTGGGCGTAGTAAGAAAAGAACCCCAGGCAGCGTTTGAGGGCCTTGGGGCAGTGGGGAAGGGGGAGTTCCATGAGTTCCAGCATGCGGTCGGGGTGGGCCCCAGAATTCCGTTCTGGACCACATAGCCGAGGATGGCTAAGCGTTTTGTGCTGAATACGCACTTCTCCTTGTTATAGGTGAGGTTTAGGAGAGTGGCGGTGTGGAAAAATTTGGCAAGATTGGCATCATGGTCCTGCTGATCGTGGCCGCAGATGGTGACATTGTCTAGGTACGGGAAAGTGGCCCGCAGCCCGTACCGGTCGACCATTCGGTCCATCTCCCTTTGGAATACCGAGACCCCGTTGGGGACGCCGAAGGGAACCCTAAGAAAATGGCAGAAGCGGCCACCTGCCTCAAAGGCAGTGTATGGGAGGTCCGCCTTATGGATGGGGAGCTGGTGGTAGGTGGACTTTAGGTCTACAATTGAAAAGACCCGGTACTGTGCGATCTGATTGACCATATCAGATATGCGTGGAAGGGGGTACGTGTCGAGCTGCGCATACCGATTGATGGTCTGGCTGTAGTTCGCGACCATTCGGTGTTTCTCCCCAGTTTTCACCATTACCACTTGGGCTCTCCAGGGGCTGTTGCTGGCCTCGATGATGCCTTCCCAAAGCAGCCGCTGGACCTCAGACCTGATGAAGGTCCTGTCTTGGGTGTTGTACCGTCTGCTCCTGGTGGCGACGGGTTTGCATTCCGGGGTTAGGTTTGCGAATAGGGGAGGTGGGTCGTCCTTTAGGGTCGCGAGGCCGCTCACAGTAAGGGGTGGTAGGGGCCCGCCGAATTTCCTTGTTAGGCTCTGGAGGTTACACTGGATGTCCAGGCCGAGTAGCAGGGCAGCGCAGAGTTTGGGGAGGACGTAGAGGCGGAAGACGCTGAATTCTACGCCCTGGATCGTGAACATGGCTATATGTTACCCTCGGATCACCACGGAGTGGGACCCGGAGGCCAGGGAGATTCTCTGATTGGCGGGGTGTACCGCAAGGAAGCAGCGCCTTACCGTATTGGGATGGATGAAGCTTTCGGTGCTCCTGGAGTCCAGCAGACAGGGGATCTCGTGCCCATCGATCTTCACGCTTGTCAAGGCGGTGGCTAGATTGTGCGGGCGAGACTGGTCAATCGTGACCGAGGCGAGTCACGGCTGGGCGTCGCTGGTGCTGGACGATGGGGTGCCCGGGGGGCACGGGCCCTGGTACGATGGTGGAGCCCATGTGCCATGGGGGAGACAAGATGGCGGTGCCTGAAGATCCTGAGGTGGACAAGATGGCGGCGCCCACGGGCCACACGTGGCGGGGGTTGAAAAAGATGGCAGCGCCCATGGGCCGCACGTGGTCCGAGAGGGGAAGATGGCGGCGCCCACTGGCCGCGCGTGGTCCGAGGAGGGGAAGATGGCGGCACCCACTGTCCGTACGCGGGGGGGGGGGTCGGGGCGATCGCGGCGACTGAGCGGGCGTGGCACACTGCAGCGAAGTGCCCCTTCTTGCCGCAGGCTTTGCAAAGGGCGCTGTGGGCCGGGCAGCATTGGCGGGGGTGCTTTTGCTGCCCATAGAAGTAACATCTGGGGCCCCCGGGTTTGGCTGGCGCGTGGCACAGGTGTAGGATTGGCTGAGTGGGGTCCCCGGTGGGGCGGCCGTCTGCGGAGTCCACGATGCCTAGGAGGAGTGGGCCGCGCGGCCGGGGGTGTAGGCCTGGATATTGCGCAAGGTGATTGTCATCGATAGCGCAGCTTTTTGGTTTCCGCGAGGTTAAGCGTGGCACCGTCTAAAAGTCGCTGGTGGACGTGGTTTGACCCTATCCCCATGACGAAAGCGTCCCGCATGAGGAGGTTCAAATGTTCCGTGGCCATGATGGCCTGACAGTCACAGTCTCTGACCAGGGGAATTAAAGCACGCCAGAAATCTTCTACGGACTCACCAGGGAGCAGACTACGAGTAGAGAGGATGTGTCTGGCGAAGAGCGTGGTCGTCCGCTGGGCGAAGTTGTCTTTCAATCGCGCCATGGCTTCATCATAGGTCGGTGCGTCCTGGATAAGCAGAAAAACGTAGGAGCTCAGCCGCGAGTGGAGGATCTGGATCTTCTGAGCTTCCGGAATTGGGTCTGGTGCAGACCTGATGTAAGCTTCGAAACAAGCCAGCTAATGTTCAAAGTCCTTTTTGGTGCTGCTTGATTGCGGATCCAGTTGCAGGCGATCCGGCTTGATGCGGAGGTCCACCTTCTGAAAACTTTAGTGTAATAAATTGATGCACGATCAATTGCACAAAGACGAGAGTTGAATACAAATGAGGCTTTATTACACTAAGATGTGTGGCCTCCGACAGCAGCTGGCGAAATGGCTGCTGTATGGGGAGCACACATATTTATACTCCGCCTACTGGGCAGAGCCAGCAGGCAGGGACTACCCCCGTACCTGTAGTACAGGGTCTTACCACATATCTCCTAATATATACAACAGTGGTGATTGCCACAGACCCCTTCCAAGATTCCTCCTCCGTCTGAACCCACTCTACCCCTTCTTCACACCACCACCGCACCTTGTCCACATTCGCCGCCCAATACTAATGAAGCAAGTTCGGCAACGCCAATCCCCTCTCCTGTCTCTGCCTCTGTAGCAGGGTCCTCCCCACCCTCGGCACCTTCCCTGCCCACAAAGTCCGAAATGATCGTGTTCACTTTCCGAAAAAAGGCCTTTGGTATAAAGATCAGGAGCGTCTGAAAGATAAACAAGAACCTCGACAGAATATTCATTTTCACCTCTTGGACCCTCCCCGCCAACGTTAAGTGCAGTGTATCCCACCTCTTAAGATCCTCTCTGGCCTCTTCCACCAGCTTTGTTAAGTTCCACTTATGGAGCCCCGTCTATTCACTTGCTACCTGAATCCCCAAATACCTAAACCTATCCCTGCTCATTCACCGGGAAAACCTTGCTTTTCCCTACATTCAGTTTGTACCTCGAGAACCCTCCAAACCTCCCCAGCAGGCCCATAATCTTTCCCATACTCTCCAACGGATCTGAAACATAGAGCAAGAGATCATCGGCATAGAGCGACACCCGATGCTCCCTCTGCCCCCTCATTATCCCCTGCCACTCCACCGACCATGTAAGAGCCATCGCCAATGGCTCTATGGCCTGCATAAACAGCAACGGAGACAGCGGGCACCCATGCCTTGTACCCCTGTGTAAGTTAAAGCTTCGTGAGCTCATATCATTTGTCCTCACCCTCGCCCTTGGCGCCACATACAGCAACCGCACCCATGCCACACATCTAGGCCCAAACCCAAACCTTCCCAAAACCTCAAACAAGTACCGCCACTCCACCCAATCAAATGCCTTCTCCGCATCCATGGACACCACCACCTCTGGTACCAGAGCCCCCGACGGATTCTTTACCACACTCAACAGCCGTCTTATATTACTTGCGAGCTGCCTGCCCTTCACAAAGTCTGTTTGATCTTCTGCAACCACCCTCGGGACACAATCCTCCATCCTCCCCGCCAACAACTTAGCCAATACTTTTGCATCCATTTACAATAGTGATATGTGTCAGGGCAGCACGGTGGCACAGTGGGTAGCACAGTGGGTAGCACTGGTTTGATACCGGCTCTGGGTCACTGTCCGTGTGGAGTTTGCACATTCTCCCCATGTTTGCGTGGGTTTCGCCCCCACAATCCAAAGATGTGCAGGGTAGGTGGATTGGCCACACTAAATTGCCCCTTAATTGGAAAAATGAATTGGGTACTCTAAATGTATAAAAACAAATAGTCATATGGGTCTATACGACACAGATTCCACCGGGTCCTTCCCCTTTTTCAGGATTAGTGTGATTACTAATCGTCATCGTTTCCGGCAACTCCCCCTTCTCCAGTGCTTCATTAAACGCCCCCAACAGATGTGGTGTCAGGTCCGGCGCAAATTCCTTATAAAATTACGCTGGGTACCCATCCGGCCCAGGGGCCTTCCCCGACTTCATACCCCTGATACTATCCAGCACCTCCCTCAGTCCCAGGGGCTCGTCCAGCGCCTGCCTCTGCTTCCTCCACCTGGGGACATTCAAGCTCATCCAGAAGCCACCCCATGGCCCCCGCTTCTCCTCCTGGGTACTAGTGGTACTCCCTAAACACTTTGTTTATCCTCCCAGGCTCCAACACCACATCCCCAGCCCCAGTCCATATCTTCAATATTTCCCTGGACGCAGCCTGTTTCCGCAGCCGGTGCGCCAGCATGCGGCTCGCCTTCTCCCCATACTCATATTGCACCCCTCTTGCCCTACGCAGTTGCCCTACCGCCCTCCCCATTGTCAGCCTGTGAAACTGCCCCTGCAACATTTTTCTCCTCGCCAATCCCTCCATAGTGGGCACCCTTGAATATTCCCTGTCCACCTCCACTATCTCGCTCACTAGACGGTCATGTTCCTCCCTCCTTTCCCTATCCGCATGAGCCTTAAACAAAATAATTTTCCCCGGACCATTGCCTTCAGTGCTTCCCAAAAAATGCCTGCCGACATCTCCTCATTCTGATTCAACTCCACATACTCCTTAATTGCCGCCCGTACCTTATCACAAAAACCTCCATCCGCCACCAACCCTGAGTCAAACCTCCACTCCGGCCTCTGCTCTCATCCCGTTCGAAACCGAATCTCCAGGCAGTGGGGCGCATGATCCGAGATAACTATTCCCGCATACTCTGCCCCCTCCACCCCAACCAAAATCTCCCGGCTCACTACAAAGTAATCAATCCTCCAATACACCTTATGGGTGTGTGAAAGGAAGGGATACTCCCTTCCCCCTGGGTTCTGAAAGCATCATGGATCCACCATGCGCATCCTCTCCATAAACCCCCTCAGCTCCCTTACCATTCGTACCCTACCCATCGACCTGGGGCTCGACCTATCCATCCTCGGCTCTAGGACACACTTAAAATCTCCTCCCATGATCAACTGGTGCTAGGCCAGATCCGGGATTGCTGCCAGAAACCCCCTCATAAAACCCACTTCATCCCAATTTGGGGCATACACATTTATCAACACCACCGATGCCCCTTCCAATACCCCACTCACAATCACATATCTCCCACCCGGATACCTCACCTCCTTAGCACTCACAAATCCCATTTTTTTGCTCATTAAAATCGCTACTCCCCTCGATTTTGAATCAAACCCCGAATGAAAAACCTGCCTGACCCACCCTTACTTAACCTAACCTGGTCTTTCACACGGAGATGCGTCTCCTGCAGAAAGAACACCCCTGCTTTCAAGCTCCTGAGGTGCGCGAACACACACGATCTTTTAACCGGCCCATTCAGTCCCCGGACACTCTACGTTACCAGCCTTACAGGAGGCTTACGCCTCCAATCCCCCCTACCGTCTGTCATCTTCCCCACTTAACTCTCGCCCCCTTAATTCCACTCTATACCTAGCCCATCCCAGGTGGCCCCTTTCTCCACCCATCATCATGTCATCTCTCACCCCCTGCCACATCGCAACAACCTCCCCCGCCCCCCCAGGCCACCCCACTCGGCCTTCTCCCCTACCGCCTCACTTCCGTTCACCAGCATCACCTGCTAACGCGGCAGCCCCTGCGCAAAGACACTATGGTGATATGCATCACTGTAAGTATGCAAAGGGTTAATGTACATACACTACACCTAGCTAGACGCTAGAGGGAACACCAGAGACATGACACACAGACTGTCAACCAATAGGTCAGTAAGATAAGACACGACCAATGGGCAGTCACCATACACATAGAGGTGACACTAGCACAGGAGGGCATTACACGAACCTATATAAAAGGACACATCACACATGCTCAGTCTCTTTCCAGTGGAGACACTCAGTGAGTACAGACACAGGATTGATTGAACATCACACCCACCATGTGGATTGTAGCAGACTGGTTCGTCAGTCTGAGTAGCTATAGCAGGATTAACAGTAGAGTCAAATCCAAGTAGGAGAATTGTTAACAGTAATAAATGTGTTAAAGCTATCTCCAAGTCTGAACATTCCTTTGTCAGAGAGGAAGCAGCTTATGCGACGTCAAGAGCATAACAAAACAGACACCTCCAAATTACCTTCCCTTCCCCCCCTCCACTCCTCAGCTCAATGAGGAAGGCTCCCTGCTGACATTGCCCTCCCCCACCCAAACAAAAACTTCTCCTGAACTCCAGGCAGCCTTCTCCAAAAGCAAACAAACAAATGTTAAACATAAACAGTCCCATAAAAAGGAGCGGGGGGGGGGGGGCATCCATCCCCCCTTATTTTAATGAGCAAAATAAACATTTCACCCCTACAACCCCTTACAATCCCAACAGTAAACTGTGTGGTGAACGTATTGCTGCTACAATTCACCATTGTATTGTATTGTATTATGTTGATGCCCTTGTGGGCTCCGCCTGTGGCTCCGCCCCCTCAGGGGTGGTATATAGATCTGCAGCCTGTAGGTGGCACTCAGTACAGAGCAGTCGCAGGCAGGCACAGATCTAGCTTATTAAAACCACTGTTCACTTCTACTAATCGTCTCGTGTGAATTGATGGTCGCATCAAACTGCAACCCCCGCCCCAAAAAAGCCAAAAATCCCCCAATCCCTACCCCCACTTCAAACATGCTCCCAACCATTACAAAATGCCAGCACCCCGGTTTCCAAGCATTGACCGCTCAGTTCTCCCACAGTTTATGCTCCTTAAGAAGCCTTCGGCCGCTTCTGGGGTCTTGAAATAATGCTCCCGGCCTCCGAACGTCACCCATAATTTTGCCGGGTAGAGCACCCCAAACCTGATCTGCCACCAGTACAGCACTGCCTTGGCCTTGTTGAAGCCTGCCCGCCGCTTTGCCAACTCGGCTCCGGTGTCCTGATAGATTTGGATCTTATTCCGCTCCCAGTTGATCGCTGTGGTCTGATCTCACTCCTTCGATCTCCCGAATCTGTGACCTCTGCACCTCCAAAACACTCCTCCACCCGTTCTCTGTGGTAGAGAATTCCACAAATTCACAACACTCTGAGAGAAGAAGTTCATCCTCATCTCAGTCCTGAATTGCTTCTCCCTTATTCTTAGGCTGTATCCCCTAGTTCTGGACGTCCCCAACATCGGGAACATTCTTCCTGCATCTAGCCTGCCCAGTCCCATCAGGATTTTATACATTTCTATGAGAACCCCTCTCATCCTGCAGAACTCCAGTGAGTACAAGCCCAGTCGATCCAGTCATCATATGTCAATCTTGCCATCCCGGGAATTAGTCTGATGAACCTTCCTCAAAATAGGAGACCAAAACTGCACACAAAACTCAAGGTGTGGCCTCACCAAGGCCCTGTATAACTGCAGCAAGGCATCTCTACTCCTATACTCAAATCCTCTGACTATGAAGGCCAGCATGCCATTAGCTTTCCTCACCACCTGCTGTACCTGCATGCCAACCTTCAGCGACTGTTCCACCGTGACACCCAAGTCTCATTGCACTTCCCCTTTTCCTAAACTGCCACCATTCCGCTAATGATTTACCCACATTATATTACATTTGCCAAATATTTGCTCACTCAGCCAGCCTGTCCAAGTCACCCTGCAGCCATCTTTGCATCCTCCTCACAGCACATACTGCACACAGCTTAATGTCATCTGCAAATTTGGAGATATTGCATGCAATTCCGTCGTCCAAATCATTAATGTATATTGTGAACAGCTGGGGTCCCAGCACTGAACCCTGCAGCACCCCACTAGTCACTGCCTGCCATTTCTGAAAAGGATCCGTTTATTCCCACTATCTGCATCCTGTCTGCCAACCAGTTCTCTATCCACATCAATACATTATCCCCAATAACATGAGCTTTAATTTTCCTCACTAATCTCTTGTGTGGGAACTTGTCAAAAGCCTTTTGAAAGTCCAGATACACAACATCCACTGGTTCACCCTTGTCCACTCTACTGGTCACATTCTCAAAAAAATCCAGAGGTTGTGTCAAGCATGATTTCCTTTTAGTGAATCCATGTTGACTTGGACTGATCCTGCCCCCACTTTCCAAATGCTCAGTTACTTCATCCTTAATAATTGACTCCAGCATTTTCCCCACCACCGATATCAGGCTAACCGGTCTATAATTCACCGTTTGCTCTCTCCCTTTTTTAAAAAGTGGGGTTACATGAGTACCCTCCAATCCATTGGAACTCTTCCAGAGTCTATAGAATGCTGGAAAATGATCACCAATGCATCCACTATTTCTAGGGCCACTTCCTTAAGTACTCTGAGATGCAGAACATCAGCCTCTGGGGATTTATTGGGTTTTAATCCCATCAATTTTCCCAAAACAAGTTCCTGACTAATAAGGATTTTCTTCAGTTCCTCCTTCATGCTAGACCCTCTGTACCCTAGTATTTCCAGAAGGCTACTTGTGTCCTCCTTAGTGAAGACATATCCAAAGTAATTGTTCAACTAGTCTGCCCTCTCTTTGTTGCCTATTATGAATTCACTTGATTCTAACTGTAAGGGACCTACATTTGTTTGAACCAGTCTTTTTCTCTTTACCTATCTATAGAAGATTTTGCAGTCAGTTTTTACAATGAAGCCCATGCCGTGACCAGGGCATGATTGAGCAATGCCTCAGCATCTTGAAGATGCGGTTCAGGTGCCTGGACTGTTCTGGAGGGCTAGGAGGGTCTCCCACATCGTGGTGGCCTGGTGCGTCCTCCACAACATTGTGCAGCAGAGGGGCGACATGCTGGAGGAGCGGGATGAACGTCAGACCTTGTCTAATGAGGAGGATGCGGATAAGGGTGAGGATGGACAGGGAATGCAGCCCGGGCAGGCACAGGAGGCGGCACAACATGTGTGCCAGGGTCGGCGAGCATGGGGCACTCTAATCGCTTCCAGGTTCACCGACTAGGGGGCTTGGCCGACGGCACAAGCATCCTGTCCCACCCTCACAACCCCTGCCCCCCCAACCCTTGACCACCCTCTTTGCACCTCCCTTCCCCTTCCCCCCTGCAACCCCATCCTTGATTCCTAACTGCCACACTATGGGGTGTTGGCAGAAAAGCAGGACTGGTCCATGGGACGGAGGATGATGACGACCGGCTCTGCAACGAGTTCTGGTGCTCCCTGTCGTTTGACAATGTCTGGCCCCTGCCCACATTAGCTCTTTCCAGCTTCCACCTGGGTGATCCCTGCATGCACGGTCAGCATCGCCTCCAGGCCCTGTAGGTGGTTGGGAACCTCCTCGCGGAGGTGGGGGGGGGGGCGCGGTTAGCGTGGGGGAGGTGGGGGTGGTGTGAAGGTGGTGTGGGGGATATGGGAAGTGGGATGTGGTAAGGTGGGGAAGTGGGGTGGTGGTGGGGTGGGGAAGTGGGATGTGGTAAGGTGGGGAAGTGGGGTGGTGGTTGGGTGGGGAAGTGGGGAGGTGGTGGGGTGGGAAGTGGGGTGGTGGTGGGGTGGGGAAGTGGGGTGGTGGGGAGTAGTGTGGGGGAGGTGGGGTGGTGGAGGGGTGGTGAAGTGGGATGGTGGTGGGGTGGGGAAGTGGGGTGGTGGGGGGTGGTGTGGGGGAGGTGGGGTGGTGATACGGTGGGGAAGTGGGGTGGTGGGGGGTGGGGAAGTGGGGTGGTGGTAGGTGGGGAAGTGGGGTGGTGGGGGGTGGGGAAGTAAGGTGGTGGGGGGTGGGGAAGTGGGGTGGTGGGGGGGTGGGGAAGTGGGGAAGTGGGGTGGTGGGGGGGTGGGGAAGTGGGGCGGTGGTGGGTAGTGTGGGGTGGTAGGGTGGTTTGGGGGATGTAGGAGGTGGGATGGGGAAGTGGAGTGGGGGGAGGTGGGGTGGTGGTAGGGTGGGGAAGTGGAGTGGTGTGGGGAATGTGGGAAGTGGGGTGGTGGTGGGGTGGTGGTGGGGTGGGGTAGTGGGGCGGTGGGGGTTAGTGTGGGGGAGGTGGGGTGGTTTGGAGGATGTGGGAGGTGGGGTGGGGAAGTGGGGTGGTGTGGGGGTGGTGTGAAGGTGATGTGGAGGAGGTGGGGTGGTGGTGGGGTGGGGAAGTGGGGTGGTGTGGGGAATGTGGGAAGTGGGGTGGTGGTGGGGTGGGGAAGTGGGGTGGTGGGAGGTAGTGTGGGGGAGGTGGGGTGGTTTGGAGGATGTGGGAGGTGGGGTGGGGGAGGTGGGGTGATGGTGGGTGGGGAAGTGGGGTGGTGGGGGGTACTGTGGGAGGTGGGGTGGTTTGGGGATGTAGGAGGTGGGATGGGGAAGTGGAGTGGTGGGGGTAGTGTGGGGAAGTGGGGTGGTGGTAGGGTGGGGTGGGGAAGTGAGGTGGTGATAGGGTGGGTAAGTGGGGTGGTGTTGGGGTGGTGTGAAGGTGATGTGGAGGAGGTGGGGTGGTGTGGGGAATGTGGGAAGTGGGGTGGTGGTGGGGTGGGGTAGTGGGGGTTAGTGTGGGGGAGGTGGGATGGTGGTCGTGTCACACGTGCCTTTGGGGCACCACAACTCAGTGGTGACTCACTTGCTTGCCCGATGCCGATCTCCGCCTTGGCGACTGCTCTCTCTCCAGGCCTACCGACCAGGTGCAGTGCCCTCTATACCATGACAGTGAGGGGCTGGAGGACCGCTGGTCCCCCTCCAACCTTATCTCTCTCTCTGTGGTTGTGCGCCACCTTCTCCTGGCAGGGGGAAAGGCAGAGAGCGCATAGTGTTAGCTAGTTGAATGCAGGGCAACACAAGCGGTGGGGAGCTGGTGGCCTTTGTGAACAGGGCACTCAGCCATGGCGGGTGGTATGGATGCTGGATTGTAGGCAGGGTGGACAGCGTGCACAGTGCCGGTGGGTGGTGTTTGATCCCCCTTCAGGTGGGGCAGGGGGTGGGTTATGGGTGTGTGGGATGGGGATTGGTGTTAGGGGCGCGGTGCTGCCTACTCACCCTGGCCACCCTGAGGAGGTTGAGCAGCTTCTTCATGCACTGCTGTCCAGTCCTGGCGGTGGGCCCATGCCACTGACGGCCTCTGCCATCTGTGTCCTTCCTTTCTTCCCACCCGGGGATGCAGAGTGGTCCGCCTCTCCTCCACCGCGTCCAGCAGAGTCTCCAGCTCTGTGTCCACGAACCGGGGTGCCGCTCTCCGTGCTGCCATTATGTCGGCTGGGATGAGTGTGTGCGGGGAGTGGAGTGCTGAAATGCGGCTGCAGCTTGTCAGCCTCTCGAGTGGCAATCCCGACCCCAGCAAATCGGACACCATTTTTCATTGGAATCGCTCAGGTTCCATATGGCGCCGGTGCTAGCCCATTAACGGATCATGAATTGTTCCGGGATCGGTGCCAATTTTGTTGCCGTAAAAGTCCACGGATTCAGTCCCGGCGTCAACACTTATTCTATGAAATGTAGAATCCCGCCCTAGATATTTCCTCTTGATGCAGGAATTGACTTTTTGGATTCAGTTAATTTTTTAGCCAGTTAGCTAAGTAAAGAGATCAAACTTATCTTAAATTTTAAGCTGATTTCACCAAAAGATTGGTTAATCATTCATGCTTGTGTATGAGTTTCTAAGTTACTATATGTATAAACATTTGAACATTATTGCAAGGCCATTTCACACAATGAAGGTTTGATCATGTTTTCGATGTATCATCTATTTGATGGTGCAAAATAAATGTATTTGTATATTTCTGGTTACATTCTTGTGTTGTTCAAGGGAGTGGTATCAGTGTTACATAGAAACATAGAAAATAGGAGCAGGAAGAGGCCATTAGCCCTTTGAGCCTGCTCCACCATTCATTATGATCATAGCTGATTATCCAACTAATGCCTGATCCCGCCTTCCCCCCCAAATCCTTTAATCCCCTTCGTTCCAAGTGCTATATCTAACTGCTTCTTTAAAGCATACAATGTTTTGGCCTCAACTGCCTCCTGTGGTAGCGAATTCCACAGGCTCGCCACTCTCTAGGTGAAGAAATTTCTCCTCATCTCTGTCCTATGAGGCAAGTTTTTTACACTGAGGGTAGTGGGTGCCTGGAACTCGCTGCCGGAGGAGGTGGTGGAAGCAGGGACGATAGTGACATTTAAGGGGCATCTTGACAAATACGTGAATAGGATGGGAATAGAGGGATACGGACCCAGGAAGTGTCAAAGATTTTAGTTTAGACAGGCAGCATGGTCGGCACGGGCCTGGAGGGCCGAAGGGCCTGTTCCTCTGCTGTACTTTTCTTTGTTCTTTTTGTTCTTTCTATGATCTACTCTGTATCTTCAGGCTGTGACCTCTGGCTCTGGACAACCCCACCATTGGGAAATCCTTCTTGCACCTACCCTTCTAGTCCTGTTAGAATTTTATAGGTTTCAGGGCAGCACGATGGGGCAGTGGTTAGCACTGCTGCCTCATGGCACCGAGGACCCGGGTTCGATCCCGGCCCCGGATCACTTTCCGTGTGGAGTTTGCACTAACTCCCCGTTTCTGTGTGGGTCTCATCTCCAAAACCCAAAAAGATGTATTGGGTTGGCCATGCTAAATTGCCCCTTAATTGGAAAAAAAGAATTGGGGACTCTAAATTTACTTTAAAGAATAATTTTATAGGTTTCTATGAGACCACCCCCTCCCCCCCTCATTTTTCTAAACTCCAGCGAATACAATCCTAACCGATTCAATCTCTCCTCATATGCCAATTCTGTCATCACATGAATCAATCTGATAAATCTTTACTGAATTCCTTCTACAGCAAGAACATCCTTCCTCAGATAAAGAGTCTAAAACTGCACATCGACCTCACTAAAGGCCCTGCATGATTGCAGAAAGACATCCCTCTCCTGTACTTAAATCCTCTCCCTATGAAGAACATTTGCCTTCTTCACTGCCTGCTGCACCTGCATGCTTACCTTCAGTGACTAGTGTACGAAGACACCCAGGTCTCGTAGCACATTCCCCTCTCCTAATTTATGGCCTTTCAGATAATAAGCTGCCTTCCCGTTTCTGCTACCAAAGTGGATAGCCTAGAATTTATCCAAATTATACTGCATCTGCCATTCATTTTCCCACTCCCTCAACTTGTCCAAATCACACAGAAGGATCTCTGAATCCTCCTCACAGCTCATCCTCCCACCCAACTTTGTGTCATCTGCAAACTGGGAGACATTACATTCAGTTCCCTCATCTAAATCATTAGTATATATAGTGAATAGCTGGGGTCCTAGCACCGATCCCTGCGGTACCCCACTAGTCACTGCCTGCCATTTGGAAAAGGACTCATTTATTCATTCTCTTTGTTTCCTGTCTGCCAACCAATTTTCTATCCATCTCAGTACACTACCTCTGATCCCATGTGCTTTAGTTTTGCATGCTAACGTCTTATGTGGGACTTTGCCGAAAAGCCTTCTGAAAGACCATTGGCTTCCCTCATCAACTCTACTAGTTTTTTCTTCAAAGAGTACCAGTAGATTTTCAAGCATGATTTCCCCTTCATAAATCCATGCTGACTCTGTCCGATCCTGCCACTGTTTTCTAAGTGCTCTGTTATACAATCTTCGATAAGGTATTCTAGAATTTTCCTGCTACCGACGTCAGGCTGACTGGTCTATAATTCCCTGTTTTTCTCTACCTCCCTTTTTAAATATATTAGTTACCCTCCTATCTGTAGGAGCTGTTCCAGAGTCTATAGAATCCTGGACGATGACCATGAATGCATCCACTATTTCTCAGGCCACTTCTTTAAGTACTCCGGGATGTAGATTATCAGGCCTGGGGAATTTATCAATCTTCAATCCCATCAGTTTCCCAAACACCTTTTCTCCAATAATACTGATCTCCTTCAGTACCTCCGTCTCACTAAACCTTGTGTTTAAAGTAATGTGGCAGGGGGATGGGAACTGATGCAGGAAGTCAGAGGGAAGTAATAAGGGGCCAGAAAAAGCAGTAAGGGGGAAAGTGTAAGGCAGAGAAGCCATAGTCAAAAATCAAAAAGGGCCACAGTACATGGTACAGTACTGAGGAGAGTGTGAAAGGGGAGGTGGTCAATGCAGGTTTGAGGGTGTTGTACCTAAATGCACGCAGTATACGGAACAAGGTAACTGAGCTTGTTGCGTACATTGAAATTGGCCGGTACGATGTTGTGGGCATCACCGAGATGTGGCTGCAAGGGGATCAAGGCTGGGATATAAATATCTAAGGATATATGTCCTATCGAAAGGACAGGCAGATGGGCAAAGGGGGCGGGGTTGCATTGTTAGTAAGGAATGAAGTTAAATCGATAGCAAGGAGCGATATAGGATCAGAAGACATAGAATCTCTGTGGGTAGAGTTGAGGAATCGCAAAGGTAAAAGACCCTGATGGGAGTTATGTCCAGGGCCCCTAGCAGTAGTCAGGATGTGAGGCAGAAAATAAATCAGGAGGTAGAAAAGGCATGTAAAAAAGGCAATATTACAATAATCATGGGGGACTTCAATATGCAGATGTGCTGGAATAATCAGGTTGGTAGTGGATCCCAAGAAAAGGAATTTGTGGAATGTCTAAGATTTTTTTTGGAGCAGCTTGTGACAGAGCCTACTAGGGAACAGGCAATTCTGGATTTGGTGATGTGTAATGAGGCAGACTTGGTTAGGGAACTTAAGGTGAAGGAACCCTTAGGGAGCAGTGAGCACAATATAATAGAATTTACCCTGCAGTTTGAGAGGGAGAAGCTGCAATCAGATGTAACGGTAGTACAATTAAATACGGGTAATTACAAAGACATGAGGGAGGAGCTGGCCAGAGTTGATTGGAAAAGGAACCTTGTTAAGTAATGGGTTAAGAGACATTCCAATGAGTTGTCTTATTTATGTTAAGTATCCAATAATTAACACTGATTATGTAAAGGGGCTTCAGGTGGCCTTTGTGTCAGGTGATGTGTAGATAGAGTTTTGTGCAGAGTCTGTTAAAGTGAAATAAAGGTGTTTGTAAAAAGGATCAGTACCTTTGACTCTTTATACAACAGCAACTAAACGTCTAACAAATGGTAGCAGAGGATGGCTGCTGTGCAAATGTGAAGGGTTAAAAGATACAACTTTTCCAGACCAAACCAAGGAGTGAGTGAGAAGAAAAGAAAAAAGAAGATACATGGCTGAACCCAGGATAAAGATGGCCGGATATGACTACCCCCCTTATTTCTGAACGGGAATCGCACAACCAGTGGAGAAGTGCAGTAGTTATGTGGACTAAAGTAACTGCCTTGGGAAAGAGAAAACAAGGTATGGCATTGGCTCTTTCTCTACCATATGACAGTAAAATCCGAAGCAAAGTGTTTTCTGAGCTGGAATTGGAAGAGTTAGACTCAGAAGATTACGTTATATGGATAAGATTTATAAAAAGGATGACTTGTTAAGTGCATATGAAGCATGGTCAGATTTTGATAGGTTCTGGAAAATAGAGGATTTCTCCATTGAAGACTATATAATGTAATTTGGCAGACTATATAAAAGGCTGCAGAAACACAACCTGGAATTTCCACAGTCTGTGTTGGCCTTTAAATTACTTGCCTGTGCTAGAGTGAGCAACATGGATAGGCTCCTGGTTTTGACAGGAGTTCAGTTTGCGGATAAGGATACCTTATTCGATCAGATGACAGAAGCTTTAAAAAGGTTTCTGGAGAAACATTTGATTCCGATGGCTCTGATGACCCAAATAGGTCAGTCTGCAATAAAGCAGAATATGGAAGATACGCTACGAAAAGGATGGCAAAATCGCACGGCTACAAACAGGTTCCAAGACTATAGAAGGAGATCGGGACCAGGAAATTATGAAGACAGAAACCCAGTTAGAACCTACAATTGGAAAATGAACCCCAGAAATGTCCGGGGTATGATGAATCGATGTTTTTGGTGTGACTCTCAATACTATTATGCTTTCAACTGTCCAACACATTATAATAGTGTTTGAATAATAGTGGCACGTGACACTGAAGAGTCAGAGGAGGAAAAGGATAGTGACCAGAAAGAAGGCATTGTCCTATTAACAAGCAGTTTTACGCCAGTAATGAGGGTGTTGGTTGCAGAATCCTTCAATTGTGCTGTATTGGACAGTGGCTGCACATCTACTGTGTGTGGAATTGACTGGCTAAAATGTTACCTGGACTCCTTGAATGCTGAAAATCGTAACAAGGTTAAGGAATTTGAAAGTTCCACAAGTTTCAGGTTTGGGGATGATAAAACTCTGAAGTCTCTGAAAAGAATGGTGATCCCTTGCAATATTGCCGGAGTGAATCATTTTATTAGCACGGATGTTGTATCAAGCAAGATACCTTTGCTTCTGAGCAAACCGTCTATGACGAAAGCACACATGAAACTGGATATGGAACAGGATAAGGCAACAGTTTTTGGAAAGACTCTGGACATACAAGTTGCACAGTCGGGACACTATTATTTTCCATTACTGACAAATAATATTTCAAGTACAGTTGTTAAGGATGTGTTAATGGCTGTTGAAAATGGGACTTTAGCTGATAAAAAGCTTGTTGTATTAAAATTGCATAGGCAATTTGCGCATCTGTCTCCTTGGAGGCTGAAAAATTTATTAAAGGATGCAGGGGTAAGGGATTAAGACTACACTAAACTGATAGAACAGGTTAGTGATCGCTGTGAAGTTTGTAGGAAGTACAGAAGGACACCAGCACGACCGATAGTAACCCTACCTTTGGCCAGAGATTTTAACGACATTGTGGCCATGGACCTTAAGATCTGGGATAAAGCCAATAATATATTAATTTTGCATTTTGTAGATTTAGCAACCAGATTTAGTCAATCAACGATTGTATGAAGTAAAGAAAAGAGAGTAATTCTGGATCAAATCGTGGAAAAATGGATAGGGACAGGAATGGGTCCACCGACAAAATTCCTTACGGACAATGGGGGAGAATTTGCAAATGATGAGTTTAGGGATATGTGTGAAAACGTGAATATCACAGTTATGAATACAGCTGCGGAAAGCCCATTTAGTAATGGTGTGTGTGAAAGAAATCATGTGGTAATAGATGACATGCTCCAGGAAATTTTGGCAGGTAGACCAAACTGAAAGGTAAATTCAGCTTTAGCATGGGTGGTACATGCAAAGAATTCATTGCAGATGGTTGGGGGCTATCGTCCCTATCAATTAGTATTTGGTAGAAATCCTAAAATTCCGTCCATTTTAGTTGACCAGCCTCCAGCGTGGGAAGGGACTACAATTAGCTCTGCCTTTGCTGAACATTCAAATGCATTACATAGCAGTAGAAAAGCTTTTTTGGAAGCAGAAGTCTCTGAAAGAATTCGCAGAGATTTAAGACATAATGTACGGCCATCAAATACCATTTTTCAGCAAGGAGACATAGCATACTATAAGAGAGCCAATTTTAATGAATTGAAAGGCCCAGGGAAGATCATAGGCATAGATGGCAAAAGAATTATTTTGCAACATGGCAATCAAACTGTTAGGGTACATTCATCAAGGATAATGGGTACAGATTACAAATTTTCATATTTAGACAGAGCAGACAGACATGACGAGGAACCAGAGTCATCTGTTATGCACGTGTTACAGAAATATGAGGACCAGTTAACTGATATAGACAGGGTTTCTGTAGATGAACACAACACTTCTAGTGAATTAGAACAGGCCATTTTTCCAAAAGGACAACTGCCAAAAGTTGGTACAAAAGTGACATACTTGCCTGAAGGGTCTAGTCAATGGAAAGATGCAACTGTTATTAGTAGATCAGGGAAGGCACTGGAAAGTATAAACATTGGTTGAATGTACAGCATTCAGGGGAAGGAATCAAGACAATGGATTGGGAACATGAAGTTCAAAAATGAAGGGCACAGAAATGCAGTGCCAGTTCAGATAGTACATCGGATAGTTAACAGGTCCGCAGGAAAAGGTTGAGAACTATTGAAAGGACATCCCACAGCAGAAGGGGAAGATCAAGCAGTAGCAGTACAGAACGAGATACCAGGCGGAAGAGGGGACAAAGTTTATCAAGATCTCGGAACATGAGTAAGACTATGAATACTATTAGGAGTAGAAGCCCACATGCATGTGAGATTTTGGTGGCTTCCAATAAATTAGATGAAAAAGTTATCAAAGATGCCAAACAGCAAGAACTGCGTTGTTGGAGTGAATTTGGGGTATACAGGGAAGTACCGGATAGCGGAAAAAGAGCTCTATCCCACAGATGGATTTGCACAGAAAAGGTTCTTCCGGATGGAACTTATAAGGCAAAGGCCAGGCTTGTGGCAAGGGGATTTGAAGAAAACTTAGAAGATCAGGATTTAAGGGTAGATTAACCTATGGCAGGAAAGGTTATTTTAAAGATCTTCTTGGCTCTATTAGCTACAAAGGCATGGAAATGCAAATCTATAGATATAAAAGCTGCCTTTTTGCAGGGGCATCAGCTCCAGAGAGACATTTTTCTCCGTCCTCTTAAAGAGGCAGCTAATACAGAAGGGGTACTCTGGAAGTTGAACAAATGTGTATATGGATTAAATGATGTATCTAGAGTCTGGTATTTTTCGGTAAGGTCAGTTTTGTTGCCAGTGGAAAGCAGATCCGGCAATGGTTTACTGACACTATAAAGGAAATCTTTCTGGCATCTTTATGATGCATGTCGATGATTTTTTGTGGGGTGGGACTAGTGATTTCAAAGCTGTTGTAATCTCTGGTTTGAGGAAAGTCAGGTTTCCGGTGCATTTAAATATATTGGACTGGAAATCGGACAGACTAAGTTAGGGGCAACTTTACATCAGCAATCTTATTTGGAAAGCATCAGCCAAATAGCAATTAGTCATGGCCGGGTTTCACAAAAAGACGCAATGGTTTCAAAGATGGAAAAAGAGCAACTGCGAAGTTTAATTGGGCAACTGAATTGGTTAGGTAGCCAGACCAGACGGGACGTGAGTTTTGATGTCTTAGAGTTGAGTACAAAAATGAATGACCCCAAAGTGGAAGTCAAAATAAGAGCAAATAAAGCGTTGGTCAAACTAAAAATGCAGGAGTGTGTTTTGAGGTTCCTGGTTTTAGGTGACCTTAGGCACTTGAAACTCATAGTTTATAGTGATGCGTCCTATGCAAAATTATGTGATGGGGTTTCAAGCGCAGGAGGTTTTATAATTTTTCTTTTGGGGAACAATGGGAAATGTTGCTCTCTTGTGTGGGAAACAAAGAAAATGAGGAGAGTGGTCAAAAGCACTTTGGCTGCTGAGAAGTTAGGCCTTGTAGAGGCGGTGGATATGGCCTTTTATATATCTCAGGTATTGACAGAAATTTTGGGATTAGGGAATTTGGGTAATATACCTTTTGACTGTCACATTGACAATAAATCCCTGTGGGAAAATGTGCACTCTACAAAAAGTGTCAATGAAAAAAGGTTAAGGATAGACATCGCAAGTTTGAAGCAGATGTTGGACAGAGGGGAAATAGCAAAAATTAAATGTGTCGACAGGAGCTATCAATTGGCAGACTGTTTTACAAAAAGAGGGGCTAGTGCACAGAAACTTTTGGATATTGTTAATGAAGGGCGCATGTTTCCAAAAAAGAAATGAAAAAAAGAAGGGGGGAAATTGCGTGTGTGTTTTTAAGTTTCTTGTAATTTTGTTTTCACCTAATAATTTTTTTTCTCCAAGGAAGGGGAGGCTGTTAACTAATGGGTTAAGAGACATTCCAATTAGTTGTCTCATTTATGTTAAGTATCCAATAATTGACACTGATATGTAAAGTGGCTTCAGGTGGCCTTTGTGATGTGTAGATAGAGTTTTGTGCAGAGTCTGTTAAAGTGAAATAAAGGTGTTTGTAAAAAGGAGCACTACCTTTGACTCTTTATATACAACAGCAGCTAAACATCTAACAAGCCTAGCAGGGAAGACAGTGGAACAGCAATGGCAAGAGTTTTGGGGGGTTATTAGGGAGGCACAACAGAAATTCATCCCAAGGAGGAGGAAACATGCTAAGGGGAGGCAAGGCATCCATGGTTGACGAGGGATGTCAAGGACGGCATACAAGCTGAAGAAAAAGCATACAAAGTAGTGAGGATTAGTGGGAAGCCAGAGGATTGGGAAGCCTTTAAAAGTGAGCAGAGGACAACAAAAAAAGCAATAAGGGGGGAGAAGATGGAGTATGAGTACAAGTTAGCTAGTAATATAAAGGAAGATAAGAAGAGGTTTTTTCAATACACAAAAGGTAAGAGAGAGGCAAAAATAGACATTGGCCCACTGGAAAATGTGGCTGGAGAAGTAATAATAGGAAACAAAGAAATGGCAGAAGAACTGAATAGATACTTTGCATCAGTCTTCATGGTGGAAGTCACCAGTGGGATGCCAGAGCTCTAGGAGAACCAGGGGGCAGAGGTGAGTGCAGTGACCATGACTAAGGAGAAGGTTCTGGGGAAACTGAAAGGTCTGAAGGTAGATGAGTCACCTGGACCGGATGGACTACACCCCAGGATCCTAAAAGAGATAGCTGAGGAAATTGTGGTGACATTAGTGATGATCTTTCAGGAATCATTGGAGGCAGGAAGGGTCCCAGAGGACTGGAAAGTGGCTAATGTAACACCACTGTTTAAGAAGGGAGCGAGACAGAAGACGGGAAATTATAGGCCGGTTAGCCTGACTTTGGTCATTGGTAAGATTTTAGAACATAAAACATAGAACATCACAGCGCAGTACAGGCCCTTCGACCCTCGATGTTGCGCCGATCTGTGAAACCACTCTAAAGCCCATCTACACTATTCCCTTATCGTCCATATGTCTATCCAATGACCATTTGAATGCCCTTAGTGTTGGAGAGTCCACTACTGTTGCAGGCAGGGCATTCCACGCCCTTACTACTCTCTGAGTAAAGAACCTACCTCTGACATCTGTCCTATATCTATCTCCCCTCAATTTAAAGTTATGTCCCCTCGTGCTAGTCATCACCATCCGAGGAAAAAGGCTCTCACTGTCCACCCTATCTAATCCTCTGATCATCTTGTATGCCTTAATTAAGTCAACTCTTAACCTTCTTCTCTCTAACGAAAACAGCCTCAAGTCCCTCAGCCTTTCCTCATAAGATCTTCCCTCCATACCAGGCAACATTCTGGTAAATCTCCTCTGCACCCTTTCCAATGCTTCCACATCCTTCCTATAATGCGGCGACCAGAATTGCACGCAATACTCCAAATGCGGCCGCACCAGAGTTTTGTACAGCTGCAACATGACCTCATGGCTCCGAAACTCAATCCCTCTACCAATAAAAGCTAACACACCGTACGCCTTCTTAACAACCCTCTCAACCTGGGTGGCAACTTTCAGGGATCTATGTACATGCACACCGAGATCTCTCTGCTCACCCACACTACCAAGAATCTTACCATTAGCCCAGTACTCTGTCTTCCTGTTATTCCTTCCAAAATGAATCACCTCACACTTTTCTGCATTAAACTCCATTTTCCACCTCTCAGCCCAGCGTAACAGCTTATCTATGTCCCTCTGTAACTTGTAACATCCTTCCACACCGTCCACAACTCCACCGACTTTAGTGTCATCTGCAAATTTACTCACCCATCCTTCTACGCCCTCCTCCAGATCATTTATAAAAATGACAAACAGCAGTGGCCCCAAAACAGATCCTTGTGGTACACCACTAGTAACTGGACTGCAGTCTGAACATTTCCCATCAACCACCACCCTTTGTCTTCTTACAGCTAGCCAATTTCTGATCCAAACTGCTAAATCACCCTGAATCCCATGCCTCCGTATTTTCTGCAGTAGCCTACCGTGGGGAACCTTATCAAACGTTTTACTGAAATCCATATACACCACATCAACTGGTTTACCCTCATCCACCTGTTTGGTCACCTTCTCAAAGAACTCGATAAGCTTTGTGAGGCACGACCTACCCTTCACAAAACCGTGTTGTCTATCTCTAATCACATTATTCCTTTCCAGATGATTATACATCCTATCTCTTATAAACCTTTCCAAGATTTTGCCCACAACAGAAGTAAGGCTCACTGGTCTATAGTTACTGGGGTTACCTCTACTCCCCTTCTTGAACAAGGGGACAACATTTGCTATCCTCCAGTCTTCTGGCACTATTCCTGTAGACAAAGATGACTTAATGATCAAAGCCTAAGGCTCAGCAATCTCCTCCCTAGCTTCCCAGAGAATCCTAGGATAAATCCCATCCGGCCCAGGGGACTTATCTATTTTCACACTTTCCAGAATTGCTAACACCTCCTCCTTATGAACCTCAAGCCCTTCTAGTCTAGTAGCCTGAATCTCAGTATTCTCCTCGACAACATTGTCTTTTTCCTGTGTGAATACTGACGAAAAATATTCATTCAGCACCTCTCCTATCTCCTCGGACTCCACGCACAACTTCCCACCACTGTCCTTGACTGGCCCTACTCTTACCCTAGTCATTCTTTTATTCCTGACATATCTATAGAAAGCTTTAGGGTTATCCTTCATCCTACCTGCCAGAGACTTCTCATGTCCCCTCCTGGCTCTTCTTAGCTCTCTCTTTAGGTCTTTCCTAGCTAACTTGTAACTCTCGAGTGCCCTAACTGAACCTTCATGTCTCATCTTTACATAAGCTTCCTTCTTCCTCTTGACAAGTGTTTCGACTGCTTTAGTAAACCACGGTTCCCTTGCTCGACCACTTCCTCCCTGCCTGACAGGTACATACTTATCAAGGACACGCAGTAGCTGTTCCTTGAACAAGCTCCACATTTCCATTGTGCCCATCCCCTGCAGTTTTCCTCTCCATCCGATGCATCCTAAGTTTGCATCATCGCATCATAATTGCCTTTCCCCCAGATATAACTCTTGTCCTGCGGTATATACCTATCCCTTTCCATCACTAAAGTAAACGTAATCGAATTGTGGTCACTATCACCAAAGTGCTCACCTACCTCCCAATCTAACACCTGTCCTGGTTCATTACCCCGTACCAAATCCAATATGGCCTCGCCTCTCGTTGGCCTATCTACATACTGTGTCAGGAAACCCTCCTGCACACATTGGACAAAAATGGACCCATCTAAAGTACCATCTAAAGATTTTAGAGTCTGTTATTAAAGATGAGATCGCAAAGTACTTGGAAGTGCATGGTAAAATAGGACTGAGTCAGCACGGCTTTGTCAAAGGGAGGTCGTGTCTGACAAATCTGTTAGAGTTCTTTGAGGAGGTAACAAGGAAGTTGGACAAAAGAGAACCAGTGGATGTGATTTATTTAGATTTACAGAAGGCCTTTGACAAGATGCCGCATAGGAGACTGTTAAATAAGTTAAAAGCTCATGGTGTTAAGGGTAAGATGCTGGCATGGATAGAGGATTGGCTGACTGGCAGAAGGCAGGGTGGGGATAAAGGGGTCTTTTTGAGGATGGCAGCCGGTGTCTAGTGGTGTGCCTCAGGGGTCTGTGCTGGGACCACAACGTTTCACAATATACATTAATGATCTGGAAGAAGGTGCTGAATGCACTGTTGCTAAGTTTGCAGATGATACAAAGATCTGTAGAGGGACAGGTAGTATTGAGGAAGCAAGGGGGCTGCAGAAGGACTTGGACAAGCTAGGAGAGTGGGCAATGAAGTGGCAAATGAAATACAATGTGGAAAAGAGTGAGGTGATGCACTTTGGAAGGAGGAATTTAGGCATAGACTCTTTTCTAAATGGGGAATTGCTTCGGAAAGCAGAAGCACAAAGGGACTTGGGAGTCCATGTTCACGATTCTCTTCAGGTTAATGTTCAGGTTCAGTCGGCAGTTAGGAAGGTAAATGCAATGTTAGCATTCATGTCAAGAGGGCCAGAATACAAGAGCAGGGATGGACTTCTGAGGCTGTATAAGGCTCTGGTCAGACCCCATTTGGAGTATTGTGAGCAGTTTTGGGCCCCGTATCTAAGGAAGGATGTGCTGGCCTTGGAAAGGGTCCAGAGGAGGTTCACAAGATTGACTCCTGGAATGAAGAACTTGTCGTATGAGGAACGTTTGAGGACTCTGGACCTGTACTCAATGGAGTTTAGAAGGATGAGGGGGTTCTTCTTGAAACTTACAGGATACTGCGAGGCCTGGATAGAGTGGACATGGAGAGGATGTTTCCACTTGTAGGAGAAACTATAACCAGAGGACACCATCTCAGACTAAAAGGACGATCCTTTAAAACAAAGATGAGGAGGAATATCCTCAGCCAGAGGGTGGTGAATCTGTGGAGCTCTTTGCCACAGAAGGCTGTGGAGGCCAAATCACTGAGTGTCTTTAAGACAGAGACAGATAGGTTCTTGATCAATAAGGGGATCACGTGTTGTGGGGAGAAGGCAGGAGAATGGGGATGAGAAAATATCAGCCATGATTGAATGGCGGAGTAGACTCGATGGGCCGAGTGGCCTAATTCTGCTCCTATGTCTTATGGTGTTATGGTGTTCTCCAATATTTCTGGTATCTTATTTGTGTCCTCCTTTGTGGAGACAGAACCAAAGTATGTATTTAGTTGGTCAGCTATTTCTTTGCTCCCCATTATAAATTCCCCTGTTTCTGATTGTAAGGGACTTACATTTGTCTTACCAATCTTTTTCTCTTCACGTAACTATAGAAAATTTTACAGTTGATTTTTATATTCCCCGCAAGTTTACCCTCGTACTCTATTTTCCCCTTCTTCATCAATCCCTTGGTCCTCCTTTTCTGAATTCTAAACTGCTCCCATTCCTCAGATCTGTTGTTTTTTTGCCCATTTTGTATGCTTCTTCCTTGGATCTAACGCTATCTCTAATTTCCCTTGTAAACCATCGTTTAGCCACCATTCCCGTTTTGTTTTACGCCAGACAGGAATGAACAATTGTTGCAGTTCACCCATGCGCTCCTTGAATTTTTGCCATTGCCTATAGCTCCCCCCCCTCCCCCCACCTCCACCACCGTCATTCCTTTAAGTAAACTTTCACAATCTATCATACCCAACTTGTGTCTCATATCATCTTAGTTTCCTTGATAAGAATAAGGATCCTAGTCTCAAAATCAACTACGTCAGTCTCCAACTTGATGAAAAATGTGATCATGTTATAGGTGCACAACTAGATTGCCAATGACTCCTTTTGCATTGCACAATACACAGCCCAGGATGCTTTCTTCGCAGTTTCTCAGATTATGAAGCAGTCCATGCCTTCAAGCAACTATACTGTTTTCGCTTCCAGTTATTCTCAGGTTTCCAGGATTTATTTATATCATTTCAAAATGCCTTCTACTTTCTGGAACAGCATATTAAACCATTTATCTGTACATATGCTTAACCTTGTCATTTCTATTCATTGTGGGTTGATTGTATTTTGGTCCATTGTTTAATTATTTATATTTTTGATCTGGGAATAAAGGAAATGTTATTGTTTGAACTGCAGTCACATAGAGACTCTTGAAATGTAACAGACATGAACAGTTCAATATAATATTTTAAACAAATATTAACTTGACTTTTTAAACTCATATTTCAATTGATGCAAAACAATTTAAGGAGGAAGAAAGAATTTATCCAGCATTTGTACAGAATCGTAACACAATTCCAAGAATGTTTGAAAGTTGTTCACAACCAATTAATTGCAGTCATTGATGCAATGAAGGCACCCCACAAGTTTTATTCACAAGTAAGAATAAAACAAATACTTGCATTTATATTGTTTCTTTCATGACATTGGAATGTCTCGGAATTCTTTACAACCAATTTAGTACTTTGAAGTCCAATCACTGTTGTAGCAAATTAAATGATTGATTTATTCTTGATAATATTGGTCAAAGGAGTAATGTTGGCTCACACATCAGAAGATTCCCTGGGTGGGATCTGGGGCTGGATTTAGATCTGGGCCTGAATTCTACATTTCTGAGACTAAGTGTTACCGACGCAGAATTTGTGGACTTTTACGACAGCAAAACTGGCGCCTGGACCGATTCAGCGACTGTGGAGGGTCTAGCACTCGCGCCACGTGGAACGCAATCGATTCCAATGAGAAATGGTGCAGGATACATGGGGTCAGTGATTGACACTCGGGAGGATGACAAGCTGCAGCCATATATTCATACTTCACACCCCACACTCACTATCCCAGCTAACAAGGTGGCACCGAGGAGAGCGGCACCAAGGTTCACGGTTGCCGAGCTGGAGACCCTCCTTGGCACGGTGGAGGAGAGGAGGATGACCTTGTACCCCGCCCCAAGGATTCAATGGGACCGTGTGATGGAATGCCCAGCTCGCATGCAGGGATCACCCAGGTGGACGGTGGAAAGTGCTACCGTGGGCAGGAGTCAGAAGTTGACATACGATGCGGAGCACCAGAGCTCATCGCAGGGCGGGTTTTCATCATCCTCCATGCCCTGATCAGACCCGCTGTTACTGCCAACCCAGGGCCCACCCCAAAGTACGGCAGGTATGTATCATGGAGGGGTTTGCAGACAGGAGGTGGGGGGGAGGGAGGGGGGGATGCGGTGACTGTGTCCCCAGCCAATCCACCCCTCCTAGTTGATGAAACTGGAGGCGATCAGAGCATCCCAAACGCGTTGGCCCTGCCGCACACGTCGTGAGGCCTCCCGTGCCTGCCTGGGCTCCATGTCCTGCCCATCCTCGCCTGCCCCTGCATACTCCTCGTCGGACGAGGACTGATGTTCTTCCTCCTCCTCTAGCACATCGCCCCTCTGCTGCGGGGTGTTGTGGAAGACGCAGAAGACCGTCACGATGCAGGCGACCCTCTCAGGATCATACTGGAGGGCCCCTCCACAGTGGTCCAGTCACCTGAACTGCATCTTCAGGAGGCTGAAGCACCACTCAATCACGGATCTGGTTGCTGTATAGGCATCGTTGTTGCGGGTCTCCGCATCAGTCTGTGGCCTCCGGATAGGTGTCATCAGCCGCGACTGCAGTGGATAACCCCGGTCGCCCTGGACCGGGGGGGAGGGGGGGTGTCTCCTTTGGTTTGTGTAGAGCGGCCTGTCATCTGCAGGTGCCCGTAGGGGAACATGCATCCCATCGATCACCCCCTGGACCCGGCGTATCCAGTCGATGGCAGCGAACCCTGCTGCCCGGGCATCCTGGTGGGCATGGTCCACATTGAAATGGATGTATTGAGCTGCCTCGGCATATATGGTCTCCGTGACGGTACGGATGCACCTGTGCATCGAGGTCTGTGAGATCCCGGCACAGGAGCCCGCTCGGTGCCTGGAAGCACCCCGTGACATAAACGTTCAGGGCGACCGTAGCCTTGACATCCACCGGGAACGGGTGTCCTTCCCCTTAGTCCTGTGGTGCTAGGGTGCCATCATGTATCAGATATGTTGCACCATCTCTCTGCTCAGCCGGAGTCTTTGATTGCATGCCCGGTCCAGCAGGTCATCAAACGACAGGCGCTGCTGGTACATGCGAGGCCACATGCGGCACCTCCTTGGTACCTCCTTCTCCTTGGCCTGTTGGATGGCTGACTCTTCATCCTGAACGGCTGCCACCTGCCCCTCTGCGGCATGTTCTTCTGCTACACACTCCACTGCTGCATCTTCCTCCTTCTCCTAGAGCTGCAGCGACCAGCAGGAAGGCCACCATTGTCTGTAGGTGGTGAAAGGCCGACATGTTAGCATGTTGCGTAACCCCTTGCGCAACCAGGTCCAGCGGGCTACACGGTGGCCCCGGTTGGCACTGTGGGCTCTGTCCCCGCATGTCCCTCCCATCTCCGCATCCCTGGCCCCGTCGTTGCCCGGCATCGTGGGGGCCTCTGGCCCTGACGCCTGTCCCTGATGCCAGGGGTACCATCGGCTACACTGCCCTTGCCAGGGGTATGCTCCACGGCCCCCGCCCCGCCCCCCAGTAGGGGCTACTGTGGGCATTTCACTAGGTGGGCCATGGGCAGTTGGCTGTTGGGTGGGGGGGGGGGGGGTACAGCGGTGAACCAGGGACCAAGGTAGGTGGTCAGTGCGGTGCGCAGCAGTAATGGCGGCCCAGGATTGGACACTGCCCCAGTCCCGTGAGGATTCACCTGGACACTCAGCCTGTTCCCCCGTCACCACCGTTTCCACCCCACCTCCCCCCGAACCCGGCAGGGTCCCCCACCCCAGCCAGCCCGGCCAGTGTCCGGCCTGGCAGAACCCAGTCATGCCTCTCCGTGTCCTACCCACTCTCTCTCCCTCATCAGCCATGACCCTAATTTCTCGGTTTTTAAAAGCACGTGTGAACTGCTCTGTCGGCAACTTGGCCCATCGGAGGAGGAGTATTGCGGAGGCCTTGGAGAATATTGGGTCAGACTGGCTAATGATATGCAAACGGTGTTTACTGTATGTGTGTTCTGGAATGCATTGACGCTGCTGTCGAGAATTGGGATTTAGCGTCAAATCGGCGTCCGCAATGAGTTTAGCGTTGGAACCTATTCCCTGCCCAATTGCGTTTCCCGATTCCGGCGTCGGCCAATGGAGAATCTATCTCCCAGGCTCCACAATCAACACCCGAACACCTCAACAACAAGGACACCTATGTAAGTCTGCTGTTCATCGACTACAGCTCCGCCTTCAACACCATTATCCCGACACGACTAATAACCAAAATCTGCAATCTTGGACTTGATCCCTTCCTGTGCAGCTGGATCCTTGACTTCCTCACCAACAGACCGCAATCTGTCAGAATAGGCAACAGCACCTCCTCCACAATAGTCCTCAACATCAGGGCCCCACAAGGATACGTGCTCAGTCCTCTACTGTACTCCCTATACACACATGACTGTGTGGCAAGATTTAACTCCAACTCAATCTATAAGTTTGCAGATGATATGACTGTGGTATCCCAAACAACGACGAATTAGACTACAGGAGGGAGTCTTGGTTGCATGGTGTACCGAAAACAACCTGTCTCTAAATGTCGGAAATACCAAAGAACTGATCATCGACTTCAGGAAGCGTAGCACGACACACAGTCCCGTCTGCATCAATGGCTCCGAAGTGGAGATGGTCGATAGCTTGAAGTTCCTGGGGGTCACCATCACCAACAGTCTATCCTGGTCCACTCATGTTGATGCAACAGTCAAGAAAACCCAACAACGTCTCTACTTCCTACGGAAGCTGAAGAAATTTGGCGTGTCCGCATCGACTCTCACAAACCTCTACAGATGTGCGATAGAGAGCATCCTATCCGGCTGCATCACAGCCTGGTATGGCAACTGTTCAGTCCAAGATCGCAAGAAACTGCAGAGTTTGGTGAGCTCAGCCCAACGCATCACACAAGCTTGCCACCCCCACATTGATTCTGTATACACCTCTCGCTGCCTCAGAAAGGCAGACAGCATTATCAGAGACCCCTCCCACCCAGGCATTGCCTTCTTCCAGACCCTTCCATCAGGCAGAAGGTACAGAAGTCTGAAGACCCGCATATCCAGAGATATGAACAGCTTCTTCCCTACAGCTACAAGACTCCTCAACGACTCCCCCTCGGACTGCTCTGTTCCCTGTAAGAACACTATTCACGACGCCCTATGCTGCTCTTGCTCATGTATTTGCTTTGTTTGGCCCCTTGTTCCGCACTGTAACCAATCACTGTTTGTTGATGTACCATTTGTCAATGTTCTCTGTTGATTATTCTTTTTGTCTACTATGTACGTACTGTGTACGTTCCCTCGGCCGCGGCAAAATACTTTTCACTGTTCTTCAGTACATGTGACAATAAATCAAATCAAATTAAATCAAATCAGAATCCTTTCCCGTTCTCCAAATTATGCTTGGAATCTTTCACATCGCCCTGCATGGGTAGCTAGGCCTGAGTTTACTACCTCATTGCATTGGCGCAGCACCTCTGCCCATGCAGCATGTCCCCAGCACAGGACTGAAGTTTCTGTTCTGCCTGCACGTTTTATCTAATTTTGAAAATCATCCTATGTTTCCTCAGTTTCAAATGACCCATTTCCTTGTTTGGCATCATCTGTAAATTTGACCAATATTCATTCGGAACATAGGACTTAGGAGCAGGAGTAGGCCATTCAGCCCTTTGAGCCTGTTTTGCCATTCAACAAGATCACAGCACAGATGTTAGCACTGCAGCCTCAAAGTGCTAGAGATCCAGGTTCAATTCCGGCCTTAGGTCACTGTGTGCAGTTTGCACTTCTCCCTGTGTCTGCGTGGGTTTCCTCCGGGTGCTCTGCTTTCCTTCCACAGTCCAAAGATGTGCAGATTAGGTGGATTGGCAATAATCAATGCGCAGGGTTACCGGGTTAGGCGGGTGAGTGGGCTTAGGTAGGGTGCTCTTTCAGAGGGTTGGTGCAGACTTGATGGGCCGAATGGCCTCCTTCTGCACTGTGAGAATTCTATGGCTGATCTGGTTTTTGAACTCAACTCCACATTGCCATCTGCCTCCCACAACCCTTGACTCTCTCATCTACCAAAGACTGTCTGAATCTAATACTTTAATGTAAATTAGGAGTGATAGAGGTTAACTTCATTCAGCTCACCCTCTTTACTTCTGCATCATCACCTAACAAGTTGCCATTGATTCCTGCTCTTCAACCAGTTTGTTATCCATTTCTAGGTTTTGACATGAATACCTCGTGCTTTAAACTTGAATACCAGTCTTTCACATGGTGAGGTAGAAGCTGGAAAAGATCCAAACCCTACATATAACATAATTTCATAGAGCCATAGAATGGTTGCAGCACATAAAGGAGGCCATTCAACCCGTTGTGTCCTTGCCAGCTCTTTGAAAGAGCAAGTCAGCTAGACCTACATTCCCTCCTTCTTCCCATAGCCCTGTAAATATTTTCTCTTCAGGTGCTTGCTTACCCAATTCCCTTTTGAAAGCCCTGTTTGCATTTTCCTCCACCACACTCTCAATAGTGCATTGCAGACCATAACACTCTCTGCTACAGTCAATATTTAATTTTGGAAAAAACTAACGTGGAAGATCAGTTTTAAATTAAAGTGCTGGGAAAAAACAGCAGCACGTTCAGAGGGTTGTTATAAGTGATTGAAGGGCAGCACGGTGGCGCAGTGGTTAGCATTGCTGCCTCATGGCGCCAAGAACCCCGGTTTGATCTCAGCTCTGGGTCACTGTTCGTGTGGAGTTTGCACATTCTCCCCGTGTTTGCGTGGGCTTTGTCCCCACAGCCCAAAGTTATGCAGGGTAGGTGGATTGGCCACGCTAAATTGCCCTTTAATTGGAAAAAATTAATTGGGCACTCCAAATTTTTTAATTTTTTAAAGTGATTGAAGATCACTCTGCAGAAGAAAATCCAAACATTTAGATCTGGGTCTGGATTCTCCGTTCCTGAGACACCGTTGACACCGACGCAGAATTTGTGGACTTTCACAACAGCAAAACTGGCGCTGCACCTGGACCGATTCAGCGACTGTGGAGGGACCATCACCGGCGCCACATGGAACACAATCGATTCCAATGAGAAACAGTGCGGGATTCACCGGATCCGAGATTGACACTCAGGAGGCTGACAAGCTGCAGCCGCATATACACACTTCACTCCCCACACACACTATCCCATCCAACAAGATGGCAGCAAGACCCGCGGCCCCAAGGTTCATGGATGCTGAGCTGGAGAATCTCCTCGATGCGGTGGAGGAGAGGCGGGTGACATTGTATCCCAGCCCGGGAAGGAGGCTGCCAGCCGCTGGCATTCGCCATGCCTGGGCGCAGGTGGCAGAGATGGTCAACGCCATCAGTAACACAGTCCGGATTGGACAGCAGTGCCGCTAAAAACTGCACAACCTCCTCAGGATGGCCAGGGTGAATAGTGCTTCCCCGTGGCACGTGTATCAACCCACCTTGCGAACACTACCCCCACCACCCTCATTTCCACCCTCACCCCCATACCTCCCCATAACACCCTCACCCCCACCCGCACTCATTCCACCCTCCCCTCCCCGGGTCCGCGGTGTAATTATACGTCTTGTCTTGTGTCTTACAGGATCTGTCAGAGATGGGGCGGGCCCATCTGATGTTCCCGGCCCCCAGCCAGTACCACAGCCAGAGCAATGCTGAGAGCAGCTCGGACACCAGCCCTCCACCAGAGACGCAAGACAACCTGGAGCTCGAGTCCTGGGCTGACACTGACTTCCCGTCGCAGCTGTTTCCATCACCCTCCACCATCCCAGAGACACTCACCTCAGTTAGCCACTTCAGTGAAGAGGCTCCTGGGACACTATCTGGTGTCCACCACACAGCTGATCACCGGTACAGCAGGTGGAGATAGGAACACCCGAGGAGGTGGACGGTCGGAGGGTGGGCCGACCTCAGGGACTTGCTACTGTCCAGATGGGTTTCGGGATTCTAGAACAGATAGCCTCATCGATTGTGCAGATGCAGTCGCAGAGTCAGGGACTACATAAGGGGTTATCAGCAAACATCCAGTACCTGCAGGTGCAGTTGGAGGAGTCCAACTGCGTGCAGCAGCAGGAGGTGGAGCCGACCATGCATGCCACCCAGGCCGACACCGCATGTGTGGTGTATGTGGTAGAGGCATTGCGGGTGAGGGTTTTGGCTATAGGTCAGCATGTCCAAGGCTTGGGGCATTCTGTGCGGGCACTGGCCGAGGCCCAGGTCAGGGTTGCCGCCTTACATGCAACCATGTCCCAAAGCCACCTGGAAATCACTGCAGCACTCCTGAGCGTGGTCCAGTCACAGCAGGCCATGGCTGGGAACATCGGTGGCATTGCCCAGGCCCAGAGGGAGATGGCACAGTCACTGGCTGATGTGACACAAATCCAGAAGGTGGTGGCACAGTCAATGGGTGATGTGGCGCAGTCCCAGATGAAGATGGTCTACTTCCTGTGCTCCATGGCTGCGAGCATGCAGACCCTGGTCAAGACCAGAGAGGGCTTCCAGTACTGGCAGCGCCAGGTGGCAGGGGAGCTTCAGGGTATAGCTCCGCTCACATCCCCGTCCCATGGAGTAGGGGGCAATCAGGCACACTGGGGATCCAGGAGGTGATGGGGTCCGTATCGGTGACTCCCGCAGCACAACGGACTCCCCCTCCTGTCCCTGGTGCGTCAGCTGGACAGCAGGCAGAACAGGGCGGCAGCACGCCACCTGTGACACCCGAGCAGCAGCCAGGCCCATCCATGCCCAGTCCCCCCAGAGGGCGCCCTCCAATGGGGACCTAATTTGCAGGACGGGATCACAGCAGGCCGCCTCCACTCCTAATGTACTGTCTGGGAAACCACCTTGATGTAGCGTTAGGACCCGTAAGGACAGACCGTTAGACACCAGTTAAGTTGGTACGGGAGTAGGGCATGGTTTAGTTATAGGTGCTGGGGCACATATCTGTAAATACTTGTTCACATTACCACTGTTACAACTTGTCTCGTGGCTGTGTCACATGGGTGCGAGGGGTGGGTTGGTCTGGGCTAGCCAGAAGGGCGGGGGGGGGGGGTGGACGTTGTGGGTAGCCTGTGCCCCTCCCCACCCAACCGTCCACCACCATTGTCACCTCAGGGATTCGATGGGACTGTCTGATGGAATGGCCAGCTCGCATGTAGGGCTCATCCAGGTGGATGTTCAAAAGTGCTACCGTGGGCAGGAGTCAGACATTGTCAAATGCTGCGGAGCACCAGAGCTCAACGCAGAGCGGGTTGTCATCATCCTCCATCCCATGGACCAGACATGGTGTTACTGCCAACCCAGGGCCCCCACCCCAAAATGTGGCAGCTATGTAACACGGAGGGGGTTGCAGGCATGGGGGTGGCCGAGGGGAACTGTGTGGGGGTGGGTGGGGTGTCCATACCCGTGGCCATTTCCTCCCTCCCCACCCCACCGCACACAGTTTCTGAACCTGGAGGTGATCAGAGCGTCCTGTGTACATTGTGCCCTGGCGCACACATCGTGCGGCCTCCCATGCCTGCCTGGGCTCCATGTCCTGCCCATTCTCCCCCTTTCCTGCATGCTCCTCGTTGGATGAGGACTGGTGTTTGTCCTCCTCCTGCACCACATCGCCCATCTGCTGCAGAAGTCCGCCACGATGCGGGTGACCCTCTCAGCGTCACACTGAAGGGCCCCTCCAGAGTGTGTGGGCGTTTCAAACATGTCAGGAATCGTCGTGTGTGCCAGGATGAAGGCGTTGTGAACACTGCCCGGGTATCGGGCGCAGACATGTATGATGCGCATTTGTTGATTGACATATCAGCTGCACGTTCGCCAAGTGGAACCCATTTTGGTTTCTGTAGAGCGGCCTGTCATCTGAAGGTTCAGGGAGGGCGACATGCACCCTGTCAATCAACGCCTGGACCTGGAGCATGTCGGCGATGGCTTGCACCCTGCTGCTCAGGCAGCCTGTGCTCGTTCCACAGTGAAATGGGTGTTTTGAGCTGCCTGGGCACATAGTGCCTCCATGACGGCACAGATACACCTGTGAACCGAGGTCTGTGAGATCGCAGACAGGTCCCCACTCGGCGCCTGGAAGGACCCTGTGGCTTAAAGGTTCAAGGCGACCATCATTTTGTAGGCCATCGGGAGCGGGTGTCCTTCCCCCATATTCCCATGGTGCCAGTTGTGCCATCATCTGACAGATATGTCGCACTGTCTCCCTGCTCAGCCGGAGTCTTCGACAGTATGACCGGTCTGACAGGTCCTCGACTGACAGGCGCTGCCAGTACACCCAAGGCCTCATGCGCTGCCTCCTTGGCACCTTCTCCTTCTCGGCCTGTTGGCTGGCTGGCTGTCCATCCTCAATGGCTGCCTCCTATTCTCCTGCTGCATACTCCGCTGGTGCAGTTTTGTCCTCATTGAGCAGCTCCTACTCGTACAGCCGCAGGGCATCCTCAGGGCTGTGGCGACGAGCAGGAAGGCCACCATTGCTGGTTGTATTCCAATATCCATTGTCTGCAGGGGTTGAAAGGCTGATATGCTAACATGGTGCGTACCCACTGTGCCCAACCATGTCTAATGGGCTACTTGGTGGCCCCGGTTGGCACTGTGGGCTCTGACCCCGCATGTTTACCCACCCCCACCCATCTCCACACCCCTTGCCCCGATGATGGCCAGCACCATGGGGGCCTCTGGCACTGGTGCAGTCCCTGATACCATGAGTCGGGCCGGCTGGTACTGCCCTTGCCAGCAGTATGCTCTGTGACCCCTGCCCAGCGCAGCGCCCCTGTAGGGGCTACTGTGGGCATTATCCTGGGTGGGCCACTGGCGGCAGGGCTGAGGGGGATATGGCGGACGGTGGCGTGCAGGGGTGGGAGCTGGGGTGCGGGCGTGGGGGGGGGCGGGGGTTGGGGGCATCCATATGGCTGTTGTCACTCTGCAGAACCAGGGGCCAAGATGGGTGATCAGTGGGGTGCGCAGCAAGATGGCTGCCTTGCAGGCCACGGCAATGGCAGTCCGTGACTGGACACCGCCCCAGTCAAGTAGGGGATCACCTCGGCCACTCTACCTGTTCCCCCATCGCCCCCCTTCCCCCGGCCCTGACAAGGGCCGTCCCCACCCCAGCCAGCCAAGCCAGTGTCCGGCCTGGCATCCCACGGTCACAACTCTGTGTCCTACCTTCTCTTTCTCCCTCATCAGCCACGGATAATCCCACCCCTGATGTTTCATTTAAGGGAACTGAAGTATATTCCACTGGCCTTAGCAAGTAAGACCTTTTGGTATTAGAAGGAAACCATAGAATCGTAGAATTTACAGTGCAGAAGGTGTCCTTTCGGCCCATCGAGTCTGAATCGGCCCTTGGAAAGAGCACCCTACTTAAGCCCACGCCTCCACCCCACCTAACGTTTTGGACACTAAGCAGCAATTTAGCATAGACAATCTACCTAGCCTGCACATCTTTAGACTGTGGGAGGAAACCGGAGCATCCGGAGAAAACTCGTGCAGAAACGGGAAGGAATTGCAAACTCCACACAGTCACCCAAGACCAGAATTGAACACGGGACCCTGGAACTGTGAGGCAGAGTGCTAAAGCCCTTATAAGGCGGGGTGATAGGGGAGGCTCAAGGAGTCCCTAACAGGTAGGTTAAGGTGTTGGATGTCAAGAGGTTGCAGTGTTACTCCATATCCCTTGATAACTGTTTGGGTTTTGAAATGTAATCAGTCCGATGTCACATCTAGTGTTCCATAATCATGCGACTTTGCTATGAGGCGGGTTATCTGTAAGCAGATATCTTAAGGTCAGTTCAGTAAAGCCTTACTATGATGAAACACTGAAGAAGCACAGATGTCCTTCACCTTATGGTAGCAGAAGCGGAGAAAAAAATAAGAGTTTTGACCCTGGAAATGGGCTGCAATGAAGACACAAAGAAAATGTCAAATCTGCAGAGAAGATACTGCAAAAGCACAAAGAAAAAGCAAACTCTAAATGAAAGGCTACAAGGAAAATACTGAGTGAATACAATGGCTGCAGAAAATTTTCCAATCCCGGCTCCTGGCAGATTTTTCACCTACAATGGCAAAACTATGAAATTGCAACAGATTTCATTAACAAGCCTGAACTGATAAGAAGAGCTATATTTCTAATACTGCTGGGGTGGGATTGATACAAAAGTGTATACCACCCTAAATCCAACCGACAAGGAAAAAAGATGATGGAGATTTTGAAAGCCTTGAACGAATGGTTTGAACCTTGGGTGAATATTATATATGAACGCTATGTATTCAACACGAGAATACTTGGTGTACAAGAACCCATTGAACAGTGATGACAATAGCACAGCTTGCAGAATCATATGAATTCGGACAGCTAGATGAGAGCAAGTCTGCTGAAAGTTGAGAAACTGATGCTAAAGAAAGCGATAGACAAGAGTTGAGACACAGAAGTTGTGAAACATCAGCTAGGGCATATGTATGGCAGGGCAGACCAGGAGATATTGAGAGACATTTCAAGCCAAAAGTGCAGAGTAATCGCAAACAAAGGGCAGGATGCAAATACTGTGGAGGACTGCATACAAAGGAAGAGAAGGATTGTCCAGCATGGGAAAGCTGTGTTTCAACTGCAATAAGCAGAATCATTTTGCAACCCAGTATTTGGCTGGAAAGAAACAACATGAGCCTGTACAGATAGCCACTGGAGTGAAATCAACAGAAGACTCTAATGAAGAACTGTACATCATTTAACAGGTTGGTAAAGTCTACAGGAAATAAATGGTTTGTGGCACTTACAATGATGACCCAAGAAGGAGAGAATCAAACAAACAAAAAATGTGAGATAGACACTTTGTGTGTTGTGCAACATAATGATCCTCACCGATCTTTCCGAAATAGCTCAGCATAGCAATCTGAAAATGCCAGGCGACTGCCATGAGGCAGGCTCTCTGTAAACATACATCTTAAGATCAATTCAATGAAGACTTAGCATGATGGAACAGTGAATTAATGTACCGACTGAGGTTATTCATGAAGGCTCTACCTTCTCAACCTTGCCTCTCACCTGAGGTGTGGTAGTCTCAGGTTAAATCACCACCAGTCAGCTCTCCCCCTCAAAGTGGAAAGCAGCCTATGGTCATCTGGGACTGTGGCGACTTTAATTTAGTTTTTAAAAAAAAGGCTGAGGAGGGAACTCTGTGATCTACAATAATAATCTTTATTGTCACAAGTAGGCTTACATTAACACTGCAATGAAGTTACTGTGAAAAGCCCCTAGTCGCCACATTCCAGCGCCTGTTCAGGTACACAGAGGGAGAATTCAGAATGTCCAGATTACCTAACAGCACGTCTTTTGGGCCTTGTGGGAGGAAACCGGAGCGTCCGGAGGAAACCCACCAGACACGGGGAGAAAGTGCAGACTTCGCACAGACAGTGACCCAAGCCGGGAATCGAACCTGGGACCCTGGCACTGTGAAGCAACAGTGCCAACCACTGTGCTACCGTGCTACCCTTATACTTACAATTTAAGCAAAGTTATGCACTGAGAAACTCAGTGATGCTGTATTCTTTCAGGATGGATTTTGACATAACTACAGAAAAATATTTTCATCATTTGTTTGATGTTTTATGTGAAAAAGTAATAAATATTAAATCAAAGAATAACTAAAAGTTATCTCAGGATCCGTGACAAAGAAGCAAATTCGTTCATGAGTGGGCTCCATTAGAATAAAATTGCCACTGTCACAGTTTTGAAAGAAATACTAAACATTATTTGATAGAATCAATCTTCTCTGGTGATTGTAACAAATTATAATGGAAAAGGTTCCAAAGCCCTTCTTGTAATTTGGCAGTTCTAAATAATTGTCCAAAGCGACTTTCTCTCTACAAATGAAATTGACTTTCCACTATTTTCTATTTCTGTTTCAGGTTTCCAGCTTTTGCTAATTTTTCATTTTCTTTATTTATTAACATATTTGCTTTTTTAAATACAGCAGTGCGAAGAGACCCTCTGATACAAAATGTTGTTATAAATTTCACTCACGGAATAATTTCTACTTTTTAAAAATAAATTTAGAGTACCAAATTCTTTCTAATTAAGGGGCAATTTAGCATAGCCAATCCACCTATCCAGCACATCTTTGGGTTGTGGGGGTGAGACCCAAGCAGACACGGGGCGAATGTGCAAACTCCACACGGACTGTGACCCAGGGCTGGGATCGAACCCGGGTCCTAGGCATCGCGAAGCAGCAATGCTAACCACTACACCATCGTGCCTCCCCTTATTTCTATTTTTGTAGTGATATTAAAATATTCAAAAAAGACAAATCTATGAACCATCCATTCAGGTGTCCTGCAGGAAATAGTTTATCAGCCAGTAAATGCAGGGTTTTTTCCAGGGTTCTTCAAAGAGCCTAATAAGCAGAATATTAAAAATGTTGGGCTGGATTCTCTGTTTGGGAGACAATGTGCTGACGCCAGCGTGGGAACAGTGGCAATTTACGCCCAAAAACACGGCGCAAAAAGCTGCACAGATCCTCAGTCTGGTGGGGGGCTAACAGGCATGCAGCTGCGGATATGGCCGGAGAATTGCCAGGTCCGTGGCTGCGCATTTGCACTGTGCAACATGGCGCTGGTCGTACGCGGACCCAGTCTGCCAGAAACTTCCCCATTTGACCAGGCTCGCCACCCCCGAACAGTGCCCCCAGCCCCCGCTAAAGACCCCCTGCCCGCGGAACTGCTCCCCCCACGACTGGCGGCGTTGGACTCAGTTCGCAGCCGCCACTCTGGGTTCCCAATAAAAAAGGTCACGTGCCCCACGCTGTCGGGAACTTGGTCCATTGGGGGTGGAGCATCGGGGAGGGCCTCAGATGACATCCTGAGGCCGTCCCGACGGCGTGCGCCGTACTCTGTGAGTATGCCGTTTTCGAGGGGACGGAGCATCGCAAAAGCAGCTCCGCCCCCCGATGTCGTCACAAACGGGATTTTTCCCGCTGATCGGCGAACACGATTTTGGCATCGAAGAATCTCGTCCGTTATATTTGTCGGATTTGAACACTTTTAAAAAAAATTTAGTGTACCCAATTAATTTTGTTTCCAATGGGCAATTTAGCATGTTTAATCCACCTACCTTGCACATCTTTTTGGGGGCAAAACCCACGCAAACACAGGGAGAATGTGCAAACTCCACACAGACAGTGACCCAGAGCCGGGATCGAACCTGGGACCTTGGCACCGTGAGGCAGCAGGGCTAACCCACTACGCCACCGTGGTGCCCTGGATTTGAACACTTAGGATGCAAAGTCAAAATGTTCCTTGAGTCTGTCTTTTAAGATATATATAAACATTATCTTTTCAGAGAAATCATTCAACAGTTTACAATTCCAGTCGAGGGAATGAAAAGAAAAATTGAATGCTTGAAATCCACCTAACCTGCACGTCTTTGGACTGTGGGAGGAAACCAGAGCACCCGGAGGAAACCCACACAGACACAGGGAGAACGTGCAGACTCCGCACATACAGTGACCCAGCCGGGAATCCAACCTGGGACCCTGGTGCTGTGAAGTCACAGTGCTAGCCACATGTGCTACCGTGCTGCCCCATCTCAGAGGAATTTGGGGCTGTTACATGGATGGGAAACTGTGAGGGCATGGAGGGATTTGAGAACGAGGGTCAGAGATTTAAAATTGATGCATTGCTGAACTGCTAACCAATATAAGTCAGTAAGCATAAAAGTGAAGTTCATGTGAGTTAGAATATATGGGCAGAGTTTTGGATAAACCAAATATTACAGAGGGTGATAGGAAGGAGGCAAGGCAGGGCATTGAAATAGTCAAGGTATTACAAAGAGGTGGATGAGAGTTCCAGCAGCAGCTGAGCTGAGGAAGAGGACTGTTTGAGATCGCTGGTCATGGTGATGGAGCAGATGCTCGCCTCAGAGTCAAATTAGACTGCAAGGTTATGAATGGGCTAGTTCGGACAGCACGGTGGCGCAGTGGGATAGCCCTGCTGCCCCATGGCGCCGAGGTCCCAGGTTGGATCCCGGCTCTGGGTCACTGTCTGTGTGGAGTTTGCACATTTTCCCCGTGTTTGTGTGGATTTTGCCCCCACAACCCAAAGGTGTGCAGGTTAGGTGGATTGGCCATGCTAAATTGCCCCTTAATTGGAAAAAATGAATTGGGTACTCTAAATTTCTTTTTGTAAATGAATGGGCTAGTTCAGCCCAAATAGGACCAGGAAGAAGGATGAGGTTGGTGGCCAGGAAGTAGAGATTGTGGTGAGGACCAAAGAAAATAGGTTTGATCTTCCTAATAGTTACAGCAAGGAGGAAGCCAGTCTGCTCAATGTGTCAGTGCCAGCTCTCTGTTAAACCATTTTTCTTTCCTCATTAGGTAATTATCAAACTCCCTTTTGAAAGCTACAATTAAATCTGCCACCACTTAGAAAGTTGTTCCTTAAGTTGCCTCTTTTTTTTGATAGTCACATTAAATAGGTATTCTCTGGTTCTTAACCCTTCCATCAATGGGAAGTTTCTCCCTATCTGTCCTGCCCTGACCCTTCATGATGTTAAACACCACTATCCACTCTCCTCTCAATCTTCTCTTCTGTAAGGAGAACAGCCCCAGCATTGCCATTCTTATCTGTGTAACTTAAGTTTCTCAACTCTGGAAATGTTCTTATAAATCTTTTTTGCACTCTCTCCAATGCCTTCACATTCTTTCTAATGGGCGATTCCCAGAAATCAACAATAGTTCAGAAATTTCTGATCATCTAGTATGGGATATCAATAGGTAAGAAGTGTATAAATAGATGTATTTATCTTTAAAGCATACGTGGTTATGGGGAAATTCATTGAACTTGCAAATTAGATGAATCCTGTCCTGCACTATGACATTTGCTCAGCATCATCTTTCATTGAATTATATTGGTCTCAGCATCCTCCCATGCATTCAATTTAAAATCTTTGTCCTCAGCTTTAGATCCCACATTGATCTCTCCTCCAACTCCGCCATCTCCTTTATCTTTAGACCCTCCCTTAATCATTCTGTCATTCTGACTTAACCTTCTGAACATTCATCCTTTTAAGTTAATGACTCTGAGTAGTGACAAATCCCCTGGAGCTGACAAACCTTTTCTTCATTCTTTCATGAGATGTAAGCATTGCCAACAAGGCCAGCATTTTTTGCACATTCCTAATAGCCCTTGAAGAAATGGCAGTGAGCCACCTTCTTGGCTGTTGCAGTCCATCTGGTATAAGTACACCAACAGTGCTGCTGTGAAGGGAGATCCACATTTTTGATCCAGAGGCCGTGAAGGAATGGTGGCATAGTTCCAAGTCAGGATGGTGTTTGGCTTGGGGGAACTAACAGGCGGTGGTGTTCCCATATTCGAGATGGTCTTTGCCCAGTACATATTGTGGTGTAAATGTTACCTGGCATTTATTAGCCTCTGTAAAGATATGTTGCAGGTCATTCTGTGGGTTGGCATGGGCTGCATCATTGTGACTGCAGCTTATCACTAGAATTGTCAGCAATCAACCACTGCTGACCCTATGATGGAAGGAAGGTTGCAGCTAGAGATGGTTAGGTCAAAGATGTTTACTTGCAGAATCTGTCATGATGTTCTGGCACTGTGATGCTTGTCTTCCAACAACCATAACCAGCTTCCTCCTATGACTCCATTCCAGAATATTTCTCTTCAAACCCCATTGATATGTCAGTGCTCTTTGATACCTTATTCAGTTGAATGCTTAGATTTTGAGAGCAGCAACTCTCATCTTTCAATCATTGGTAACAGGGAACTCTTAAACCATTCTGATATGCCATCAATGAATACACGACGAGTGGTGAACGTAACTGAGGCTTTAATACACTAAACAGAAAGCCTTCTGGCCTCTGATCCCTAGCTGGATCAGAGGCAGAGACCAGCCACCTTTATATGAGCCTGAGGGGTGGGGCCTCAGGCGGAGCCAGCTGGGACAAGCCCAGGCATGTAACAATACAATACAGTGGTTTACCACATTCACCCCCTGTTCAAAAAAGAGTCCAGCGGGGGTGAAGTGGGCTTAAAGATCAAGTCTGTCGGGGGCCTTGACCTTCCGCCGTGATCGTCTCATTCCCGGCTGTGGTGTGGGCACCGGTGTCGAGACCTGCGCGTCCGGGAGCGTGTTGTCCTCTTCTTCACCCAATTGTTGAGTTGGTGGAGGGGGGGGGCGGTGTATGGGTGGATGTGGTGGTGATGGTCGCTGGGGAACCTGCAGGTGCCAAAACCCGGAGGGAAACTGTGTCCTGTCGCCCGTCCTGATGTGCCACGTAGGCATATTGTGGATTGATATGGAGGAGCAGGACCTTCTCAACGAGGGGGATCTGATTTATGGCTTCTCGCGCACGCTTCCGGAGAAGGACGGGCCCTGGGACTGTCAGCCAGGACGGGAGCGAGACCCCGGAGGTGGACTTCCTGGGGAAGGCAAACATACGCTTGTGTGGAGTCTTGTTGGTGGCAGTACACAGGAGCGACCGGATGGAGTGGAGCGCATCGGAGAGGACCTCCTGCCAGCGGGAGACTGGGAGACTTCTAGACCGTAGAGCCAGGAGTACGGCCTTCCAGACTGTCGCGTTCTCCCTCTCCACCTGTCCGTTGCCCCGGGGGTTGTAGCTGGTCGTCCTGCTGGAGGCGATGCCCTTGCTGAGCAGGAACTGACGCAACTCGTCGCTCATGAAGGAGGAACCCCGATCGCTATGGATGTAGGTGGGGAACCCGAACAAGGTGAAAAGACTGTGCAGGGCCTTGATGACGGTGGCAGAGGTCATGTCAGGGCATGGGATGGCAACGGGGAATCTTGAGTACTCGTCAACAATTTTGAGGAAGTACACGTTATGATCAGTGGAGGGGAGGGGCCCTTTGAAATCGAAGCTGAGGCGCTCAAAAGGGCGAGAGGCCTTTACCAGGTTCTCTCTGTCTGGTCGATAGAAGTGCGGTTTGCACTCCGCGCAGACCTGCCAGTCCCTGGTCACGGTCCTGACCTCCTCGATGGAGTAAGGCAGGTTGCGAGCCTTGCTAAAGCGAAAAAAACGGGTGACCCCCCAGGTGACAGAGGTCATTGTGGAGGGCCCGGAGTCGGTTACCTTGTGCGCTGGCACATGTACCGCGGGATAGGGCATCTGGGGGCTCATTGAGCTTCCCAGGTCAATACAAGGTATCGTAGTTGTAGGTGGAGAGCTCGATCCTCCATCTCAGAATCTTGTCATTCTTGATCTTGCCCTGCTGTGTGTTATTGAACATGAAGGCAACCGACCGTTGGTCAGTGAGGAGAGTGAATCGCCTGACGGCCAGGTAATGCCTCCAATGTCGCACAGCTTCTACAATGGCTTGGGCTTCCTTTTCGACGGAGGAGTGTCTAATTTCGGAGGCATGGAGTGTACGGGAGAAGAAAGCCACGGGCCTGCCTGGTTGAGAGTAGCGGCCAGCGCAAAGTCCGACGCATCGCTCTTCACCTGGAACGGAATGGACTCGTCCACAGCGTGCATCGCAGCTTTGGCAATATCTGCCTTGATGCGGTTGAAGGCCAGGTGGGCCTCAGACGTCAGGGGGAAAACGGTGGATTTAATAAGTGCACGGGCCTTGTCCACGTAATTGGGGATCCACTGGGCATAGGAGGAGAAGAACCTCGGGCATCTCTTCAGGGTCTTCAGGCAGTGTGGGAGGGGGAGTTCCAGAAGGGGGCGCATGCGGTCGGGGTCGGGCCCTAGGACTCCGTTTTCCACAACGTAGCCAAGGATGGCTAGGCGAGTTGTGCGGAAAACACATTTTTCCTTATTCTAAGTGAGGTTCAGGAGTTTGGCGGTGTGGAGGAAGTGCCGGAGGTTTTCGACATGATCCTGCTGGTCATGGCCGCAGATGGTGACATTATCTAAGTACGGGAACGTGGCCCGCAGCCCGTACTGGTCAACCATTCGGTCCATTTCCCGTTGGGAAGACCGAGACCCCATTGGTGAGGCCGAAGGGAACCCTGAGGAAGTGGTAGAGACAGCCATCTGCCTCGAAGGCAGTGTATTGGCGGTCCTCCTGGCAAATAGGGAGCTGGTGGTACAAGTCAACTGTGGAGAAGACTCGATACTGCGCAATCTGATTGACCATGTCAGCTATGCGGGGGAGGGGGTACGCATCGAACTGCGTGTACCAGTTGATGGTCTGACTGTAGTCGATGATCATCCGGTGCTTCTTCCCAGTCTTGACAACCACCACTTGGGCTCTCCAGGGGCTGTTACTAGCCTCAATGATCCCCTCTCGTAGGAGTCGCTGGACCTCCGACCTGATAAAGGTCCTATCCAGGGCATTGTATCGCCTGCTCCTAGTAGCGACGGGCTTACAGTCCGGGGTGAGGTCAGCGAAGAGCGAGGGTGGGGCGACCTTAAGGGTCGCAAGGCTACAGACGGTGAGGGGGGGGCAGGGGTCCGCCAAACTTTAAAGTAAGGTTTTGGAGGTGGCACTGGAAGTCGAGCCCCAGTAATAAGGCAGCGCAGAGATGGGGAAGGACGTAGAATTTGAAGTTAGTGTACTCCACGCCTTGTACAGTCAGGGTCGCGACACAGTACCCCCGGATTTCTACTACATGTGATCGGAAGCCAGAGAGATTTTCTGAGTCGCGGGTAAGATTAAGAGGGAGCAGCGCCTTACCATTTCTGGGACTATGAAGCTGTCTGTGCTCCCGTAGTCGAAAAGGCAGGCCGTCTCGTGCCCGTTAATCCGGACGGTAATAGTCGATTTTGTGAGGTGATGAGGCCGGGACTGGTCGAGTGTGATGGAGGCAAGCTTCGGAAGGTGATGGGTAGGCCGGTCGGAGGTAGCGGCGGCCAGCGTACAATCGGGTGAGCAGGGCTCCCGGAAGGCTGCAGAGTGGTCCCAAGATGGCGGCCCCCATGGGTCGCGCGTGGCGGGTGGCGTCATAGATGGCGGCCCCCGTGGGTCACGCATGGCGGGTGAAGTAAAAAATGGTGTTTAAGATGGCGGCCCCCATGGGTCGCATGTGGCGGCCGAAATTGAAGATGGCGGTGCCCACGGGTCGCACATGGTGGGTGGTGCGGCAGCTGGGGGTGGCCCCGACAGGCAGCAGGCAGCGCTGCTGGGCCTAGCAGCTTTAGGGAGAGATCGGGCCTGGCAGGCTTTCGCAAAGTGGCCCTTCCTCCCACACCAGTTGCAAGTCACGTTCCGTGCAGGGCAGCGTTGTCAGGAATGATTACCCAGGCCGCAAAAGTAGCACTTGGGGCTTCCGGCGTTGGCGGGCTGCTGCACGGCACAGGCTTGCGCCGCACACGGGTCGGATGATGGCTGCACCCACGAGGTCCACGAGGGTGCCGCGCGGTCGGAATGTAGGGCTCCATGTTCTGGTAGGCCACCTCCAGCGAATTTGAGAGCTGCACTGTCTCTGGAAGGCCGAGTGTACCCTTCTAGCAATCGCTGGCGGATGTAGCTTGATTTCGTGCCCGCGACATAAGCGTCCCTGATCAACAGCTCCGCGTGTTGGGTAGCCGATACCGCCTGGCAGTCACAGTTCCGGCAGAGTACCCGCAAGGAACGCAGGAATTCTGCCAGTGATTCCCCAGGGCGTTGTCGTCTCGTGGCAAGAAGGTGCCTAGCGTACACCTCATTCATAGACTTAACATAGTGTCCCTTCAGCAGCATTATTGCCTCCGTTTACGAGGGGGCATCCCTGATGAGAAGAAAGTCTTGCGGGCTCACCCATGCGTGGAGGATCTGCGTCTTTTGGAGGTCGGTGAAGTGTTCGGTGAAGGATCCGAGGTACGCTTCGAAGCAGCTTAGCCAGTGCTCGAAGGTTGCAGTGGCGTCGGCTACCTGTGGGTCCAGCTCCAGGCGATCAGGCTTGAGTGATGAATTCATATTAGATGTTTAGTGTATTAAATTGATATGCCATCAATGAACACACGACGAGTGGTGAACATAAACAGAAAGCCTCCTGGCCTCTGATCCAGTCAGACCAGCCACCTTTATACATGAGCCGGAAGGGAGCACCACAGGCGGAGCCAGCAGGGACAAGCACAGGCATGTAATACAATACAGTGGTTTACCACACATTCCAATTTATTTCCTCCTTGAAAAATCGTCTCAAAACTCAAACCTTTGATTAAACTTCTAGTCATTCATCTTAACTTCTCCCTTTATGTTTTGATGCCTGTCTACTTATGTCTATTCATGGAGCACTTTTCTTAACGTGAGAGATCTGCAAATGATACTGTAATTTTCAGTTCTGGGACACACAAAATGTTTGTTTAGCAAATCCTACTCTCAGGGTATTATGCTGGTCTTGAAGTCCTCTGCAATTAAATAGCCAACCAAGATTCAATGTCTAGGCCTCAAACATTAAGATGACACTGAAGGACGAGCTGTGGCAAAAGGAGAGAAAAGGGGAAGAAAAACACGAAGATGACAGCGTTTGGCGACATTTCGCCATTGAGAACCAGTGGAGAATGTTTGATTCCTCTCCCACTGCCCGCACAACTCTTGGAAAACAAAGACCCCGTGAAAACAAACACATCCGGATGATAGTGCGCAGGCGAGGGAGGGAGGACTACAATCCCGGCGAGCACCGCGCCCCTGTTCCAGCTCGCGCTTCCGCTCGGAAAGAAATTACGTCATTGTTAAAGCTCCCAGAAAGTGGGTGCATTGTGCAATGTAGTGTCTGTGGTGCAGCGCTGAACGAGAGTCACAAGCAGGGAATGACTGCTGCACTCCGAGACACGCTCTAACTCCACATTTCTTACACAGCAACGACAAAGAGAAAAAAAAAATCGACACAAGTAAGTTTTTATTTCAATGTGGCTTTTTGTGTGTTGTCCATGACTTCTTATTTCCTTCATTGCTGTGATTGTATTTTCTCCCACTTCCAGCACAATTCATGGAAGTCAGACTGAAGTGGTCCTGGTTTCCGGACAGATTGGCCATTCGTCTGTTTAATGTTAGCATATTTGCTATTGTGCTGTATGGTTTCCAAGTAGTTACAGTGGTGCAGCTTATTGTACAGTATGCGGTGGACTAAAAGCTATTTTTAGTTCCCGAAAGTGCAAATGTGATTAGTTATTAATTAAATATTTTCGAATCCATTATTTTTATTCTAACGCGAAGTTTCATTTCACAAAGTTATGATTTATGCTGAATGAGCATAATTATACTGTAAGTAGCTTATTTGTCAAATCTTTGCTTTAAAAATTGCAACTTTTTCCAAATTAAATATTGTGCTCAATTTGGTGTTGTCTGGTGATGGTGGAGGGAGGAAGAGACATGTCATTGGTGGGTTGTGATTTCAGACCATTTCATTTGTATTTTGGAAAAGGCATTATGTCCAAATACTTTTTGTATCCTGGGGAGATAAGGTACAGTAGTCAATAAAACGTGCTTCTTTTTCATAGATAATGTAGCTAAAACAAAGCTAGTACTTTTCTAGCCAATAAAATGAAAAATGCCTTCAGCATATCCTGTAAAACTATTTCACAACGTTTCAAATTGTGTAACTCAAGGTTGTTTATACTTAAATTATGATTTCCAAATACTATGCCAAAACAATTCTGTTGGTCCATTTAAACACTGATTGATATCTTGTTAACTCTTGTGAAGCAGTGTTTTTATGGACAATATATTATAATGATTTGACAGATAAACATCATTGTTATATGATTACACATTTTCATAATTGAAGGCTTGTAATTAGTAAGTTTTTTTTTTTTAAATGTTTGCGATATATTTAAAGCTATGTCTTCACAAAGTTTAGGTGCTTTTGAAACTTTAAATTAACATGACTGATTCCAATGGATGTGGTTTGAAGTAGAGCTCACCTTGCCTGTGTTTTCCTGGATTCTTCACTCTCATTTGGCTCTAGTGCACTACTATACAAAACTGCAAAGTTTTTGCCAGAAGACTTAACAAAAATGCAATGATTGCATTTTGTCAGTTTATTGATGCTTTATCTTTAATACTTATGAACTATGGGGCATTACCAAGGTGCATGTGTTTTGGAATGCTTCTTTCTGAATATGGGACAACACTTTAATTGCATGTTGTCTAAGAATATGTGACACAAGATAGTCATCCTAGATACTAAAATAAAATAAAAACACTGGATGCTGGAAAGTGCTGACAATACTCAGCAGGTCTGGCAGCAACTGTGGAGAGAGAGAGCAGAGGCAACATTTCAAGTTGAGTATGACAGTTTTGAAGAACAGTCATTTTCGGCTTGAAACTAACTCTGTTTTTATCTCTAAGTACTGTGTGCTATCCAAATGTAACTTTCATTGACTATGGAATATGTTCCTCTTGGAAGGTAAGTACCTTATTTTCAGTGGTTCAGATTCCAAGATGCTGTAAACACATTTAAAGCTTTATTCACTCTAGCTGTAGACAGCATCTGAAGTAGAATTAGGATTTCTTAAACAGCTGTTGATAATTTGAGTCTGAAGTATAAATGTATCCTTACAGAATTGGGGTGATGTACATGAAGCTAGTACAGTAGAAGAAGCCTAATACAGTATCAAAATTCCATGTTACAAAGCAATTTTGTGTATCTACGAACAGTATTGTAGATCTTTATTGTAGATTACATGGAGTAATCAGTGCAGAATTTGAGCATGAGACTGGCATAGTCCATTAACACCGATGCTCTGATTTAGAAGTTATATTGTGCAGCCGTTGCATTCACAGCCTGATATAGTAGTATTCTGATGTAGTATGAATATGCTTTCTGTAATCGGTTAACTATTTCCTCAAGCGCAGAACCTGTGTCCTCTGGCTATCCAACAACAAGGTGTCTCTTACTCTACCATTAGTGATTATCTGCAATTATGTAGGCCACACACTAAGAAACTTCCCTATCAAAACATTTATGGCTTATTGCATCTCTCCTTAACTTTCAGGGAGCTTTGAAGCAATATATTCAACACCTCCCTCTTTCTTAAATGTGAAATACAAAAGCACTGTTTTGGCCAGAGGTATTATCTTGCATTCTGTACTTGACTTAAGGTGTCTCCCTTAAAATGGAGAATGACATTCATAACTTTGGCATAAAATTAAACCTAAATCTTCAACAGAAAATAAATATTGGATTGAAATGTTTTGACTTATCCCAGAGTAATGTTAGCCCAATGTAGGTGACTATATAGTTAAATATGAGAATAGAGTCTAATGGGGAGTTCATAGAATTTACAGTGCAGAAGGAGGCCATTCGGCCCATCGAGCCTGCACCGGCTCTTGGAAAGAGCACCCTACCCAAGGTCCACACCTCCACCCTATCCCCATAACCCAGTAACCCCACCCAACACTAAGGGCAATTTTAGCATGGCCAATCCACCTAACCTGTACATCTTTGGACTGTGGGAGGAAACCCATGCACACACTGGGAGGATGTGCAGACTCCGCACAGACAGTGACCCAAGCCGGAATCGAACCTGGGACCCTGGAGCTGTGAAGCAATTGTGCTATCCCCAATGCTACGGTGCTGCCCCAAATGTGTCATGCTGTTGATCATTATTATGTCAATTGAATAATTAAAAAGAGCAGTGCTTCATGAACTTTAGTAGCCCTGTTCAACATGTATTCTTGTTAATGAGGGAAAACCTCCACCTTCACTCAAGATCACATTGTGCTCTATTCCAAAATAATTGGTTTACCTCCACTGACAGTATGTGCATTGTGTGTGTATATTGTCTGACCAACTGCCACTGGATGCGTTTAATAAAATTTACAAATATAGAACATTACAGCGCAGTACAGGCCCTTCGGCCCTCTATGTTGCGCCGACCTGTGAAACCAATCTAAAGCCCATCTACACTATTCCATTATCATCCATATGTTTATCCAATGACCATTTAAATGCTCTTAATGTTGGCGAGTCCACTACTGTTGTAGGCAATACGGAAGCCATAAATGGCAGACTTATGAGTGGATGGGAAAGTTGGAAGATATGAATTGGTTAACAAAAATCCTAAATGACATGATTTTGGAATGAAGCTAAATGAACACTTATTAATAACCTAATCACTGCTAATGCTTATTATAATTGTTATCTTTTCAATAAGGCCAGTCGATGTAGTGCAGGTATTAAGGGGAAGCTAGATAGTTCTGCGAATTACAAGGCAGTAATCTATATTCTTAAAATTTGAAAATGTGTCATGGCAAATATTGGATGTTTTACACTGTACTCTTCGCAATGTGACATTATTGCCTTAATATTGAGTGGTGTAAGCCGTATTGGCTGAAACAGTAAAAAAGCACATTTTCATATGTGTGTGATATATTATATATATGTATATAATTTTATAAAGGCATCAACTCCTTGTTGGGGTAAAGTCGCATTCATGTCTTTATTTGTTATCCACAGGCACTTCCAGCAAGGGTTGTCAAGAGGGCTGCTTGAGAACAGAGGTCATTGCGTCCTTTGAAGAAAAAGTGGGTAAATATTTTGAAGTTGAGGAAAATACAGGATTGTGGGGAGAGAATGTGGCCTTGGGATTAGTTTTGAATGTTTCTGCAAAGAACCAGCATAAACACTAAGCCACTGTCCTCTCCTTTTTCTGTAAACTATTTTTTATGGTTCCATTAGTTGCTGATTGGCATTCAGAAATGTAAACCTTGAAATATATATTTTCCTTCTCCAGCTTTTGGAAGGATGAGAATAATTGTAACGTTCTTCTTACTTGCCCTATCGCGTAATTTGATGGCGATAAAACTTGTGACCTTTCTGATCTGTACACCTCGACTACTGTCTGGATAAACTTGCGGAGCAACTCCTTTTGGTGAAATACCAATAATTGGCAATAACATTTCAGCTACTTTGGAATTGTAATCATCTGGGACTGTAGCCGCATTACATTAAAAACAGTGTATATCTAAATAGTTACTGATTCTTAATGAATCACGGAGAAAAGAAGTAATCAGCTGTTATTAGTAATCTAAAGCAAAATGATCAGACAATGAACATTTGTTATTTTATCAAGCATTTAGATAACCTAAAGCCGCAGTTTAAGATCTCTGGTGAGAGGAGATTGTTCCGGGCCTTTGCTTATGCCATTCTACCTGATGAATCCAATAAATAAAATAACAGTTTAGATTATTTTTTAACTTCCTCATATTGTCAGAGGAGTAGCTTCTGCTCCATGTCTTCCATTCATGGCATGTTTGTGATAGAGGTAGTCCAGGTGTGAACATTTATCCTGTTGGACTGTAACACTGCTACTAATCATGATGTGAATGCTTGATATAATGGGATCTATGTTTCTGACTCTTTATGGGTGCTTAATTTTTAAATGCGTAAGTAAGTAATTATCGGGTTTTGGCTCAACTCTTTCACATAACGCCTGTTAACTGGTCATCTGACAGAGCAAAAGTAAATATTGTGGCAGTGATAAAAACGCGATGGATGTTGAACCTTGACCCAGATTTCTTAGTTTAAATAAAAAAGGGATCGAAGGCAAATGTTAATAACTACAAATTAGTGCCTATGCTAAATATGATACCAACGTTGGGGTGGCATGGTAGCACAGTGGTTAGCACTGTTGCTTCAAAGCGCCAGGGTCCCAGGTTAGATTCCCGGCTTTGGTCACTATCTGTGCGGAGTCTGCATGTTCTCCCAGTGTCTGTGTGGGTTTTCTCCGGGTGCTCTCGTTTCCTCCCACAAGTCCCGAAAGACGTGCTTGTTAGGTGAATTAGACATTCTGAATTCTCCCTCTGTGTACCCGAACAGGTGGCGGAATGTGGCTAGGGACTTTTCACAGTAACTTCATTGCAGTGTTAATGTAAGCCTACTTGTGACAATTAAGATTATTATCAATATTGAAAATGAAGGGCAACTGGGGATGGGCAATAAATGCTGGTCTAACCAGCGATGCCCACATCCCGTAAATGAATTTTTAAAAGAATGAAAATTAATCTAGTGTATTTACATGTGGAAAAAGAAAGCATAAGCTAACATTTTGGGATGCAGCTCAAAATTATGCTTTTAAAATATTTCCGATGCTGTTACAGCAGAAGCATCTTTCTAGCAATTTCTTCTTGTTTCGCATTCCCAGAATTTGCAATTAATGTCTCCTCATGAGAATTGAAAATCTGTTGCATCATCAAATATCTTTGTTAGCATGAAATTACAGCAGTACTGTTTCACATTGAAGCTTTGGTTGAATATAGCTTGCCAGTCTTACTGAAATACCAGCCTTTTTGTGACATATCACAGCTTGCAGAAAGCAAATATTTGAGAAACAAAGATTGAAGACCTGGGCCCAAATTTTCACCATGACGGAGAGCCTCTTCATCATGGTGAAAATGGTGGCAGCTGCCAAACATCGTAAATCCCACCTGCTAACACAGCAGTTCTCATTTTCACAGGGCTGGGAATGGGGTGGAGTTCACACATTCACGTTTTACGGAGGCAGTTGTCTGTTGAAATCATCAGATGCCTATGTCCAAGTTGGATTTTGGTAGCTTAGATGTATGAAACCCAAAAGAGATCCGATAAAAGCAGGTATGAACTTTGTAGCTTCAGTTGGCTAGATACCATTTGGAGTGGTAAAGTAGCCCTTTGGATCTGGTCCCAGGGCACCTTTGGTGGAAGTCAGGTGCCCTTTCAAATTGTTAAAAGTAGGTATGTGTGTAAAAAGTGCATAAATTCATCAATTATCAAGCTGATTTGGAACTGTCAACAGACCTCTCCGAACCAACTGCCAAGGGGGACCTCTCCAAAGAGACCCTGCCCGGGGAGCTATGAAAGGAAGCTGTAAAAGCATTTAAAAGTGCTGTCGTTTAAATCTTTTGGAAAAATGAAAATCTGGAGTGTTTTTAAAAAGAAATATTGCTTGCTATTTTACTCTGTCTATGGAGAAAAGCCCAAGGTTTTCTGTTGCTGGATTAGTGTTGCATGTCAGAGCAGGGTTCCAACTATTTCACAGTTTGACTGCTGCATATGGTTATACACACTTTTTTTGAAGTTGGACGATTAAATCCAGTGCTTGTTGTTATAAGGATTTGGTAAGGTGAAGTAATATAAATATAGTAAATGGGTTTTGTGTTTTCTTTTCAATATAATGAAATCTGCAATAGACACTTAGAACTTTTATTTTTATAGAGCTTTAGTCCTGATGTCTGCCCATGATGGATAATGGGTGAGTTAGCATAAGGACATAGGAGCAGGAGTAGCCAATTCTGTCCTGGATCCTGCTCTGCCATTCAATTCGATCATGACTGATCGGCTCCCGTAATGTCAATTTCCCGTACTCTACTCATAACCTTTGTCACTAGTATTTAGAAATCTAGCAATTTCTACCTTGAACATACACAATGATTGGGCTTCCTTGGCCCTTGGGGTGCTTCCATTGCCCTCTGGGGGTGGAGAATTCCGAAGATTCACTACCCTGGTGGAGAGAGCCCTCCTTATCTGTTCCAAAATAGCTTTCCCCTTATTCTGAGATTGTGTCCCCCTGTTGTAGATTTCCCCTGACCATCTTCAACCACCACAACCCCGACCCAACCCAAGCCGGGTGAAACTACTGCATCTGTCGTGTTTAGCCCCTTAAGAATTTTGAAGGTTTCAGTGAGATCGCCTTTCATTGTTCTAAACTCAAGAATATAGACACTGTCTCCTCAATTTCTCCTGATAGGACAGTCCCACCATTCCATTAACTATTTACCCATCCCTCCCAACCACCAGATTCGCAGACAAAAATCAGGGTCCAAATTCTTCAGGTTTTTACAATGGATATTTTGTATATTGGGTAATTTTCCATCTAAAACGTGGCAAGAACCTTAATGGCCAACTAAGGACACTACTATGGATAAATCTGAAAATAATAATCTTTATTGTCACAAGTAGGCTTACATTAACACTGCAATGAAGTTACTGTGAAAATCCCCTAGTCGCCACATTCTGGTACCTGTTCGGGTACACAGAGGGAGAATTCAGAATGTCCACATTACCTAACAGCATGTCTTTTCGGGACTTGTGGGAGAAAACCGGAGCACCCGGAGGAAACCCACCAGACACAGCTTTGTTGTTAGTCATTCTCTTTTCTTTTCTCTTTCCTCTGTACTGACAATTTTCTGATACCCCTCAGATTATCAACATGCCTTGGAACTCCTCTTCCAGTGTTTCAGATTGTCCTCCCCAAAGCTATTTCTACTGTGTACTAATTACCCGGTTGCACTGCTTCCAAATGTCCGGTCAATCCTTCTACCCAATATGTGGTGGTGGTGCGTTACAGTTCACTCTGGGAGTCCAAGTTGCTGTGGCAACAGGTACCTTTATTGTAGCCTGGAGCTATGGATAGTGATGGCAGAGGCTCCAACTTTCTTACCATCGTATGGCTGACCAGGAATCGCCCCATTCTTACTGCTTGTCGTTTGCAAATGTTGGAAGGATTTGCAAGTTAATGTTCAACCTCTTTGGCTGCAGCATGATTGCACCTTCCTTGGCCATCAGGGGGGATGACTCGAATCCAAGGTTCTGCCTCGGAGGTAGTGACACTGCCACTCTGCCATAAGATCTCGGAATTCAATAACACATATATCCCACTATATCCAATATTTCCATGCTCGAGGCCCCCACAAATTATGACCGCATTCCCAGAAGTTAACCTTCCAAAATCTACCATACCCAAAGACACGCTCAATTACTCCTAAAGCAACACCTTCTCAATACTGCCAAAACCCACAATCAATATTGCATTTGCATCCTGGCACAGTAATGCCAGATGTCAGAACCTGCTCCCATTATTAGTGATACCTTGTTTTATGCAATCTTCACCAAACTTTAGCAATCGCTAACTTTCCTCCTCTTTATCCCGATTTCTTCACTTCTCCCCAACATTCAACCCAAACACTCACTTTAATGCTGCAAAATTTTGCATCTGTACATCTTTCTCTCCTTTCATTCCCTCACATTCTGTCTCGTTGCCACTTGGTCTGTCTCAAATCCAACTTCACATTCACACTGATCCTTTAAAAAAATCTTCCAGTCAAGCAACATGCCACTTCTTATCACAATCACAACGAGAAACTAACCAATATAAATGCAATGAGGATTCTGCCTTTGGTGCAGATGCACAACTTGTATTCTGTGACAAAAGCAAACTATTTCCCCTCTTCCTTCTGGACCTGACTCCTCCTCGATCTCACTGCAGCCTTCTCCATCATTCAGTTACGTGGGACTAGACCGGCCTGGTTTAATTCTTAATCGTAGTCCGAGATTAACCCACAATGGTTTATTTTCCCAGTTCCACACCATTGCTTCTAGTGTTCCTCAAGGGTCTGTCCTTGGTCTCGTCTATTCTCATTTACAGGCCGCTTCTCTACAACATAATCCAAAATCACAGTACATGTATTCCGACGATGTCCAACTCTACTTCATCACAGCGGGTCTCAACACTTCCATTTATCTCGAAATGGTTCGGCTACTTGTTTGACTTCTAATACTAGATGAGCAGAATTTCCTCTAGTTAAACACTGGGAAACCCAAGGCCATTGACATTGGTCCCTGCCTCAATCTGCATTTCCCAACCACCAGCTCCATCCCTCTCCCTTGCAGTTGTCTGAGGATGAATCTGTTTGTAATCTAGATGTCATATTTTACCCTGCAATAAGCTTCCAACCACATCATGCCATCACTAAGATTGCCTGCATCTACCTCCATAACATCACCTAACTCCAGCCATCCACTGCTGAGCTCTATATTTGACTATTCCAAAGCACCCATGGCTTCCACATTCAAACTCTGTTGATCATGTCCTAACACCAGATTGGCACCCGGCATCAATCCTAGGTATTGCATACAAAAGTACCTTCGGCCTAGTTGATCATGCAAAGTCCTCTTGGGGACTTTAGAGTTGTCCCACATCCTAGTCGAGCAAGAATGTGATGGTCATATCTTTGAGCCAGAGGCCCAACCTCCTCCATTGCCATTCCTGTTCATGTCCTACCCACAGCAAGATAGAATCACTAGAAGTGGTAGCACAGAATCATACAGTTAGGAAGTGATCCTGGGAGTCCTCAAGATTGACTCCAGAACCATGCAGTCTCATGGCACCCAGTCAGACGTGGGCAAGGAAAACTTCTACTGATTAACACTTTAATTGTTATGGCACAGAAAGAGGCCATTCATCCCATCGTGTCTGTACTGGCCGTGCATGCTCACATTTTAATAGGACCATGGCTTGTGCGTGACCTATTTGTTCCCAGTGCAGCAGATTCCTGATTGTGCTGCAACTTGCAGGGAAAATTGATCTCTGTTATCAGAGATTCAATTTTTCAGCCAATTCAATTACTTCCATGTGATATCAAGAAATTGGCTGAGTGAATGGATACAGCAATAACTTACCTGCTGATGTGCAAAGCTGCACCCATAGCCGAACTGTTCAAGTGCAGATCGTACACTGGCATCAACCCGAGTGCAAAATTACTCCGGCATGTCGAGCCCACAAAAATGACAAACTCAGCCTTGCCACTTAACTGCCCCACCAATCATCAGCAAAGTGGTAGCACTGCTGATGACACCTTCCATCTGGTAGCACTTACTTAAAATAAGCTGCTCACCAGAGTTCAATTTGGGTTCCATTAGGACCCTTGGGTCCAGATCTCATTGCAGCTTTGGTTTAAGCATTGACAAAAGAGTTCCGGAGGTGCTGTGGGAGTGGCTATTATTATAATCAAGGCCAGTAAAATTGAAGTAAATGAATCAATGGGGGGGGGAATGAGGAGGAGTGGGGCTGTAGGTGGAAACTCTACTCTCCTGTTTGGACCTTGCACTAAGGCTTTTGGAGACCAATAATCACAGCCCTAGAACATTGCTTCAGGAATTCTTTAGGACAGTGTCCTAGGCCCAACCAACTTCAACTGTTCCATCACTAACCTTGCTCCAACATTAAGGTGGGAATGATCTTTGATCATCTGTGTTCAGTTCTATTCACAACTATTCAGAAAAATAAATAATCCATGGCTGCATTGAGCAAAACCTGAACAATATTCAGGCTTGGGCTCATAAATGGCACTGCGTGGCATGAATTGTACTTGCCAAGTAAATAGTCATCTTCATCAAGAGTCACCTCCCCATGACATTCAGTGGCATTGCTATCACTAATTTCCCCACCAACAACCACCTGGAGCCTGACATTGGCCAGAAACATAACTGGATCAGCAATATAAATACCGTGGCTACATGAGCAGGTCAGAGGCTGGGAATTCTGTGGTTTGTAGCTCGCCTCCTGACATCCAAAAGCCATTCCACCATCTACAAGATAACATGATGTGGAGATGCCGACGTTGGACTGGGGTGAACACAGTAAGTAGTCTTACAACACCAGGTTAAAGTCCACCAGGTTTGTTTCAAATCATTAGCTTTCAGAGCTCTGCTCCTTCCTCGGGTGAATGAGGAAGGAGCAGTGCCCTGAAACTCTTGATTCGAAACAAACCTGTTGGACTTTAACTTGGTGTTGTAAGACTTCTTACTGTACACAATAACAGATCAGGAGTGTGATTGAAATACACCCACTTTCCAGGATAACAATTAGAAACCCTACATCATCCAAGTCAAAGCAACCTGCTTCATCAGCAACCCATCCACCATCTCAAACACTCTGCCTCCACTACCATTGCACCAGACCTGTCAAGTGTATGTATCATCTGCACGATGCACTGCAACAAGTTGTCAAGTCATCTTCAGCAGCACTCTCCAAACTCGCAATGTCAACTATCTCCAAGGGAAATGGGAAACGAGCACATGGGAATGCCACCACCTGCAATTCATGCAGCATCCTGACTTGAACATATTGCTGTTCCTTAATTGTTGCTGGATCAAAATCGTGGAACTCCCTACCTAACAGTACTAGGTGCACCTTGTGCACCTATCTCGCATACTGTAGTGGTTCAAGAGGCAGCTCACTGCCACCTCAAAGCCATTTAGCAGAGGGTAATACATTTTGGTCTTGTGACGCCTGCATCCTGTGAATGAATAAAAAGGTTAAACTTTCCAGCAGCAGGGCCCTAATATTACAATTGTCACATGCACTGAATCATCAATCATGAATGTTTCATAGTACTTTGACAAATGGATTACCTTTCAGGCGCTTTGTTCATTTTATTCACCATCTCAGGAGAATCAGCGTATGCGGATAGGATAATGACTGACAATGCATTACAAAACAATTGAGTGATTCTAATTGCTCCCTTGTGCTCCCAAAAACAAGGGAGTGCCTGAAGTTGAATTATTTTCACAAATTCCCTTTTAACAGTTTTTCCAATCATATAAATTGTGTACTTTCATGTTTATCAAATATTCGTTTCACTGTTCATAATGTTTTTTGAATGCGATAGATGTATCAGAATGCAGGTGAAGTGCTCATAAATCTACATGCTCTATGATCCAGTATAAGTCACTGAAGCTGGGTAGAAGATCATTAATGTCCAGTGGCTCCTTTCTTGCACAAATACTCATTTATATGCAATGTGATACCTGCCCTCTTATTTCACCACACCAACCCCTACCTCAATTAATGGTTGTCGGAAAAGTGGCTGGAAGTTTCTTTTATTTATTCAAGTTTTTCTGTGTAGTCCTACTATCAAGTTTCTTAACATTATTTAAGTCACTTCTGGCATCAGCATGACTGCATACGGAATTGGTTGCGGAAGAACATAACTTTTGACTGACCAAAATATCAAGGACTGAATTGACTAAAATATGTTATTACTAATAATTATTATTCAGCTACCTCTGTCAAACTATATTCAGTATCATTAATTATAATGACGCTGGGTCCAGCTGTCGCCTTAACACGCTTTATCTGTTCAGGTGTCATTTCCTGCTCTCTGCTTCCATTTTCACCCCTCCTGGTCTTTATGTCTATCTCCAATTTTTCTCTTCCTTGGTTTTTGTCTCTCTAGAGGAGGGATAGACTAAAACAATCAGCAAATATTCACGCTAAGCTGACTGACTCCCACAGATACATTGACTACAATGCCTCATATCCTGCTTCCTGGAAGGACTCTATTCCCAGTTTCTCTGCCTCCATTGCATCAGTTTGGATGATGCAGCTTTCATATTAGTGCTTCTGATATGACTTCCTTTTTCTTCAACTAAGGATAAAAGCACGGATGATTGTTTCAGAAACAGATGGGGGTGGAGACAGGTGATGTGGCATGGGTGGAAATTGGGAGTCGTTGCGATGGAAGGGATGTGGGAGTGGGCACTGAACTGAGTCAAGTAGAATACCAAGGTTGTGTACAGTCAGGTCCACTCTAAGATAGTGGCCAGGGAAGACTATGGGATGGTGTTTGTAGCAAAGATTCAAGACAATCGCTTCAATCTTTTCAATGTTTAATAAGAAGAAATTCTGGCTCAAGTAAGTTTGGATGTCAGACAAGCAGTCTGACTAAGTTGTGTGGAAGTGGAGTTGGATGGCAACAGCATATATTTCTTCACGTGCCTGTCATGCTAAGTGATAGCACTCTTGGCTCTAAGTTAGAAAGCTGGATTGAAACCCCACTCCAGAGATTTGAACACCTATAGTCATTTGAGGAAGTGATTGTCAGAGATTACACCTTTCAGATGAAATATCAAATGGAGGCCCGTCTGCCCTTTCAGATGGAGGTAAAAGATCTTGTGGCGCTATTTGTAGTGTACTAGTTGAGTTCTCTGGTGTTCTGGCTAATATTTTGAATCCCAACATCACCAAATTATGTGGTTTTTGCCTTGTTAGTGCTTGTGGCACCTTGCTTGTGTAAATCCATTGTATCGTGTTCTCTATTGCAGCATCCCCCAAACTTCATCGGAATAAGAGTAGGCCATTCAGCTCCTTGAGTCTGTTCTGCTGTTCAATGAGGTCATTGCTGATCTACTAACTAACTCCATATACCTGCATTTGTCCCATATCCCTTAATAACATTGGCTGACAAGAATCTCTGAATCTAAGTTTTAAAATGAGCAATTGATCTAGGGCGGGATTCTCCCAACGGGGGCTAAGTGCCGATGCCGGACCCCATTCTGCTGTCCACAGGGGACTAGGACGGCGCTGGAGCGGCCTCCGCCGTGCCAGCTGCCGATCCTGGCCTGAACAGTGTTGAGCCGGTGCCAACTAGCGCATGCGCAGTGGCCTTCTTCCCCGCGGTGGCCCCGACGCCACATGGCGCAGGGCTACAGGAGCCAGCGTGGAGGAAAGGAGGCCGGGGGGCAGAAAGTCCAGCCCACCAGTTGGTGGGCCCCGATCGCGGGCCAGGCCACTACGGAGGCCCCCCCCACCGGGGGGTCGGACCCCCCACAAGTTGCACTGGGACCCTTCAATGCCGAGGTCCCGCCAGCCCACAGCAGGATAGAACGGCGCCGGCGGGACTCGGCTTTATGTTACGGCCGCTCAGCCCATCCGGGCCAGAGAATCGGCGTGCCGGCCCGGGCCGGAGAGTCGGTGCATTCCCCGACCATACCCCAACCGCCGCCGCGCCGGCCATGCCACCGCCGATGGTGCCAATTCTCCGCATTGCGGAGAATTGCGTCCCGGCGGCGTGCCGTGATCTGCGTGGTCGGAGAATTCCGCCCCTAGTGTGTAAATTGCAATTTTCAGAAGGGATTTCAAAACTCCTGCCACCCTTGTGAGTCTGTTGTGAGTAGATGTGTTTATTAATTGTTGGCGGCACGGTGGTGGTACAGTGGTTAGCACTGCTGCCTATGGCGCTGAGGGCCCAGGTTCGATCCCGGCACTGGGTCACTGTCTGTGTAGAGTTTGCGTATTCTCCCCGTGTCTGCATGGGTTTCACCCCCACAACCCAAAGATGTGCAGGATAGGTCGATTGGCCAAGCTAAATTGCCCCTTAATTGGAAAAAAAATAATTGGGTACTCTAAAATTTTTTTTAAAAATTAATTTAATGCCTGAAAGTTTGGCTCAAATGTTTTTACTATGCCCCCTAGTTATAGACTCCCCAGCTAATGGAAATTGGTAAATTTGGATGAACCGTCTGTTCCCTTTAATATTTTGAGAACTTAATCCAAATCACCCCATAATCTTCTAGATTCCAGGAAATACAATCCTGGTTTGGTAAATTTCTTCGAAGTGTCGAGGCATCATTTTAGTAAAGCAATGCTGCATTCCCTTCAAGGCCAATATATACTTCCTAAGGTGTGGTGCCCAAAACTGTTCACAGTATTCCAGGTGTGGCCTAACCAGGGTTTTGTTTAGCTGAAGCATGACCTCTCTCCCTTTGTATCATATTCCTGTAGCTATAAATGGCAGCATCCTGTATCCTTGCTTGTTTTCAGTGTCTATTTTTACATTTTAATGGTTGGTGTTTTTGAACCCCCAAGTCTCTTAGTGCTGCCACTGTTTCTGGATTTTCACCATTTAGAAGTACCCTATTTTATACTTCCAAGTCTAAATCGGATGACTCACATTTACAAACATTGAAATCTATTTTCCACAGTTTGCCTATTTATTTAATCTGTCAATATCTTTGTGATGTCACGCTTGTATTTACATTGTTTATACTGCTGCATCATCTTGTCATTGGCAAATTTAGATATCTGCTTCCTATCTCATTGTCTAAATCGCTAATAAATGCAGTGAAAGGTTGAGACCTGAACATGAAACCTTGCAGGACACCTCCAGTCATATTGTGTCAATTGGAAAAAGTTACCCATTATCCCTGCTCTCTAAATCCCTTAATTCAGCTAATTTCCTATTTGGAAAATAATTCTCCTTCAATTCCATGAGCTTCAACTTTAGCTAACAACGGTAGCACAGTGGTTAGCACTGTTGCTTCACCGCACCAGGGACATAGGTTCGATTCCAACCTTGATTGACTGTGTGAGTCTGTACACTGCATGGGTTTCCTCCGGGTGCCCTGGTTTCCTCCCACGTCCAAAGATGTGCAGGTGAGGTGGATTGGCCATGCTAAATTGTCCCTTTAGTGGTCAAAGGTTAGGTGTACATTAGATTAGATTTATTGTCACTTGTACCGAGATACAGTGAAAAGTATTGTACTGCATCTAGGCAGATCACTCCATACATGCAAACCTAGAACATACGATAAATATATGAGGATATATAATGAAAATACATAAATAGTGGTAACCGATAGAGAAAATGTGCAGAAAGTTCAGTTCATAAGATCAGTTCAGACCCTAAGAGGGTCATTCGGGAGTCTGGTAACAGCGGGGAAGAAGCTGTTTTTGAATCTATTGGTGTGTGTTAAACTTTTGTATCTTCTGCCCGATGGAAGAGAGAATAGCCCGAGTTTGGGGGGGGGGGGGGGTCTTTCATTATGCTGTCTGTTTTCCCAAGGCAGCGGGAGGTGTAGATAGAGTCACAGTCTTGGGCCGAGCAGTTGCCATACCAAGCTGCGATACAGCCAGATAAGATGCTTTCTATGGTACACCTACAGAAATTAGTAAGAGTTGTTGTGGACATGCTGAATTTCTTTAATTTCATGAGGAAGACTAGGTGCTGTTGTGCTTTCTTGGTCGTAGTGTTGACGTGAATGGACAAGACAGATTGTTGGTGATGCTTACACCTAGGAATTTGAACTGTCAACCATCTCCACCTCGGCACCACTCATACAGACAGGGGCGTAGGCGACATGTCGTTTCCTTAAGTCGATGACCAGCTCCTTTGTTTTGTTGACATTGAGGGGTGCACCATGCCACTTAAGTTCTCTTATCTCCCTCCTGCACTCTGACTCATCATTGTTTGAGATTCGTACACTACGGTGGTCTCATCAGCAAACTTGTGGATGGAGTTGGAGCCGAATTTAGGGGGCCCTGGTATTGAAAACTATCGTGGTGGAGATGTCATTGTTTATCTTTGTGGTCTTTGGGTCAGGAAGTCGAGGATCTAGTTGCAGAGTGAGGAGCCAAGTCCTAGGTTTTGGAGCTTGGCTGGCATTATGATTTTGAAGGCGGAGCTGTAGTCAATGAACAGGAGTCTGACGTGGGTGTCCTTGTTGTCGAGATGCTCCAGGAGTGAATGTAGGGCCTGGGCGATGGCATTTGCTGTGGGCAGGTTGTGACGGTAGGCGACTTGCAGTCGATCAAGGCAATCTGGAAGGTTGGAGTTGATGTACCTCGTGACTAACCTCTCAAAGCATTTCATAATAATAGATGTCAGGGCCATCGGTCGGTAGTCACTGAGGCATGTTACCTAGTTTTTTTCTTTGAAGTAGGTGGGAACCTCGGTATGGAGTAGGGAGAAGTTAAAGATGTCTGCGAGCACACCCGTCAGTTGGTCCGTGCAGGATCTGAGTGCATGACCAAGGATTCTGTGAGGCCCCGTTGCTTTCCGTGGGTTCACTTTCGAGAATGCCGATCTGACTTCTGAGAATGTGACGGGGGGGCTATTGAGGGAGGTGACATCGGTTTGGCTTCCTGCTCAAAACAAGCATGGAATGCATTGAGCTCATCGGGAGGGGTGCTTTGTTGCTGGAGATTCTACTCAACTTTGCTTTGTAGCTCGTTTAAGCCTTGCCACAACCGACGAGTGTTTGTGTTGTTAGTCTGGCACTCTAGTTTGCTAGTGTCACACGGGAGGGTTTAAACTAGTATGGCAGGGGGGTGGGTACTGGACCAATAGGTCAGAAGATGAAAAAATTGAGGGAGAACCAGGGAATAGGGTCAGTATGGCTCTGAGGAAGAGCAGACAGGGAGATGTTGCTGAAAACAGCGGGACTGGTGGCCTGAAGTGCATATGTTTTAATGCAAGAAGTATAACCGGTAAGGCAGATGAACTTAAGAGCTTGGATTAGTACTTGGAACTATGGTGTTATTGCCATTACAGAGACCTGATTGGCAGCTAAACGTTCCAGGATTTAGATGTTTCAGGCGGGATAGAGGGGGATTTAAAAGGGGTGGAGGAGTTGGGCTACTGGTTAGGGAGAATATCACAGCTGTACTGCGGGAGGACACCTCAGAGGGCAGTGAGGCTATATGGGTAGAGATCAGGAATAAGAAGGGTACAGTCACAATGTTGGGGGTTTACTACAGGCCACCCAACAGCCAGCGGGAGATAGAGAAGCAGATAGGTAGACAGATTTTGGAAAGGAGTAAAAGCAACAGGGTTGTTGTGATGGGAGACTTTAACTTCCCCAATATTGACTGGGACTCACTTCGTGCTAGGGGCTTGGACGGGGCAGAGTTTGTAAGGAGCACCCCGGAGGACTTCTTAAAACAATATGTAGATAGTACAACTAGGGAAGTGGCTGTACTGGACCTGGTATTGGGGAATGAGCCCAGCCAGGTGGTAGAAGTTTCAGTAGGGGAGCATTTCGGGAACAGTGACCACAATTCAGTAAGTTTTAAACTGCTGGTGGACAAGGATAAGAGTGGTCCTAGGGTGAATGTGCTAAATTGGGGGAAGGTTAATTATAACAATATTGGGCGGGAACAGAAGAACCTCGATTGGGGGTGGATGTTTGAGGGTAAATCAACATCTGACATGTGGAAGGCTTTCAAATGCCAGTTGAAAGGAATTCAGGACCGCCATGTTCCTATGAGGAAGAAGGATAAAAAGGGCAAATTTCAGGAACCTTGGATAATGAGAGATATTGTAGGCCTCGTCAAAAAGAAAAAGGAGGCATTTGTCAGGGCTGTAAGGCTGGGAACAGATGCAACCTGTGTGGAATATAAGGAAAGTAGGAAGGAACTTAAGCAAGGAGTCAGGAGGGCTAACAGGGGTCACGAAAAGTCACTGGCAAATAGGGTTGAGGAAAATCCCAAGGCGTTTTACACGTACATAAAAAGCAAGAGGGTAGCTAGGGAAAGGGTTGGCCCACTGAAGGACAGGCAAGGGAATCTGTGTGGAGCCAGAGGAAATGGGCGAGGTACTAAATGAATACTTTGCATCAGTATTCACCAAAGAGAAGGAATTGGTGGATGTTGAGTCTGGAGAAGGGTGCGTAGATAGCCTGGGTCACATTGCAATCCTGGTCACATTGAGATCCAAAAAGACGAGGTGTTGGTTGTCTTGAAAAATATTAAGGTAGATAGGTCCCCAGGGCCTGATGGAATCTACCCCAGAATACTGAAGGAGGCTAGAGAGGAAATTGCTGAGGCCTTGACAGAAATCTTTGGATCCTCACTATCTTCAGGTGATGTCCCGGAGGACTGGAGAATAGCCAATGTTGTTCCTTTGTTTAAGAAGGGTAGCAAGGATAATCCAGGGAACTACAGGCCGGTGAGCCTTACGTCAGTGGTAGGGAAATTACTGGAGAGAATTCTTCGAGACAGGATCTACTCCCATTTGGAAGCAAATGGACGTATTAGCGAGAGGCAGCACGGTTTTGTGAAGGGGAGGTCGTGTCTCACTGACTTGATAGAGTTTTTCGAGGAGGTCACAAAGATTATTGATGCAGGTAGGGCAGTGGAAGTTGTCTATATGGACTTCAGTAAGGCCTTTGACAAGGTCCCTCATGGCAGACTGGTACAAAAGGTGAAGTCACACGGGATCAGGAGTGAGCTGGCAAGATGGATACAGAACTGGCTAGGTCATAGAAGGCAGAGAGAGTAGCAATGGAAAGGTGCTTTTCTGATTGGAGGGCTGTGACTAGTGGTGTTCCGCAGGGATCAGTGCTGGGACCTTTTGATGTTCGTAGTATATATAAATGATTTGGAGGAAAATGTAACTGGTCTAATTAGTAAGTTTGCAGACGACTCAAAGGTTGGTGGAATTGCGGATAGCGATGAGGACTGTCAGAGGATACAGCAGGATTGAGATCGTTTGGAGACTTGGGCGGAGAGATGGCAGATGGAGTTTAATCCGGACAAATGTGAGGTAATGTGTTTTGGAAGGTCTAATGCAGGTATGGAATATACAGTGAATGGCAGAACCCTCAAGAGTATTGAAAGTCAGAGAGATCGAGGTGTACAGGTCCACGGGTCACTGAAAGGGGCAACACAGATGGTGAAGGTAGTCAAGAAGGTATACGGCATGCTTGCCTTCATTGGCCGGGGCATTGAGTATAACAATTGGCAAGTCGTGTTGAAGCTGTATCGAACCTTCGTTAGGCCACGCTTGGAGTATAGTGTTCAATTCTGGTCGCCACACTACCAGAAGGATGTGGAGGCTTTAGAGAGGGTGCAAAAGAGATTTACCAGAATGTTGCCTGGTATGGAGGGCATTAGCTATGAGGCGAGGTTGAATAAACTCGGTTTGTCTCACTGGAACGATGGAGGTTGAGTGGCGACGTGAGGGGCATAGACAGAGTGGATAGTCAGAGGCTTTTCCCCAGGGTAAAGGGGTCAATTACAGGGGGGCATAGATTTAAGGTGTGAGGGGCAAGGTTTAGCGGAGATATACGAGGCAAGTTTTTTTTTTTTTTTTTTTTTACACACCGGGTAGTGGGTGCCTGGAACTTGCTCCCGGAGGAGTTGGTGGAAGCAGGGACGATAGTGATGTTTAAGGGACATCTTGACAAATACATGAATAGGATGGGAATAGAGGGGTAAGAACCCCGGAAGTGTAAAAGATTTTAGTTTAGACGGGCAGCATGGTCGGCACAGGCTTGGGGGGGCCGAAGGGCCTGTTCCTGTGCTGTACTTTTCTTTGTTCTTTGTGCTAGCTTAGTCTGATATTTTCTCTTGGCGTCCCTGATGGCTTTGTGGAGGTTGTACCTAGAATACTTGTATAGGCCGGCGTCACCCGTCTTGAATGCATCAGACCTGGACTTCAGTAGTGAGTGGATCTACCAGTCAAACTGTAGCTTCCAGTTGAGGAACCCATGTACTACCTTCTTTGACATGGAGTCCTCGACGCACTTGCTGATGAAGTCTGTGATGGTGGTAGCACACTCGTCTAGATTGTCTGCCGAGTTCTTGAATATGGACCAGTCCACTGACTCCAAACATTTGTGTGTGAACTCTTCTGTTGCCTCTGACCAGCATTGCATGACCTTCTTAACCGGATCCTTCCGCCTAAGATTCTGCTTGTATGCCGGGAGAAGGAGCACTGTCTTGTGGTGTGATTTTCTGAAGTGTGGTTGGGGTTGGAGTGGTAGAGACCCTTGTGCAGCAGTGGTCAAGGATGTTAGGGCACCTGGTGAGACAGAAGATGTGTTGGTGGAGTTTTGGCAGGACACTAGGTTGGCCTGGTTGAAGCCCCCGACCACGATGAATAATGCCTCTGGGCATTCCGTTTCCCTGTTGTTTACAATGGTGTACAATTCATTTAGTGCCTTCTTCACTTGCGCCTGGGGTAGAATGTAGACCGCCATGATGATGGCGGAAGTGAGCTCTTGCAGAAGGTAGTATGAGCGGCACTTCACAATCAGGTATTCCAGGTCCAGGGTACAGTAGTTCGTCAGGGCCACCACGTCTGAGCACCAGGAGGAGTTGATGGGAAGGCAAAGCCCTCCACACTTTGCTTTGCCCGATGACGCCGTGCAGCCCATCTGGTGAATTGAGAAGCCCTTGGGTTGTATGGCACAGTCCAGTGAGGCATATCTCTGTGAAACCGAGCACACAACAGTCATTCACATCCCTCTGAGAGGCAAGTCTAGCAAGATCGCTTGGATGTTGTGGTTGGAAGTGTGATTAAGGGGATAAGATGGGGGCGGGAGGAGGGGCTATGTAGCGTGCCCTTTCGGAGAGTTGGTGCAGACCTGATGGGCCGAATAGCCTCCTTCTGCACTGTAGGAATTCTGTGAATTTCTGAGGAACCTTTATCAAATGTCTTCAGGAAGACAAAGTATAGATGCATACGAATTAAGAGCAGGAGTAGGCTCCTTGAGCCTGGTCCGCCATTCAATACGATCATGCCTGATCGGCTTGTAATTTCAACCCCACGTTCCTGTTTGCCCTCAATAACCTTTCACCCCCTTGTTAGTCAAGAATCTACCTAGCTCTGCCTTCAATATATATCCAAAGACTATTCTTCTGCTGCCACTATGCTACCGTGGGGCAGCACGGTAGCATAGTGGTTAGCACAATTGCTTCACTGCTCCAGGGTCCCAGGTTTGATTCCCGGCTTGGGTCACTGTCTGTGCGGAGTCTGCACATCCTCCCCGTGTGTGCGTGGGTTTCCTCCGGGTGCTCCGGTTTCCTCCCACAGTCCAAAGATGTGCAGGTTGGGTGAATTGGCTCTGCTAAATTGTCCTTGGTGTCCAAAATTGCCCTTAGTGCCGGGTGGGGTTACTGAGATAGGGTGGAGGTGTGGGCTTGGGTAGGGTGCTCTTTCCAAAGAGCCGGTTCAGACTCGATGGGCCGAATGGCCTCCTTCTGCACTGTAAATTCTATGAGCTATGAGCTTTTGAGGAAGAGTGTTCCAAAGACACATGGCCTTCTGAAAGAAAAAAAAATCTCCTCGTCTCTTAAATGAATAACCCTTTTATTTTAAATAAAAAAGTGACCCTGATTTTACGGCAAGAGGAAACATTCCACATTCACCCCTCGAGATCTTAAAGGTTTTGATCAAGTGGCCTCTTGCTCTTCTAAACTTCAGTGGCTATCAACCTTTCCTCCTAAGACAACCTGCTTATTTCTGGTATTAGTCTGATAAACCTCTGAACTGCTTCTAATGCATTTACAATCCTTCCTTCAATAAGGAGAGCAAAACTGTTTACAATCCTCCCAGATGTGGCCTCCTGAAGCATAACTCCCCTACTTTTGTAAATCATTTCCCCTTACAATAAATGATAACATTCTATTAGCTTTCCTTTGTACACATTCCCTTGTCCATTACTTCAGACACCTCTTCAAAAACATTGTCAGATTTGTCAGGCATAACTTGCCCTTTATGAAGCCATACTGGCTTTGTCAGCTGAAATATTTCAAGGTGTTCCATCACATCATCCTTAATTTTAGACTCTTGCAATTTCTTGTCAATGAATGTTCAGCTTACTGGTTTATGATTCCCTGGTTTCCCTCTGCTCCTTTTCTTAATGTATTTAATTGCAGGTAAACTGCTTTTGGATGTCCTGAGGTCATGAAAGGCAAGCAAGTCTTTTGTACTTTCTTTACATGTGGCACCCTGTTATGGACAGGTGAATTTAGGCCTCTACCCGCTGGAGTTTAGAGGAGATCTAATTCAGAGATGCTAAAGGGGATTGACAGGGTAGATGTAGAGTGGCTGTTTCCCTTTGTTGGACATTCTAGAATGAGAGGCCATAGTTTTAGGCTAAGGGGTGACTGATTTCAAACTGAAATGAGGAGGAATTACTTCACTCAAAGGGTCGTGAATCTTTGGAATTCTCCACCAGAGTGCAGTGAACACGGGAACACTAAAAAAATTGAGGAGCTGGATAGGCTTAATTAGTAGCGGGATGAAGGGCCATGGGAGCGGGCAGGAAGGTGGAGATGAAGCCAAGATGAGATCAGCCATGATGGTATTGAATGGCGGATCAGGCTCGAGGGGCTGAATTTCCTGCTCCTCGATTTTATGATGTGGGATAATTTCCTGCTCTTCTCACATCTCAGTTAACTGTGACAGAATGAGTGCTGTGACTTTTAAGAACTGGCACCAAAACTGGCTTTCTTGAAAGTTTACATCAAAAGAGAAGATAATTGTTTATCTTTCACAACACAGAAAACATCCACTCTCATTCACACCAGATACACACACAAGTAAAGATTATTTCTAAGGATGTTGCATACACTTAAAGCACGGTGGTGCAGTGGTTAGCACTTGCTGCTTCACGGCACCAAGAACCCAGGTTCGATCCCAGCCCCGGGTCACTGTCCGTGTGGAGTTTGCATACTCTCCCTGTGCCTGCATGGGTCTCGCACCCACAACCCAAAGATGTGCAGGGTAGTTAGATTGGCCACACTAAATTACCCCTTCATTGGGGAGAAAAAAAAATTGGGTACTCTAAATTTATTTTTAAAAACATTCTTTTATTCAAATTTTTGCATTTTATTCAATACAAAATAACAAGAAAGAATAAACAGATTATATACATAAAAAGCCCTAACATACCACAACTCCTCACACACCCTAACCCCTGCCCCATCTTCCCCCTTAACAACTAATGGTGACCAATTCCTTGAAATAAACAATACGCAACATCCATATCCAATAGAACTCTTTGATTGCTCCCCTCATGGTGTACTTGTCTTTCTCACGGTATCGGAGCTCCATCAGGTCTCCCAGCCACACTGAGGCACTATGTGGAGATTTCGACCTCCACCCAACAATCCTTTCCTCCCAGGCAATCAATGAGGCGAAGTCCAAAACATCGGACCCCGCGCTCATCTTCTATGCTGGCGAGTTTGTCACCCCGAATATGGCCACAAAAGACCGGGCTCCAGCTCAATCTTCAGAATCGTAAACATGGTGCAAACTCATGAGCTTGGAACAGGACCAGAACATGTGTGTGTGGTTAGACAGACCACTTGAGCAGCGCCCACACCTGCCCTCCATCCCAACAAAAAAATTGCTCATTCTGGACTATGTCAGGTGCATCCTAAAAACTACTTTAAGTTTGATCAAACCAAGCCTCGCGCATGAGGACGTGATGTTTACCCTGCGAAGGGCCTCACTCCACACCTCGTCATCCAGCATGGGCCCTTGTTCCTCTACCCACCTAACCTTAAACCCCTCCACTGACCGAGTCCTCCAACATAATCCGTCTGTAAATGCCGGAAGTGCTCTCTTCCTCCGACCTTGCGAGCAAAAAGAACCCTCTCCGTTAGAGAGGTTGACTGCACCAAGGGGAAAGTCGGGAAAATCCGCGTTGCAAAGTGCAAACTTGAAGATATGTAAATAGATCTGAATCCGAGAATCCAAACATTTCTGGCAATTCTTCTAGATTGGCAAGCTGCCCCTCCAGGAACAAATCGCCCACTCTCTCCCGCCCCTTCCCTTTCCACCCCCTGGAAAGTAGCATCCAGTCTCGCAAGCTCAAACAGATAATTGTCACACTTGAGAGCCAGCTTCGAAACTGCCCCCAGTTTAAAATGTTGTTGCAATTGTCTCCATATCTTCAAAAGTGGAAATAACCACTGGATTTGATGAAAACTTCATAGGTGAGAATGAGGCTGTCACTAATGCCCCCAGGCTGGATCCCGCATATGACCATAATTCTATCTGCACCCATGTAGCCCCTGGATTATTACAAAGAACTATATTTTTGCAGGTACAATGGGTAAGCTCCAGTTTTTTGCGTAAGGTGACTTTTTGAGGCAGGGTCCTCATTTTTTCTGGGTGAGACATGACTTCCTTCTAGACTCCATATACCCTCAGACCTACCTTGTTCTATCCTTGTGGATTAATAAGGTGCTTCCAGGTATTTCCTATCACAAGCCAGTTTCTGTCATAGCCCCGAATGGATTGGATGTTTTCCACACAATGGGTTGATGACTAAGCAATTCGCTACACAATGGAGGATATTTTTAAAAATAAATTTAGAGTACACAATTTTTTTTTCCAATTTAAGGGGCAATTTAGTGTGGCCAATCCACCTACCCTGCACATCTTTAGGTAGTGTGGGTCAGACCCTCGCAGACACTGGGAGAATGTGCAAACTCCACACAGACAGTGACCCAGGGCCAGGATCGAACCCTTGGCACCGTGAGGCAGACAATGGAGGATAACCCAACAACATTTCAGCTATGAGATGCTTTCAAAAGTCTTTATTTATAATTCACCAAGTCTAACAGTCCTTGTTAAATCCCTTCAATGGAAGTTTCTCCAAGATCATTTACATTTTAATGCCTTTCCAGGGCATGTCCAGACCTGAGGTTAGTCCTGTTTGTGGAGAAACTACAAAATAAGTCACCTGACCCTTGGGGTTCCTTTTTTTAAGGTAATTGGCCATATTTCAGACTGCCTTTTAGAAGTATAGGTCGGGTTCTAGCGGCTGCGTTGCAGCTGAAATGTAGCGTGGTGCGACTGGTAGATGCTGTGAGATCTAACACGATCTCGCGAGACGATGCGATGTGAATCCCACCCATTGTGGGCGGAATCACTTTCTGGCAAATCTACATATTATATCATTTTCTGGCAAATCTGCATATTAGAGTGAGACAACTAGTCCCACTCTAATATGCATTCCCGAGATCTAACCAACGTGTGGGATCTAACACCTTGCCTTGAGACTTCGGGCGAGCGCCGTTCAGTGCTGCTCTGCACAAACGGGGACCAAATGGAATGGTACTCGTGGGAGTCTTCCAGGGGAATGGAGGTGCTTGCCCTCTGCACAGGGTGGCATCCTGGCACTGGATGGCAGGGATTGGGCCTGGGTGTGCCCTGCATGGGGGCAGTGAGGAACCCCTTATAGGTGAGTTGGGGCTTGTGGGGGATTTGGGGGTCGCATCGGGGGTGTCAAGCAATCGGGACGCCATGGCCCTGTTTGAGGGGTTGTTCGTTATGATGGGGAGGGGTGGTGAAGAAGGGATAAAATTGTACAAACTGTATAACTGTGTGTTGGGGAATATGTTCCCCAGACTGTTTATGTTTTTTAACCGTTTGAATAAGTTTGGAATAAAATACATTTTATTTTTTTTTAAAAACAGATCGGGACACCATTTAAAAATTCCTGGCACCGAGGAGTTTCATGGGCGGAGCTTCTCAGTGCAGAAAAAGGGACCAAGTACGGCCTCAGCTGCACATTCCTTGCTGAGGCCCCCGATCTACCCAAAACACCCAGCTAATCGCGCTATGGGACGCTGTCCCCATTCGGGTACATCGCGCCCATCGTCTCCCTTTTCCGAGTAAGTTTTATGGGCATATGGCACGACTGTGACGTGCCTTGGGAGGATTATGCTGAGGGTGTTGGGGTTCCATTTCCCCCTTACAAATGGTTCTTGGACTTTAGGATTTATGAAGAACCAAATTGCACAGACAGTGATTGGCACAACTAAGATTTTAAAGTTTTATTGAACCCACCAATGTCCCTAACACAGATATGCCTGAAATTGACATCCCAATTCCCAGCTGAATTCTTCAGCACTTAGATTCCAGTTAACCCAACACAAAGTCACCACGACTCAGTTTGGATCTTACAAATTACCAGCGAAAACAATACGCTTTCTCCCCAAAAGCCCTTACAAAACCCTCCGACCAGTATAACTAGGATTTGGCTGAAACCACTTACAATCCCCAAATCAGCTGATCTCTCTGGTGTTGATTGTAGGTCCTGAGTCCAGATGACCAGCTCTGACTCCTTCCATCTGCAGCAACCACACCCTGATATGCCCTTTTTATAATGATTCAACGCTGACATACCAAAGGTATTGCCTGCTGTTCCAATGTCTGTTAGTTACCCGGCTCCAGGGTTGCCGAAGATTTGAGAGACCCTGGGCAGGATTCTCTCAGCCCAGGGCCGGGCTGGAGAATCCCCGCGACCGGCGCCAGTCACGCCCCGCCGCCGGCACGCGATTCAACGCAGAGCGAAGAATCGGCGCCATTGGTGCCGGCGTGGTTGGCGCGGGGCCGTTCGGGGGCCGCTCTACGCGGCCGGCCCACCAAAAGTCGGCCTGGGATGGGCTGAGCGGCCGTTGTAAAAACGCCGAGTCCCGCCGGCGCCGTCCACACCTGCTCTCAGCCGGCGGGAACTCAGCGTGGAAGGGTTGGGGGGGGGTCCAATGTGGCCTGGCCCGCGATCGGGGCCCACCAATCGGTGGCCCGGCCTCTCTGGCTGGCGGCCACCTTTCTTCCTCGCCGGCCCCTGTAGTCCTGCGCCATGTTGCGTCGGAGCCCGCGCATTGAAGGAAGCCACTCCGCATGCGCGGACCCCGCGGCGCTCAGTTCACGCCGGGATCAGCAGCTGGAGCGGCGTGAACTGCTCCAGTGTCGTGCTGGCCCCCCGTAGGGGCTAGAATTGCTGATCCTGAGGCCGTGTTGACGCCGTTGAGAAACACAACGGCGTTTCCGATGGCGTCAACACAGCCTCAGGATCACAGAATCCCGCACCCTATTCTTCTTCTTGGGCAGGACCAATCATAGTTGCAATGCTAGACTCCAGTACCATTGTTGGTGGTGCAAGCTTCAGTTGTCTTACAACTCCTTAAGTGTATTATATTGTTATGGGCCAGGGCTTAGAAACTCCAAGTGTATTATGCTCACCTGACCTATAACCTTTTTTATGTCGAATTTGGCTAGGATGGGTACAAAGGCCTTCACTTTAATCAAAACCAGGTTTATTCTAAGAATATATATATATATATATATATATATTGTCGCGCGATGTCCGTTCATTCGTTGTCGTAGCGTCTGCATGGTCTCACCAATGTACCACGCTTCGGGACATCCTTTCCTGCAGCGAATGAGGAGCAGGAGGTAGACGTAGTGGTGGCAATAGGTGCAGTGGTTAGCACTGCTGCCTCACGGCACCAAGAACTCCGGTTCGGGCACAGGTCACTGTCTGTGTGGAGATTGCACATTCTCCCTGTGTCAGCGTGGGTCTCACCGCCCCAACCCAAAAAGATGTGCAGGGTAGGGTGGATTGGCCATGCTAAATTGCCCCTTAATTGGAAAGAAAAAGAATTGGGTGCTAAAAATTTATAATGAAAAAAAAAGGCAATGCGCTTAGGGTGTCAAGGGATTGGAAAGAGATTGAGCGGGAGTGAGACGAGCATAGAGTTTCGTTAGAGTTTCGTTACATGTGGATGATTTGTTATTATCTGGGACCCGGTGGACAGTATTGGAGGGATTATGGAGATTTTGGGGGAATTGGGCCGACTTTCGGGCTATAGGTTGAATGAAAGAATGAGGTGTTCCCGATCAATGCCAGAGGGTGAGAGAGGAAGTATGGGGAGTTTCCGTCCAAGGTGGTAGGATAAGCTTTTGGTATTTAGGAATCTAGGTGGTGCGGTGCTGGGCCCAGCTGCACAAATTGAACTTGGCATGATTGGATCGCTGGCTGGGCACGCGCAGACAGTGAAAATGACGGTGCTGCCCAGGTTTCTGTTCATGTTCAAGAACCTCCCTATGTTTGTCCACAAGTCCTTCAGGACGGGACAATTTTGGGGTTTGTGTAAGCAGGTAAGACCCTGCAGGTTCCTGGAGAGGAGGTGGGGACTGGCTTTGCCAAATCTGATAAATTACTATTGGGTGACGAATATTGCAATGGTGAGGAAATGTGCTGTGGAGGAGAGGTCGGTATGGAGGAGGGTGGAGGTGGCGTTGTGTACTGGAACGAATTTGAGGGCTCTGTTGTTTGGCACCTTCCGTTCTCGCTGGCCAGATACTCCGTGAGTCCAGTGGTGGTGTCGGAGTTATGGATGTGGAGCCAGTGCAGACAACATTTTGGGCTGGTGGGCATGTCGATGTGGGCACCGATATTCGACAACCATAGGTGTGTGCCAGCGGGGCTGAATGCTAGGTTCTGGGAGAGGCAGGAGGTGAGGATTGAGTATTTCAGAGACTTGTTTATAAGAGGGCAAATTCGTGGGGCTGGAGGAGCTGTATGAGCTGCCCAAAGGGGATGACTAGGTACATGCAGGTGAGGGATTTTGTGAGGAGAGGTGCCGTCCTTCCTGGACTGCTACCTCTGGTGCTGCAGGACAAGCTGTTGTGCGAGGAGGAAATAGGGGACAGGAGGGTGTTGGATATACACAAGGAATTGATGGAGAGGGAGGGTGCCCAGGTGGAGGAGATTAAGTGCAAGTTGGAGGAGGAGCTGGGAGGGGTGGTGAGGGCTAGGATGTGGGCACAGGCCTTGCAGAGGGTGAATGTGTCCTCGTCGTGTGCTAGACTATGCCTCGTCCAGTTTAAAGTGGTGCATAGGGCTCACATAATGGAGGCGAAGATGAGCAGGTTTTTTGCCGGGGTGGAAGACTGGTGTGCGGGGGCCCTGCAAATCTCATCCACATGTTCTGAGGGGGTTCTGGCAGGGGTTCTTGGATGTTATGTCTGAGGTTCTGGTATGGGGGTGGCCCCGAGTCCCGAGGTGGTGATATTTGGGATGTCTGAAGGTCCGGGGTGGGGGGTGAGCGGTTGATGTGTTGGCCTTTGCCCCACTGATAGCGTGGAGACAGAGTCTGTTGTGTTGGCGGGAATCTGAGCCGCCGAAAGCAGGGGTGTGGGTGAGTGACCCAAGTTTGCTTTGCTGGGGTTGGTAGAAGAGTTCATCCAGAGGTGGAAACCATTCATTGATCTCTTCAAGGAGGATTATGGGGCTGTGGGATAAGGGGATAAAAATTGGAAAGGCGGGATGTAGTGGGGTGTTGGCATCAGGGGAGGATGGGGATTTGTGGCTGTTTGTTTAGGTTGATATGTGACTTTTCTGATATTTTGTGTATATATATGTAAAAAGTCTTGAATAAAAATATTTTTAAAAAGATGGTGGTGACCTTTGTAGCGGCCAAGGAGGTCAAAGGCCAAGGACGTCCAGGGATAAGGTGATGGCAAATTTAAAAGATAATTGGATAATGTCTAGAGAAGAGGGAACTATTCACAGTATTAGCTCGCATGGAGACCAGAAAAGAATGTTGGGTGACAGCAACTTAGTGGGATTAGAGCCAAAGGAATTAAAGATAGAGCTCATGGGCAAGATTAGCTGGAGTGTGTATGAATGTAGGTAGAAAATAAATTAGAGAAAGACTTGAATACGACAGGGATGAGCACTTAGTGTGCTTGTTGTAAAGACAAACACAGAATTGGAGATAGAAATTAAATTGAAGTACATTCTCGGAAAGAGGGGAAGGAAGAAATAAAGGAAAGTGGGATGAAGGAAAAAGTAAGCATTGAATTGTTTTCATTTGACGCCGATTTTTACTGGGATACAGCTCTCAGAAACTTCTCTTCTGCTTAGCGATGCCTCCCAAATTTACTTTCTGCTTCTCAATTGTTTCCTATCCTTTGAGGGCAGGACAGTGACTTGCAACTTTTCCCTTAACTATCAAAGCTGTCCTAGCTGTTCAGTGCTGGCAATAAGAAATTATGCTGCGTCAGCTGTGGCGAGGTTGGTAATTCATTTCCCTCTGAATCACGAGGTAAGACTTGAGCACAAGAATCAAGGCTGACACTGCGAGCAGGACTAAGGGTGTGCTGCACTGTCAGGTGAAATGTTACAACAAAACCCCCTCGGATGAATGTAAAAAAAATTCCATAACGCTCAACTTGTGGGCAGGAGATGTCGTGCCATTCCCTCAGTCAGCGTTTTTAAAACACAATTTTGGCATATCACATTGTTATTTGTGGGAATTTGGTGTGTGAAAGTTGACTGCCCTATTTCACTCATTGCAACAGTGACTACACTTCTAAAGTAATTTATGGCTGTAAAGTGCTCTGGTTAATCATGAAAATATTTTTATTCATTCTCTTCTGCTCAGCACTGCATTTGAGAGGAGGAATTTGCCACGTGGATTTTTTTTAAAAAAAAGCAGAATTGGCAGAACTCCACCATATGTTCATTCCAGGTTTGGATATGATCAGTTATTGCTAACACTAATGTAATTCACACGACCTGCAAGTTTGATGGGCCTGAGTTCATTAGCTTAGAATTAATGGTAGCAGCCAAATTATGATATGAACAACCACACTCAGCCGAGACCTCTGACCCGTGGTGCTGGTGATTTAGCAACTGCCACCAATCAATTCATGTATTAAATTGTCAACTGTAATTTGACAAGTTTTTTTTTCCAGTGACACTACCTGAATTTTGTAACTTCAGAAAATATTTATTGCCATAGCAATATTGAGTGCTATCCACCCCCCCCCCCCCCCCCCCCCCAAAAAAAATGGTTCATCTAGTCAAGGCAGTGAGTAACTGAGCCATATGGGTGAGTCAAATTCTATGATGTATTGGTCAATTAAAGCCATGTACCACTGTTGATGTTTCCATGAGGGTCTGTGCTTTTCGTTTGCGTGCTCGCCCTGTCCCTCTCTTTCTTTCTTTCTTTCTTTCTGAATGTGGTCTGTGGGCTCTGAGCATCCGCACCTGCTCCCCACTGGTCGCGCTGTTCTCCTGGCTGTTGCCACCACTCTTTTTATCCTCCCTGTTACTGTCTCTATGCAAAGGATAGAGAAACACAACAATCACCGTTGGTCTGGTAGCAGTATAAATAGTGAAATATGAATTATACTTTCACTATACTGGTGGGTTCAACATTTCAGGATTTCCCTCATTCTGCTTGTACATCATGTAGCATCGAGTCATGGAGAAGAGAGGGTCATATAGCCAAATAAAGTCTTGCCTGGATAGTGTCCCAAACTTTTTTTTACATCTTTTAATCTTTCCTGGCAGATTATTTCTGACATTTTATCAAGCTTTTTATGAAGATCTTTCTGATTCCACTTTAAATGTAATCTTTCAGGAGTCTGTACTTGGTACTGTCAGACTAAGGACTACTGCTTCACTTTAAAATAGTATTCTGGACGTAGTAACATTTTAAATGATTTTGTTTAACTTAGTTTAGTGAGAACTCCCCCCTACCCACCCATCCCACTTCAGCTGTCTTCTCTCTCAACTGTACAGGTTTTAAATCTTTCTTCAAACTCATCTACATATTTAGCATCCTTCATTCTTCTCCAGTGCTTGTCCACTATTTTCATGATGAGAATTGTACAGAGCACAGTGATCCCAAATGTGATCTGATTGCTGACTGTTTGTAATCTGAGCACTTGGACACTCGTGCAGTATCTTCTTGTTTGTTACCGCACCGTTTCACTAAGTTATTACTAGGTTCTTTATTGAGTGTTACTTTGTTAATTCTGTTGCAAATATTCAATGTGCTGCACTTTACATTTTTAATTACCAATTGGCACAAATGATCCAAATCACTTTCTGTAGCCTCATTCTCTATTTTTAGGACATTCAGCTGTAAGATCATGGATGACCTATACCCCAACTCCATTTCCTGTCTTTCCATATTTCTGGATACTCTTACTTTATTAAAAAATCTACTGATCTCAATCTTGAAAATTTCATGCGATCTAGCACCCTCAGCCTTTTGCAAGAGCAAGTTAGACTTTATTCCTTTGTCCTACTTCGGCTGGCCCTCTCTCTCTCAAAATTCTGCCCTCTTTGCGATTTCCTCCACTAATGGAAATTGTTTTTTTTAATCACTAAACTATCATTTCCCTTTTATCAAAAATTTGATTAGATAATTCCTAAACACAATGGAATATAATCTAGTTTATGCAACCAGTTTTCTAATTTAACCCTTTTAAGCTCTGTTATCATTCTGGGGACTATGCACAGTACCCCTTCCAAAGTCAGAACGTCTTTCCTGGAAACTGAATGTTGTACTCCAGATGGTATCTGATCAAATCTCTATGCAACAAAAGCATTTCTTCCTTGCATTAGAATTCTAACTCCTTTTGAAATATAGGTCAGTGCACCTTTATAATTTTTCAACCTGTGCACTAGCTTTTTGTGATTTACACACATGGACACAAGTCTTTTTTGCTCCATCATAGTTCCTGGTCTTGTACCATAAAGAAAGCATTTTGATTTATCGTTGAGATGCAAAGTGGATGACCTCACTCTTGAATTGAACCCCATCAGACACAGTTTTCCCCACTTTCAGAGGAGCATTTATACTTTTGGGGGGCCCCCAATGATTTTGAGTCCCACACCACCTGACCCCGTCCAGCCTCATCTCTCACAATGCAAGGCACAAAAACCCAAAATCTCACCCTCCCTGCCCAGCCCAATTCCCTTACTCCAGCCCTGCTGCCTGGCTGGCCTTTGGCTCTGGTCAAGTCGTCCAGCTCCTGGTGGCCGCTGCTCCCTGATTTCCCCTGAGACACTATGCTGATGCTTTCCTGGCTACTTTGCACCCCCTGACTGCTGCTTTGTTCACCTCTCGCCTGGGTGGCCGGGTCTCAAGTCTCTTTGCTCCTGGCTGCTGGCTATCTAACCTGGCCTCTGCTCTCGCTTGGCCTCGCAGCCCGATCCAGCTGCTGCCCAGTCCAGCCTTTTCACACTCAGCCCTGCCTTGCTGGCCTCTGGTCGAGTTGCCCACTCCCGCTGGTCCCGATTCCCCGAGACATAGATTTCATAGTGCAGAAGGAGGCCATTCGGCCCATCGAGTCTGCACCCGCTCTTGGAAAGAGAGCCCTACCCAAGCCCACACCTCCACCCTATCCCCATAAACCCAGTAACCCCACCCAACACAAAAGCAATTTTGGACACTTGAGGACAATTTAGCATGGCCAATCCACCTAACCTGCACATCTTTGGACTGCAGGTGGAAACCCGAGCACCTGGAGGAAACCCACGCACACACTGGGAGAACGTACAGACTCCGCACAGACAGTGACCCAAGCCGGGAATTGAACCTGGGACCCTGGAGCTGTGAAGCAATTTTGCTAACCACTATGCTACCGTGCTGCCCACTCGACGTTGGCACTTGCCTGACCTTGTTCACACCTCCTGACTACTGCTCTGCTCACCTCCGAGCTCTCGCTGAAGGCTTCGCTGCAGAGGCGAACATGTGCTTTTGGACACCGCTCAGTATGGATCCCCCCCCCCCACCCCCCTCCCCCCTCCCCATTTGGCCAGGGTCCTGCTCTGCAGCTCTGTGGGTTTCATTGTAAGTCCACCTCTGCCATTTTTAGCCTGTTTCTTTCTGGGTTCTTGACTACATCCACACATCCAACAGTGCCTCCTTTAATATTGTCTGCAAACTTAGATTTACAACTAGCTCTCTATTCCTTCATCCAAGTCATTAATGTATACAATGAAATTCTGAGGCCCCACTATAGATCCCTGTGGAGCACTATTTGCTACATTTGCAATCAGAGTGCAAACCTTTCATCATTCCTGGGCCACCTACATCCCAACCAATTAATGACCAATATCATGAAGTTTAACTCCAATTTTATATATAGAACCTTGTCAAATGGTTTTTGAAGAACATGAAGTTCTTCAAAGTTTTGAAGTTCATGTAGACACTGTCCAAACCACCATGCTAGTCACATTACAAAAAAAAGTGTAATTGTGAGTCAAGAATGATCTACCCTTCAAAACTCAGTGCTGACTCTCTTTGAACAGCTGATAATTGCCCTGGTGCTTAGTCATTCAATCTCTGATGTTAGATTCTAGTAACTTCCCCACAATTGATGTTAAACTGACAGTTCAGTAGTTATCTGATTTGTCTCTCCCTCCCTAAATAATGGAATGCCATAAGTGGTTTCCAGTATAGCACTAGTCCTGCATTTATACAACTTTGGAAAATTATGACTAATGTGTGTGTAATTTCTTCACATTTCTTATAATGCATTGGGAAGGAAACCATTAGATCCTGATAATGGGTTGAGCTGAAATGCCTTTATTTCCTCCATTACTGTTATTTAAAGACTATACTCCTGCCTTTAACTTCATTTTAGGTTCCCTTCTGCAGCTGGTATTGTGTCCTGCTCTTAAATGTGAAAAGGGATAAGAAGTACCAATTTAACATATTTACCATTTCTCTTTCCGTTGTAATCTCACTATGATCTATCATTAATGAGCTGCCATTGCCCTATATCATTTCTTTTCTCTTAATAAATAAATATTTTCAATTAACTTGATATTCGTTGTAATTTTTTTTCATATTTCCTGTTTTCATCTTTGCATTTTGTAATCTTTAAGACACTGTAATATCCATAGGTCTTTATTATTTTAAATAAATTTAGAGTACCCAATTATTTTTTTTCCAATTAAGGGGCAATTCAGCGTGGCCAATCGTACCTACCCTGTGCATCTTTGGATTGTGGGGGTGAGACCCACGCAGTAAGCCATTTAGCCCCTCGAGTCTTGTCCACCATTCAATCAGATTATATCTGAACTGCAATCTAACTCCATATCTTGGCCTTTGTTCCATCAACAAAAGTCTATCAATCTTAAACTTAAAAGTAACAATTCATCCGGTATAAATTGTCATTTGCACAATGAGGTTCTGAACTCCTACTCTTGGAGTGTGGAAGTCTTTCCTAATGCCACAGCTGAAACAATCCGGTTTACTGTGACATTAATTTCAATCAAGAGGCAGGTAAGTTCAGATGGGTCTCTGAACTAGTGAGCATTCTTAAAAATATCCCACGTTTTTTGGATTTTTTTGAATCCAAAGCTAAGATTGGCAAAGTGATGGATTTAACAACTTTTCAATATAAAAGTACTTTGAAACTTTTGGTAATTTCAAATATTCTGTACAAGATCATCAACACTGTAATTATTAAGCACTAACTCCTTACATTCAATTAGAATAGTTGAGTATGCGCCCTCGGCAGCCATTGCAGTTTCTCCCATGGCTGATGTGCTAGTTGATGACTATTCCTTTGCCCAAACGTTATTCTGTCTTATCACCAGCCCAACCCTCTCTCCTGAGCTGCTAGCACCTCTTGTTTTAGTCATTGCTTGTCACCCCTCTCCTGGACCTACAGCACTGGTTAGATACAGAGGAAACTGCCTGGCACATTGCCCTCTGGTATATGCCCAGGAAAGATACATGGATTAGATACAGAGAAAAACAGCATGCTGTCTGTGGTGATATGCATCACTGTAAATACATAAGGGGTTAATGTAGATACACCAGGACTGAATAAACACTAAAGGGAGCACCAGAGACATCCATGACACGCAGACATTCAACCAGTAGGTCAGTAAGATAGGACATGACCAATGGGCAGTCAAGACACACCCAGAGGTGACACTACCACAAGGGGGCTACCCATATAAAAGGACAGGGCACACATGCTCTTTCTCTTTCCATAGGTGACACTTAGAGAGACCGGGGCAGATCAGGAAGCATCACATCCACTGCATAGATTAGATCAGACTGGTTAGTTAGATTGAGTTACTATAGTAAGATCAGCAGGAGAGTCGAACTCCAGTAGGAGAATTGTTAACTGTTCAGTAGATGTGTTAAACCTATCTCTAAGCCTGAACCTTCCTTTGTCAGAGTATACATCAAGGAAGCAACTTATGCTACATGCAGAAGCATAACACAACACTGTCCATTTAAATTGTCAAAACAACCTGCCAGTCTACTTCAGCCTAAAAGAAAAGTTCTGCTTTCTGGAGCATTAGAGTCACATCTTGAAATTTTATCACAGGAACTATAACAATCTTATGTGATTACCAACCATTCAAGATCCAGGAATTGAAGATCAACCTTCAAGATATAGCACTTGTGTACCCTGGAGAAATATCATAGGGACATTAAGAATTATTTTTATTTTCATCACTTGAGTTTTTTTTAACCAGATATAAAAATGTTGCCCATGGGGCATGTTTTACCTAACGGTCAAGTCAAGCATCATCCAATTGGGTAGTGAGTCTTTTTGCTTTCCAATTGACACAAGAAGCAGTGCGTTACAAAAGGTGGATGTGTTGGCCGACTCATGGCTGGATTGTGGGCGCAAATCATGTGATGAAACCTCTAAGAAAACATTTAATTGCAGTTGGCAACCCTACAATCTCGTGCAATAATTATCTGATGCACCATCTTCTTAGCTATTGTCATTCTAATTAAAAAGACAAGTGCTCTTTTGGAGAAGAGGGTATGACATTGCAGTTTCCTGTTCAAGGTGTAATTTTTGTCCACTTAAGATTGTTCTGTCTCTGATGCAGACAGCTGCCGAGGACGTCACAGGCACTGTTACTGCATGTGTGGAGGAGTGTGCCTTTGCTGTTGTGATATCATAAAACTCAGTCATTATCAAATTCTATTATTAAATTGACTATCAAAATATAAACTATTTACAGTTGCTCACAACTTCTGCTTTCAACAGATATTACTGACATTCTTGAAGGGGGATGGGGGGGGGGTGGGGAATGAGTGACCAGAGCAAGTTTGCCAGCAAGAGGAGAACTGCATCCAGTCAAATTTTCAGTGCATTTAAAGAGCCATGGGCAACACACCTTCCCTCAGCACATGATTGTTTAATTGAGAAATAGCAAATTTTAAAATCACTTGTGTCCTAAACTACCTTGTTGCATTTCACATGGATCAAATAAGTCCATACTCCGAAATGTCTTACCAGACATGTAAATCGAGCTGGATTTTGCATTTTGGGCTTTATAGGACTGCCTGATATTGTGTTCATATCTTGTATTTGTTTCTCATGCTCACTTTGCATCTCCTTACATTAGAGGTATGGTCCTATCACTAGCTGAACTTTGATCTAGTGAACCCCTTGTAGTGATATTGCTGTGCCAAGTGAGCAGTAAATTTAAATAATTTACACATGAAGGCTTCTTCCCGACACAAGCTGTCTGCTTCTAAACAATATTCCGGCGAAAAAGTAGTCCCAAGCTCGAACAAAGCAGTGGTTTATTCACAATTTTACTAAGTTTTTGAAAGCATTTGACACTGATTATTAGTAGAAGTGCAACATTCAATTTCCACCATTTGCTAAGCTTTCAGTGAGAAACATAGTGCTAAATCTCCACATTAAAAATGCCTGTTGCCCAGCAACATCCATTGTGTTGTGGACCAGACACCCTGTCTGGAGATGGGGCTAAGTAGCTTGCATTTCTGAAACATAGTTTGTAACAATAGTTCAGTTGATAGTCATGTGGCTTTCTATGGAGTGTTAGGTTTTTGTTGCTGATGAAATAAACTAGATATCCCACTGTGTTATTCTGTATGCAATATAATATGCAACTCCTGTGGTTCAGCAAACTGTCGAATGTATGCTTCTGTACACTGATCACGAAGATTCCTGATTGCTGAATGTATACTTCTGTACACTGATCACTAAGATCTCTGATTCAAGATCTGCTCTAGGATGACTTCACTAATCTTGTTTGGGGTGCTAAATTCTCTCAATGCTCCTGATTAGGAAGGAGATATACTCCACATCTCTACCTGGTGATCACTGCTGGAAGTGCAGTTAAGTGGACTTTGTGTCGGCCCTGATCATAAATCAAATAGCTTAAGTTCATGCTCAAATCTGGTACGAGTGAATTCGTTTTTGAGAAGTTGGGATAAATTTGCTGTCATTCTTTTGAGTGACAGAACGCAATAGGTAAAGCAATAAAAGTGAAGCAGACTGTTAATGAGCATTTCCTTGAAGATTGGTCTTTATTCTGGAAAATAAATTGAGCTAGGATTTCATCAAAGAGCTGATCTTAGGATCTGTATAACGTGATGTTATACAGAGCAGTAAATAGTACTATTTGAAAGTGTAACTTAGGCAGGATTGATAATTTCTTTTGATGTAGGATTTTCTAGTATTTTTACATACTAAAATGTCTCCACCCGACATAGATTACTGGTTAAAAATGCAGCCTTTAGATTTAGTGAGTGACTGGAGCTTGTTTGTATGGTTGGTAAATTTATATTGATGAACTTCATTTAAGAGATGGATTCTAATGTGGTGGTCAGCACGGTAGCATTGTGGATAGCACAATTGCTTCACAGCTCCAGGGTCCCAGGTTCGATTCCGGCTTGGGTCACTGTCTGTGCGGAGTCTGCACATCCTCCCCGTGTGTGCGTGGGTTTCCTCCGGGTGCTCCGGTTTCCTCCCACAGTCCAAAGATGTGCAGGTTAGGTGGATTGACCATGATAAATTGCCCTTGGTGTCCAAAATTGCCCTTCGTGTTGGGTGGGGTTGCTGGGTTATGGGGATAGGGTGGAGGTGTTGACCTTGGGTAGGGTGCTCTTTCCAAGAGCCAGTGCAGACTCGATGGACCGAATGGTCTCCTTCTGCACTGTAAATTCTATGATATGATTAAACAACCCAAAAGGTCAAGCATTAAACGAAGATGTGCAGGATTTAGAAAATTACATTTGGTTCCTGTTAAGGCAGATTGACTTGGGAAGGATGACAATGTGGGCATAAACTGAAGAAGGAAAACTGAAACAAAGGCCAAATATATGCTTTAAATACGGTGAGGAACCGAGGATTCCCAGCACTTTTAACGTAATGTTCCATCAGCAATGTGCATTACTGGAAGAACACTGCAAAAAAAAAAAAAAAAATAGTTTCATAATAATCTACAATAAATAGTCTATTCTATTTCAAAATCATTGCTTGATCGTCATGTCTATAACTCGACTGTGTATTGTCTGGGTAGCATAAACATATATATAAAGAACACAAGATTGAATACCTTGGCCCTTGTTGCAAATGACGGTTTCGCAGTATTTTCTGGCTTTGACCCAAAGCTGCCTATTATAGAATTTACAGTGCAGAAGGAGGCCATTTGGCCCATCGAGTCTGCACTGGCTCTTGGAAAGAGCACCCTACCCAAGCCCACACCACCCTATCCTCCTAACCCAGTAACCCCATTCAACCAACACTAAGGGTAATTTTGGACACTAAGGGCAATTTATCATGGCCAATCCACTTAACCTGCACATCTTTGGACTGTGGGAGGAAACCGGAGCACCCGGAGGAAACCTACGCACACACGGGGAGAACGTGCAGACTCCACACAGGCAGTGACCCAGCCGGAGTGCATTAGGATGCACTCCTAGTTTCACGTTGTGGTTTCAGACAAATCTGTGTCAAATGGTTCATATCCAGACAAAATCCAAGTGTGTTTTTTTTTTTAAGTGTGCAAACTTTGCAAGAAATTGTTTTATTTAACTGTTTTTGCTGCTTGCTTATTTACATTCAACTTTTAGTGAAATCTTTTGTAATTATAGGTAAAAGGTTAGTTTGCTGAAAATGCAACTGACAAAATTGATTTTTATTAACTCGAAAGAAACCATTATCTATTGATGTATCTGACATGTTACTATCAGCGTGGTTTGAGCATTTTGCTACTCTTGTGATCATTTTTTTAAAAAAGTGTTTACTTACTGGTCCTGACATCAAATTTAACTTGTATCCATATTTATCCCAATCTTGTTTGATGCCCTGGAAATTTTGACTGTTTCTGTGTCAAATGAATAAGAATTCTCTGGAAGCAACCAAGAAGAAAGTTTAAATCACATATTTGCAGCTGGATGGAGGGACTGGGAATGAAATTTGTCTGGGGTAATATGGGTGATAGTGAATTGTGGTTTAGCAAACCGCTATAGTCTGTGACTAAATTTTATTTGGTGGCATATTCTCACTTTTGCCAAACTACAATTTGGCAGTACAAAAATGTCTGTGCTAAGAATTTTATAGGGCCAGTTTGCAGCCATAGGAACCATGATGTGGGATGCTCCACAACCAATGGAAATGTTGCAGGCAGCGCAGCTTCGTGCTGCCTGCTCACTCCATTATTGCGTTGTTCAGTCTGCCCGAAGTCTTAGCAGGGGCTCCAGGTTTGCAAGGCTACAACCAATTAAGCTAGCCTGCACTTCTTGAAGGGGAGATGTACGGAAATGCTTGGTGAGGTACCCTCAATAACGACGCTTAGAGTGTAAACAGTAAAGAAGGCTTTAATAGACTAATAACTATGCTAGAGCGGAGACATGTGCTAACTGTTGCACAGCCCACAAGGCAGCCCCTTATATATGGCTCACAGATGGGCGGAGCCAAAGGCGGAGTCCCCAGGGTTCCAAGCCCAGTCTTAAAGGGGGCATCACCTTACATGATGACAAGGCAGTAACCGTTCATCACACTTGGTACATTGGTTGGCCTGCCAGAAAGCCTGCTGTCACTGAGAAGGAGCATGGAAGACTCTGACTCCAACTTGGTAGCCAACTCAGTGATGACAGCACTTGAGGACCCAGCCATGTTACTGTGTCTGGGGACAGCACGATGGTGCAGTGGATAGCACTGCTGCCTCATGGCGCCGAGGTCCCAGGTTCGATCCCGGCTCTAGGTCACTGTCCGTGTGGAGTTTGCACATTCTCCCCGTGTTTGCGTGGGTTTCGCCTCCAGAACCCAAAGATGTGCAGGGTAGGTGGATTGGCCACGCTAAATTGCCCCTTAATTGGAAAAAATGAATTGGGTACTCTAAATTTAAAAAAATAAAAAAGGATATTACTATGTCTGATGGCCGATGTCTGCTGCAGCTTTCATTGAGCACAGGCAGAAGCTATTCTGTGACTGCCTGTTGCGTTGCAATCTCAGACTGCGGTCATGAGGTTTATGCTTGTTTTGTGTAAAGGCTGTTTGATGCCATGTCTCAGACTGCTGCCATCTCATCATAGTTGCAGATACCAGTTCTCAAAGAGACTTGCAGACTCTCTTAGTAGTTCAGTAATCTGTGCTTCAGGAGGTCACTAGGATTGCTGAGGTAGTGACAGTGGCTCCATGGTGCATGATCCTGCTGTTTTCCTGTGGGATGACTACATTCACTCTCCTTGCAATTATCTTTTAGTGAGCTATCATACATTGCTGCTGTAAATGCTGAGGTGGTGAAGTCTGAAAGCAGCCCCTCATGACCTGGAGATGCACAAAGGCATCCTGCAAGGCCATCTGCAATATCCCCACACTGAAGGTCAGCTGCCCTCCACCAGTCACTGGGATGGCAATGCTGAGGACCACTAGATGGACAGAGGCCAGTCGCAAGTGTCATTAGTTCAGATTTGTATATATTATTGGACGTGTTGTTGAATAAACTTGTTATCAAGTGGTTCACTTGTGGTGTCAGGATTCTGGCTAAGAGGATGCTCTGATGATCGGTTGTGTCTAAAACCAGGCAGTGAAGGATAGAACGTGAACTAAATCTTCACACACTTCACCAACGTTTATTTATAGAGATGCACATTACAAACATGCAGGTCGTCAACCAACCGCCACGTTTACAATCTTAAATGAAAAGGAGCATGTGAATGCCCAGTTACCACCTGAATAAAATTAAATACACAGTTGCTGTACAATTATCACTTGAAATGGAAAGGTGGGAAAAGTGTGCAACAATGATGGTCAGGGATTGTTTTCAAGGAAAATTAAATCTGATGAGCTGCTCTCTGATTTCTCTGCCTCTTCCCGAGATCCTTGCTGAAGGCCCGGGCCTATTTGTGCAATATGCAGCAGACCACCTCTAATCTAGACTCATGTACTGGAAGGCTTACCCCACTGTCATGCGAGAGTGCCTTTAAGAACTGGATGTTTAAGCAAGTACCTTTAAGAAAACAGTGATGTCATAGAGTGGGTGGGGCTCAGTTCAGCCATTTTGCAGTCTGTGTTTTGCAGGTTTTTAGTTTCAGTTTTGAAAGGAACCTGTCTGGTTTTGCTGAGAGCAGCTAAAAAAATAACCTGGCTGGTTTTGCTGAGAGCAGTTTAAAAGCGCCTGGCTGTTTTGCTGTGAGCTGATTTTAAAAAGTAGAAACCCAGGTTTGAGAAAGCAGTTTAGGTGTGTCTGTGTGTTTCCAGGGAGCTGCAAGTTTGAAAAGAGCTTGGGAGCTGGAACTCTGAGATGAAAGACTATCTCTGGATCATTTAGGTGATTTAAAGTAAAGCCTTTAACCTGATGTGATTTTGTTTAAAGGTGTTAGGTCTCTTGGAAGTTTGATGGAACATTTTAAGGAAGTATTTACTGTTGCAATATTTTCTGTATCTTTGAAGTAAGGGGTGTTAAGAGATCCAATGTTTATTTAAGATGTTAAGTTGAGTTCATAGAATAAACAGTGTTTGTGTTTAAAAACCCACGTGTGCAGAATTGTAATCCCACACCTAGGGAAAAGTCGTTGTGCTAGGAAAAGCAACAAATCCATTAAAGGGAGAGGTTGGTTGAACTCCATGATACATTTTGGGGTTCTGAAAACACCACACCCATAACAATTGGGGGCTTGTCCGGGATAAAAGGCTATCTATTGGATTGGCTTTTGTGAACTTAAAGACAGTGAAGGATTGTTGCTTTTCCGGTGTGATATTTTAGTTTAAGTGGGAAGAGTGTTGTGGACAATGGCTCTTTCAGAGGCTCAGAAGTTTTTGGGGGTGGAGAAGGTCACATGTAGTACTTTACGGACAGAAACGAAACGCAAACTGTTAGATTTGGCAAAAAAATTGCAGTTAATCTTACCTGACAAAATGCAAAAAGATGAGGTAATTATGGCGGTGGTTAAGCATTTAAAGTTGCCTGAGATAGAGTTTGACTCATTGGAAATGGCAAAAATTCAGTTGCAAATTAAACAAATGGAACATGAGAAAGAATTAAAGCGGCTGGCTTACGAGAGTGAGAGAGAGGAAAAAGAAAAGGAGAGAGAAGAAAGGAGAAAAGAAAGAATAGCCCTAGCAGAACAAAAAGCAAAAGAAAGGGAGATACAGATCAGGGAAAAAGATAGAGAGGGAGTTTGAACTTCAGAAAATGGCCATGAAACATGACAATCAGTTAATATTGGCAGATGTAAACGCAAACATACAGTTGGAGGATAGTGATGAGGATAGTGAGAAAGAGCGTCATAGTCGAAGATGTGGTGAGGATCTGTTTAAATATGTCCAAGCATTGCCAAGGTTTGACGAGAAGGAAGTGGGAGTCTTTTTCATTTCATTTGAGAAGGTAGCTAAACAAATGAAATGGCCACAGGACATGTGGGTGTTACTGATTCAAACAAAGCTGGTAGGTAGAGCTAGTGAAGTGCCGGAGGAGGTATCTGGAACATATGAGGAGGTGAAGAAATCCATCTTGTATGCATATGAGCTAGTGTCTGAAGCTTACAGACAAAGGTTTAGAAATTTAAGGAAAGAATTTGGTCAAACATACATGGAGTTTGAAAGGTTCAAACAGAGTAATTTTGATAGGTGGATAAGGGCTTTGAAAATAGATCAAACGTATGAAGCTCTCAGAGAAATTATACTTTTGGAGGAGTTTAAGAATTCAATTCCTGATGTAATGAGAACTCGGGTGGAAGAACAGAGGGTCAAAACTGCGAGATTAGCAGTGGAAATGGCAGATGATTATGAATTAGTTCATAAATCAAAGATTGGTTTCCGACATCAGCTTCAGCCGGTGAGGGATAGAAACTGGGGACATGAGAAATACCCAAGTGGTAAAGGTAAAGGTTATCTGATGGGAGACAATAAAGAGAGTGTACCTCAGATTAAAAAAGAAATCCAGGAGGGTGGAAGAAACATGAAAAGTTTTAAATGTTTTCACTGTAATAAACTAGGCCATGTAAAGTCACAGTGTTGGTGGTTGAAGAAAAGCACTGGGAAGGCTGATGTGGTAAAACAGGATAAGACAGTGGGGTTTGTTAGAGTGGTAAAGGAAGGCCCAAGGGAAGCGAAGGAGGTGCAAACGATTGTACAGCCTGTTCAAGAAGTAATTGTTAAGAAGGTGCCAGATGTATTTAAGGAATTTACTTGTGTGGGTAAAGTTTACTCTTGTATATCAAGAGGAGCTGGTAAAGAAGTCACAATTTAAGAGATACAGGGGCTAGTCAATCTTTAATGGTAAGAGATGAGGAATTATGTAGTTTGGGAGGAATGTTGGCAGAAAAGGTGGTGATATGTGGAATTCAGGGTGAGAGGAGTAGCGTTCCATTATCTAAGGTAAGGTTGGAAAGTCCAGTGAAGAGTGGTGAAGTGGTAGTAGGAGTAATAGATAAACTGTATTCCTGGACAAGATAGTTTATTTTGGATAATGATATAGCTGGATCGCAGGTGGGAGTGATGCCTACTTTGGTTGATAAGCCAGTGGAAAATCAGTCAACTGAAGTGTTGAAGGACGAATATTCTGTGATTTGTTCCGGATTGTGTAGTAACAAGGTCGCAAAGTCACAGGTTAAGACAACAGGAGAAATCAAAGTGTGAAGATTAAGTTGAAGTGCAATTATCAGAAACTATTTTTGATCAGATGGTTGAAAAAGAAGAACAGATGGAGGATGAGGTGGATATTTTTAGTTCAGGAAAATTGGCGGAGTTACAACTGAAAGATGTAGAAATAAAACACATATACGGAAGAGGAATCCGAGTATACCAGAGTGTTATTACCATAAAAATGATGTCTTGATGAGAAAATGGAGACCTGTACATATGCAGGCGGATGAAAAGTGGGCAGAAGTTCAACCAAGTAGTATTGCCGGTAGGGTATAGAAAGGAGGTGTTGCGAGTTGCACATGAGGTACCAGTGGGAGGTCATTTGGGAATACGGAAAACTCAAGCTAAAATCCAGAAACATTTTTATTGGCCTGGACTACATAAAGATGTAGTTAAATTTTGTCAATCATGTCACACATGTCAAGTGATAGGGAAACCTCAAGCAGTGATAAAACCAGCGCCCTTAATACCCATTCCAGCATTTGAGGAACCTTTTACAAGGGTCCTAATCGATTGTGTAGGACCGCTTCCTAAAACAAAAAAGTGGGAATCAATATCTTTTGACTATAATGGATGTGTCTACTAGGTTTCCAGAGGCCACTCCAGTATGTAATATTACAGCTAAAAGGATTATGGAGGAGTTACTTGAATTCTTTACTAGATATGGACTACCCACAGAAATTCAATCTGATCAAGGAACAAATTTTACTTCAAAGTTATTCAAAGGAGTTATGGATAGCTTAGGAATAAAACAATTTAACTCAACTGCGTACCATCCAGAATCACAGGGAGCGTTAGAAAGGTGGCATCAGACATTAAAGACAATGTTGAAGGCATATTGTCAAGATTATCCAGAGGATTGGGATAAAGGAATTCCATTCGTATTGTTTGCAATTAGGGATGCACCTAATGAGTCTACCAAATTTTGTCCTTTTGAACTAATTTTTGGTCATGAGGTAAGAGGACCACTTAAATTGATTAAGGAAAAATTGGTGGTGAGAAATCAGAAATTACACTGTTGGATTACGTGTCAAATTTTAGGGAACGATTAAATAGAGCAGGTGAATTGGCTAGACAACATTTGAAAGTTGCACAAAATGTGATGAAACAGGTAGCGGACAATAAATGCAAAGTTCGTAGTTTTGCCAGGGGGGATAAAGTTTTAGTGTTGTTACCAGTGGTAGGGGAGCCTTTAAAAGCTAGGTTTTGTGGACTGTATCAGATTGAAAGGAAATTAAGTGAGGTGAATTATGTGGTTTAAAAACACCAGATAGAAGGAAGACTCATCGAGTGTGTCTTGTGAATATGCTTAAAAGGTACTTTGAAAGGGAAAGGGAAGGAGAGAAAAAGGAGGTTTTAATGATTCTAACTCCGTGACGAACCAAATCCAGATGACTGTGAATTTGACATACCTCAAATTAAATTGGAAAATGAGGATGTTCTTAAAAATTGGGATGAATTGTTAAGTTACCTTCCAGAAGAAAAACGGACTGACCTGAAAGAGTTATTGATATCACATGGGCAAGTTTGTAGAGATAAATTGAAAAGTACTAAAATGGCTATCCATGATGTAGATGTGGGAAATGCTGTTCCTATCAAACAACATCCATATAGACTTAATCCTTTAAAATTGGCACAGGTTAACTGAGAGATTGAGAGTATGCTGAAGAATGGCATAATTGAAGTGGGTTGCAGCCAATGGAGCTCACCCATAGTGATGGTACCTAAACCAGACCGTACCCAACGGTTGTGTGTGGACTATCGAAAGGTGAATGCAGTTGCAAGAACGGACTCTTATTCTATCCCACGTTTGAAGGATTGCATTGAGAAAGTGAAGGATTGCATTGAGAAAGTGGGATAATCTGCTTTTATTTCCAACATCCAGACATGGAAAGAACAGTTAAAACATCGTATGGAGTTCTTCAATTGACTTCAGGAGGCGGGTTTGGTGATGAACCTAGCCGAAAGTGAATTTGGAGAAGTCCGAATCACTTTCCTTGCGGAGTTTCCGATACCCTCAAGACAAAGGGAAATAATGCGATTTCTTAGCATGAATGGCTTTGATCGAACAGTTGTACAAAATTTTTGTGGCATGATTACTCCACTGATGGAATTGCTGAAGAAACGTTAAAAAATGCAATGGTCAGCGGACTTTCAACAGGCATTTGACTGCCTGAAAGCTGTGGTAATCAATGCTCCTGTATTGGAGCATTGCAAGGGACTCTGTGGTCAGATTGAACTAAATTATCTGATTCTGAAGCGAAATGCCGAGGAGTAGAGGAATGGATGGATTGTGCAGAGACTTTGTTCAAAGAGACTGTCAATCGAGAAGGTTTTCGGTTGATGGAAGAAGAACAAAAAAAAATGGACTATATTATTATCCCTGTTTGCGTGTGTTTTTAAAAAACAAAAAACAATAAGGTATATTTACTGTGTACATTTCTTAGAGGATGGTGAAAAATGAAACCATCTTGAAGTTGATGGTTTATTTATTTTTCTTGGGGGGGAGGTGTCATGCGAGAGTGCCTTTAAGAACTGGATGTTTAAGCAAGTACCTTTTAAGAAAACAGTGATGTCATAGAGTGGGTGGGGCTCTGCTCAGTTCAGCCATTTTGCAGTCTGTTTTGCAGGTCTTTAGTTTCAGTTTTGAAAAGAACCTGGCTGGTTTTGCTGAGAGCAGCTTAAAAAAAAGAACCAAGCTGGTTTTGCTGAGAGCAGCTTAAAAGTGCCTGGCTGTTTTGCTGTGAGCTGAATTAAAAAGTAGAGAGCCAGGTTTGAGAAAGCAGTTTAGGTGTGTCTGTGTGTTTCCAGAGAGCTGCAAGTTTGAAAAGAGCTTGGGAGCTGGATCTCTGAGATGAAAGACTATCTCTGGATCATTTAGGTGATTTAAAGTAAAGCCTTTAACCTGATGTGATTTTGTTTAAAGGTGTTAAGTCTCTTGGAGGTTTGATGGAACATTTTAAGGAAGTATTTACTGTTGCAATATTTTCAGTTATCTTTGAAGTAAGGGGTGTTAAGAGATCCAATGTTTATTTAAGATGTTAAGTTGAGTTCATGGAATAAACAGAGTTTTGTGTTTAAAAACCCACGTGTCCATAATTGTAATCCCACACCTAGGGAAAAGACGTGTGCTAGGAAAAGAAACCAATCCATTAAAGAGAGAGGTTGGTTGAACTCCATGATACATTTTGGGGTTCTGAAAATGCCTCGCCCATAACACCACCCTAAATGTTTTGGCCAGTGGAACCACTGTTTGAGAATGCCAAGTTTTTTCCCAGATCACAGTTTGGCTTTTGTTACAGGCGCGGCATCCACATGTGGTCTGGTGGCAGAGGAGGCCATGAGCCAAGTATAGACTGATACCCCGACACCAAACTGCTGCTCTCTGGCTTGACCTTGTAGCTTGAATATGGCAGAAATGGTTGACTGGCACAGCATAAAAGCAGTATGGCTGCTACCAGATTAGAGATCATTTGCCAACATGATGGTCTGTGCATGATCACTACCAGCTGCACTTTGAGGGAATGGAACCCTTTGTGGTTCCAGTACCTCTCCCATTGAGTTGTGACATTCACAGAGTCATTTGCAAGCAGTCGATGGCTCCCTGTGCCATTAGGAATCCTGTTACCCTGGAAAAGTCACTTGCTCATGCCTCCTGCTTTTCTCTTCTTGGAGAGATGTTCCTTGCCTACACCACCTCCATGATCTCCCTGTTGCAGCATGGATGGTCAACTGGAGGTTTTGACAATGTCTTTGGATTCAGCCTGGAAGTTTCCTGATATGTAGCCTAATTCACTTCACACCTTGGTGGATAGTAACCACCTCAGAAGCTGCTCCTGGCTGAGGTGGAGATGGGAGACGTGTTCTCTGAAGGTCCTAGTTGGGTATGACGTTTTATTGAGAGCTGATGGATCTCTGTGTCTATTCGGAACCCTGGATAGCCGTTATCCCTTCTCAGTTCCCAAATAACAGAGGTCAAGTCTGTGCTTTTTGGCAAAGTCCACTTGTACTTTATTTGTCAGCTGTGCCACTGGTAACTTATTTTCAATACTAAATTTAGAAAGTTTCCAACTAGCCCTGCAGCAAGCTAGTCAGATTTATTGTCTTTAGTGAATACAGTAGTTGAGTTTTCATTCAATTACAGATCGTAGTAATTCGTCAAATCATAATACACTGGATATAATAACTAAGTAATTTAAACAAAAGAAAGATGGCGATTAGCAAAAGCAAGCAGCAAAGGAAATAGGTTTCAGAACTATAGGTGGGGTGATCCCAGGTTGAGTTTTTCCATCGTGGTAAGTGGTTCTTAAGGAGATCATTATCTTAAGGTCTAGCCTTCTTTTTACTTCTGATTGGTTTTAACTAATTTATAATTTACTCAATTAGGCCAAAATGTCAGTCCATCAATTTAAGAGATATATGTATTTAAATGTATTGGTGCAAATTTCCCAAACCATCGCTTGCCATTTTTCCAAATTATCTACACCTGCATCTAACATCAATTAGCAAAACACCGTTTTCGTTACGACATTATCACCCTAGACTGGCTGTTACCATAGAAAGTGGACTACCCATACTGGGACAGCACCAGTTCTTGCAGTACAATGGGGCCTTTTAGCTAGTTGACATCATTGACCTTGCGGATGTGAAACCTAAGTTTAAGAAATAAATGTATGATCTGGGTTAACCCTTAGTGGATTCCCAGCTATTGTTGCACTCAAGTAATACTTAATATGATTATAGTTAATTATTCTTAACGAGTTTTCATTTAACCCTTTTACCTCTATCATCTTCCCTTACTCTCATGGTTATAGCTGACTAGAAAAGTCAATTTCTATCAAGAGCTCTCCTCTTTCCCCCTCTGCACACAGCTTCTTCTTGTTGCCTCTCCTTTCCTTATCTTGCTGGAGCTGAAGAAGGAATGGAACTATAGCTCCATGACTGAAAGCAAGTTTTCTGTATGGTGGCCTACAAACACTCCTCAACTCCTTGTAAAGGTCTAACTCCCAACAATATATGCGGCGACTCCAACAACACAGTACATACTGCTTCGCAGCAGAAAAAGAAAGTCATAAGCACCTCACCTGAAAGTTACCTGGTGATGCCTTTAGATTTCTCTCATTGTGGTCCCTCGTGCAGCTGAATGTTCAGCTGTGTAGGTTTTCAAGGGTCCATCTGCAGGATCCAGAATGATGCCAAATAAGGGTTAGATGCTGACTATCGACATGATCTGTCCACTCCATGTGTTTCCACTGTTATTGTCTTTCCTTCCAGCTTTCTCTCAATCCTTCACCATATTTATCATTATCTAGTAAGCTGGAATTAACTTTTGACTGAATTCCTGCTGTTAGCTGTAGGAAACAGTTAGAGGTAAGTTACCTGTGGAATGGAAAATTTGAAAAATGTTACTGAGTTAATTTAGTTTATTCAATGGTTAACTGAGCTGCACAGACCAGGAGGGCCCTGTGTTTAATTCCCATTCCTAAAGCATTTGATGGGTGCCATATCAAGGTTACTGCACTTGTGGTGTAGGATATAACATATTATCATGGATAAAGAAAAAGCTAAATACCGTGGACACTGGAAATCTGAAATAAAAACAGAAAATGCTTAATAAACTCGGGCGTGGCAGCATCTGGGGAGAGAAAAACTATTTTAAGTCCGTACAACTCTTTTGAGAGCTGAAGAGCGGTAGAAATGTGTTGGAATATAGAGTTGGAGAGGGACGTGGAGAAGATGGAACAGAATAAATGATCTGAGACAGGAGCTCAAGAAGGTTTAACAAATAAGTCATGGACACAAGACAAAGGTAGTGTAAATGGAGCATCAGTATTTATTGCAAGGGGAATGGAATATAAACGTTGGAAGGTTTTACTGAAGCTGTGCAGGGCTTTTTTAAAGACCACATTTGGCGTATTGTGTGCAATTTCGGTCTCCTTAATTCGGATATAATTGTGCTAGAAGTAGTACAGGGAAGGCTCATTTGACTAATTCCTGCGATGAAGCTTATGAGGAAAGGTTGAGCCTATACCGATGGAATTTAGAAGAATAATTTGCTAATCTGAGCAACCACCGGGGCTGCCAAATATAAGGTGGCCCACCTTGCTGCTTTGGGAGTTTATCCATGTTGTTTTGGGTCCTCCTAGACCTCGCACTTCATGGCCCCTTATCGTCCCTATTCCAATCGGGACCGCCATCCCAGTATGCAAAACGGAGCAACCACAAGGACTGCCAAATGAGGTGGCCCACCTTGCTTCTTTGGGAGTTTGTCCATGTTGTTTTAGGCCCTCCTAGACCTCACACCTCATCTCTCATCAGCCCCTGAGCCACTCATGAACCCCAGCTTCATGAGCCTTCTAGTCCCTATGCCAATTTAATGCCGTCGCCCATCAATTTTTTGCCCTTACACCCTCCATGCTAACTTGAACATTACATCACGGCTGACCTCCGGAACCATGCTGAGATTAAGTAAAATTTAAGTTCTAAATAACTATTACAGACTTCACAATATTGAAAATAAACACTCAGTCCTGAAAATTCATGAAGACATTTAAATTCCTGAAAGCTCATTTAATACGTTGAAATTCCATTGAGTACATAATCCCTTCAAAAAACAAATGTTTGTATTCATTAGACAACTAATCCTTTAATACTCTTAGTGCTGCCAATCAAAATGTGAATGTGCAGCCTCTCACTGTGATAGGTTGTGGTAACAATCAAACAGTCAAGCACAGTAGCACTTTTGTCAGAAAAGAGCTCTTGAAAGTGGAAAAATTATTTTTCTTAACTTTCAGACTCTGGCTGGCTGGTGTTTTTAAGGGCAAGGGATTAAAATAAATTTTCAGCTTGACAGTTTCACAGACCTTATCGGCCATTTATGAGCATTTACGCCCATTCTAAAAATTCATAACATTCACACTGCAGGTGACTTGCGCTCCAGCGAAAATGGGGTCTTTTTGAACTCTGCATTGGGTTCATATGGCCCTGTTGAATTTGTGTTTTCTCCCATGTGGTGATTCATGTTCCGCCCGGTCATCCTACTGACAAAATGGTAGCGGGACTTGTGGGTCCAGGTTCCCAAAGCCATTTTGGATATGCTACAAAATCTCCATTTTTCCACGAAACCTAGGCCAGTGTCTAGGATCTAGAAGCAATAAATTGAGGAATTCTGATACTGATCATTAGCCACCTGGAAGGGCATTTGTATTGGTGAAATGAAAATGAAAATCGCTTATTGTCACAAGTAGGCTTCAAATGAAGTCACTGTGAAAAGCCCCTATTGAGTTTATCACTGCACTCGGATAAGTTGCACTCACTACCAATGCTTCAAACTTAAGGACTTGGATCAAGTGCTACAGGGCAATTTGTGATCTTGACACCATATCCCGGGCAGGAGCTAGCCCCTATCATCTTCCATTCCTGAAGAACCTAGGAAAACTTTGGGGCAAAATTGGTATGGCGGTGGAGGGATTGAAGGAAAGCTCATATTCCTATTGCAAAAAAGAAATAACATTTCCAATGATTCAGTGGATAACTTTAAAATAAAAAATTAAAAATTTAGAGTACCCAATTCATTTTTATTTTCCAATTAAGGGACAATTTAGCATGGCCAATCCATCTACACTGCACATCTTTGGGTTGACGGGTGTGGCCCATGGAGAAACTGGGAGAATGTGCAAACTCCACACGGACAGTGACCCCTGCGAGGCCAGGATTGATCCCGGGTCCTCGGCGGTGGATAACTTTAATACGTGGTAAGGTGCTGAGCCGTGTGATCAGGAAGGTTTAATCTCTGGGATCGATATAGTTGTAGCCAGCCAGTATGTCCAAGGGGCTTATAGCACCACCTCAGTTTGCCTGGTTAGAAAGAAAAACAAACTCTCTTAGAAGAATTTTCAACATTCCTGGCACAGTTGGAGATAGAAATTGAGCACAGGAGGTCTGATTACAAGGGGGGGGGGGGGTAAAGAACAGAAAATGAGCGGGGGGAGGAAATGGGAGCAGAACTTCACTGCCTGACATTCAAAACTTGTCTGTATACAGGGAGCTCATAGAATTGGATTCCATCTGTTAGTACAAAACATAATGTTAAACAGACCAACATATTCATTTTTGAAAAAGATCCAGCTAATATTTCTCAACTAAGTACTTAAACAAAACATTTTGTTTCATGTCATCCAATGCAGCTGTTTTTTTTAATGTACGGTGTTTGTAAAAATTGTTCTTTCGGAAAAAAGCTTAGAAAGAATCATGGGTTATTCCAAATCCCATGACGTTGGTTTATTCTGCTCAATCTCTTTCTTGTATTTTGCTGCAACACTTCTGATCTTGGATCAAAATTATGAAATAGTTTTCTTTTTCTGCATAATGTTGTTGCATAATCTGTTTTTTCTGAATTTAGACTACAGTCCCAGGTAAAGAAAAAAATAAATAGCAAGAGTGTCACAGTGGTTAGCACTTCTGCCTCATAGCGCCAGGGTCCCAGGTTTGATTCCAACCTTGGGTGACTGCCTGTGTGGAGTTTGCACTTCCCTGTGGCTGTGTGGGTTTCCTCTGGGTTTGCAGGTTTCCTCCCACAGTCCAAAGAAATGAAGGCTAGGTGGATTGGCCATGCTAAGTTACCCCTTAGGGTGTGGTGGCAGGAATAGGGTGGAGGATTGGGCCTGGGTAGGGTGGTATTTCAAAAGGTTGGTGGAGACTCGATGGGCCGAATGGCCGCCTTCTGCACTGTAGGGATTCTACATTGAGAAATACAATATAGCATTATGAAATGACAAATCCCAAATTTCTTTACCCGTCAGTCTGGCCTCAATAAAAGTCGAGATGGATTTGCAGGTACAGCATTAGTAATTTTATTTAGCTTGCAAGCTTTACTCAGTTCACAGCGGCACAAAGCACATCTTGCTTCGTACACCTCTGGAAACAAGTGAGTCTGTAGAACAAAGAAGTCTCTACTGATACATTCAAATGGCATCAAGTTTCACATACACGATTCCCATAGGTCATCCTATACCCCTCCTGACCTGGTGATACATTCTGATTGGCTCACTTCCAATCCCTTCCTCTGGCCCCTATTACCCAGCATCCTTTTCTCCTCCTTTGGTGGACACACCTCTTCCTTTGCTTTGCCATGCGTTCTGAAATCCTTTGTCTGTGAACTCACCAGGATTAGACTGGCCTACCTCTACATTACATTAACTAATATCTCTAAAGTAACTATTTTATATCACATTCGTCAGAAACATTTGACAGTGAAAAATCTGAGGACGTTTTAAAATATCATGTTAAGGAACATTTAGGATCTGCCTTCTTTTGTGTGTTTTTTCAATTTCCACTGAGATTCTTTAAAATTTAAAATTAAGCAAGAGTGAACCTTCTGGATAACCTGAAGTTTACACATGTCTGTTTATTTTTTTAAAAATTCCCTGCCTTGATTGCTCAGCATCATGGGGCACAGGCACGATCTGCAGGTAGAAGTGGGTTGAAATTTTAAGCTTTTTTTAATACACTCTGACCAAGCTTAAAAATAGGTGTAATGAATGGATCAAAATTTTAATTGGACCTCTTGAGAATCTGACAATAGTCAATGTAAAATTATAGACAATTGAGGGGCATCAGTGATGTTGAAAATCAACAAGAACCTTCTTAATGGAATTTCAATAACAATTCTCATTTTTTAATGTGGTTATCCAAAATTCTTATTTTATTCCAGCAACATGGGCAGCACGGTAGCATAGTGGTTAGCACAGTTGCTTCACAGCTCCAGGGTCCCACGTTCGATTCCTGGCAGGGTCACTGTCTGTGTGGAGTTTGCACGTTCTCCCCGTATCTGCATGGGTTTCCTCCGGGTGCTTCAGTTTCCTCCCACAGTCCAAAGATGTGCGGGTTAGGTCGATTGGCCATGCTAGATTGGCCATGCTAAATTGCCCTTCGTGTCCAAAAAATGTTAAGTGCGGGTTGCTGGGTTACGGGGATAGGGTAGACACGTGGGCTTCAGTGGGGTGCTCTTTGTAAGGGCTGGGGCAGACTCGATGGGCCAAATGGCCTCCTTCTGCACTGTAAATTCTATGATTCTATGAACATGGCTGACAACAGCTGAGAGCTAGAGGAATTAAGATTTTTAGAATTGCTACTGTGATGTTTTCCTTTCTCAAGTTAGGCAGTTTTAAGAACCTTGGTTAACTAGTAAAAAAAATGTTTTTTATCCTCCTCTAGGTGTGTAAATGAGTATGGAAGATTATGACTACCTATTTAAAATTGTCTTGATTGGAAATGCTGGCGTAGGGAAGACCTGTTTAGTACGAAGATTTACTCAGGTAAGAAAGTGGAATGCTGAATGTTAAAAGATCCAACTTGGGACTATGATGGTAAAGGATATGCATGTTGTTCCTTCTTGAAGCCAGTTCCACAGGTATTCAGGCAAAACTCCTCTTACAAAATCGTTACGATAAACTGTACAGTGTCGGGATGGCTAAAAAGTGTCAACCCCTCCAGGTCCAGTTTTCTCAACTCGTGAATGGCCAGCGTTCCAGGGGAGGACAAAGAAATTGCTTCAAAGACACTGAACATTTCTTTGAAACACTACAGCATTGACATTAATGGCTGGGAGGAGCTTGCTGCCAGTTGTTAAAAATGGTGACAACTTGTCCATCAAACTTTGAGTCACAATGTCATAATGATAAGGTAGAGAAGGAAAGAAAAGGTAGCAAATCCTAAACTCCGGTTCCCACCACCTCATCGGGCCCATGGGCCCAAAGGTTTGCGGGTTAAGAGTTGGCCCTTTCATTGACATGACGATCCATTGCAGGTTTTTGCAATCCTGAGTCGACTTCATCCCTGAATGGAGGGACAGCTGACATCTGCTGCATATTTGACCAATATCCTTTTGATGCTGCATATTGGCGAGCATGATTGATAAACTCTAAAATAAAATCTAGCACTGATTTTCAGCTGTGCTGGAAAAAGTATTTCTGAGTTGTAGTCACAAACCTTGTTGTGAAGCATTGTTACTGCAGTACCCAAACAGGAAGGGACCATTTGAAAGCTGTTGAAGAGTTCTCAGATAACTGTTCGATTTTTAATTTTGGCTTTGGTCTGAGTGAGTATTTGGGTCTGAGGAGATGGAGTGTGGCTCAGTGCTTTGCCCTCTTGCTTCGAAAATGCTCCAGCAGACTTTCATTGTTGCCCAAGGGACTATCATCACCTTTTAGTCCTTTGGTTGATGAAAACAGTACCAGAAGGTAGGAAAATTGGCTGATTTAGCAGGCCCCCATCTCCGTACTGCCATTTATCTGGTTGGACAATGAAGGGCCAGAGGTTGGCAACCACACTGGATTTTCCCACAGTTACTTCACCCTACCTGATTTTGGGAAGATGGTGCAGAAAAATCTGGACCCCAAGTATAATCTTAGGATTCCACAAATTGATTTTTTTGCCAAGTCGTTTACTTGTCAATTTTTCTATATTTTACAGTCACATCTAACAAATTGTAGGGGGATATCTACTTATTCTCCTATGCCATATTGGACTATACTGATCAATATTGTTTTTCAGTTTGTATTTCAATGCATATGTATTGGATTGTTTGTTCCCAGAGCATAATTATCATCAGTGCAGTTCTTACAACATAGAATGGCATGAACGTTACTGTACAAATACAGGTCATTCAACCCAACCAGTTTGTGCTGGTGTTAATGCTCCCATGCATTCTCCCATATTGCTTCATATCCTTCTATGCTTTCCTCGTTCATGTGCTTATCTGGCTGTGCTGTTCCATATTATCAATACACCCTGGCTAAAATATCTGTGCTGATTTTTTAACTGCATTTATTATGGGACATATTATTTATGGCTGTTGTTTTAGACTGCCGGAAGTGGAAACACTTTGGGAACTATGGTGTAGTGGCAATCTTGCTGGACTAGTGATCCAGAGACCCAGCAGCTGGTGGAATTTAAATTCAATTAGTTAATAAATCTGGATTAAAAGCTGATCTCAATGATGGTGACCATGAAACGATCAGACTGTCATTAAAAACCCATCTGGTTTACTAATGTCCTTTAGGGAAGTGTCAAGAACTTTCAGTCGATATTTCCAAAATTTGAATAGTCTATTAAAATGGTTGCTGCAAATCTGGTGACCTTTGGCATTTTGAGCTCCAGACAGTTCTGAGTCTCGAACATATATCTAATTAAATATGCATATTCACAACCATCCATGGAATTCCCACATCCCTTTGTTTAAGGATGGCACATCGGCATTCCAGCCAGCTCATCTTTGTTTCACCATTGGCAAAAGAAACATTAAAACGCAATGTGTATTGGATGGATGTGAATAGATTCCATCGACCTCCCACCACCTCTTGCATCCAAACTAGACTGGTTAAATTTCAAGGTGTAACACATCAACACAGGGTGAGTAATCACTTTTTTGAAAAAAGGACTTTGAATTTCACATGGGTGAAGAAGCCATTTTGTTACCTACTTTAAAATAACAGCAAGAAGCTGTTCTGCAGACAGAGTTTCATCAGAAAGCCATTGAACCAGTTGCACCAAGCATATGGTGAGGAGGTGTTCTGATTTTGCCTGGACAGTCCCAATTTTTCATTAAACATCCAGGTGCCCCAACAATTTGCTCAAATGCCTGATTTTCCTCTTTACATGAACATATCAAAGATTTCCATCAGCATTTCACCTTTTTGCATACAGCATTAGGCTTCTTCACTGTCTCTTTTACCTCACTCTCCATTCACTGTTAACGAACCCAAAAAAACGCCTCATGGCTGCACCCTGGGAATCACACTGCCATCCACTCAGTGACCGTTAAGCCGCTGCACCAGGATGTTCTCGCATGCACAGAAATGCTTCTCACTAGTACCCAGAGCTGATGCTGGGAGCTGACCTTTCTCCCCCCCCCCCCCCCCCCCCCCCCCCCCCCCAACCATTGCTTGGGGTGTAATTTGTTGGAGTTATTTGGGGGGGGGGGGTGGGTGTAATTTGTAGGAGTTATTTTGGGGGGTGTAATTTGTAGGAGTTATTTGGGGCGGTGTAATTTGTAGGAGTTATTTGGGGGGGTGTAATTTGTAGGAGTTACTGGGGGGTGTAATTTGTAGGAGTTATTTGGGGGGGTGTAATTTGTAGGAGTTACTGGGGGGTGTAATTTGTAGGAGTTATTTGGGGGGGGGGTAATTCGTAGGAGTGATTTTTGGGGGGTAATTTGTAGGAGTTATTTGGGGGGTAATTTGTAGGAGTTATTTGGGGGAGGGGGTAATTTGTAGGAGTTATTTGGGGGGTAATTTGTAGGAGTTATTTGGGGGAGGGGGTAATTCGTAGGAGTTATTTGGGGGGGTAATTTGTAGGATTTATTTGGGGGGTAATTTGTAGGAGTTATTTGGGGGGTAATTTGTAGGATTTATTTGGGGGAGGGGGTAATTTGTAGGAGTTATTTGGGGGGGGGGTGTAATTTGTAGGAGTAATTTGGGGGGGGTGTAATTTGTAGGAGTTACTGGAGGGTGCTATTTGTAGGAGTTATTCTGGGTGGGTGGAGTAATTTGTAGGAGTCGCTGGCGGTGATTAGTAGTTACTGGGGTTGGGGGCTGTAATTTAATTTAGAGTAGTAACTCTGTGGTGGGGGAGTAATTTGTAGGAGTTACTGCAGGGGGTTA